>NW_025767082.1:600000-1011629 GCF_003918875.1 Haliotis rubra
CGGCTAGTCTCGTGTGAAATTACAGCAATCACGTATCAAAGGATAAATAATTACCAAAGACAAAAAATAGATCGTCGGTCGATCACGCTCATTTTTCTTGTTTAGTGAGATGCACAGGAATGTTGCATCCCTTGTGTCGATCACGCGCGGACAGGAGAGTCAGGGCGAGGGTCAGACACTGTCACGTGGTATTGGTGTCAGTCAATCATCGAAGTGATGACGGCGATACTGTTGATGTTAACTACACACTTAATGACAACAATTTGGCGTGATAAGTGAGATACCAATGTCGTTGTGTCAGTATTGTAAGATGCAACGTTAGTGGTCGTTAATGTTGTTACAGTCACCACGTTATGGGTTTTATTGTCTTCTGGATATAAGAGTTTCAGTAATTGCTGCGCCATTTATAAACAATGTAGGGCATATTCGAAAATGGCTGAAAATTTAGGGACTATCGAGCCTCTGTTAATAGATGGAGACGGGAAGGATTAGGTTAACTTGACAAACAGCAGAACAAGCAAATGTAAGAGCAAAGACAAGCAAGAAAAAACCCACGGATGTGTTTTGTAAAGCATAGAACGTTAGACTTAATCAATAATGGGCCACGTCCCCACGATTGGTCAAACACTCGTTTTATACTGCGTGACATGGGCCGAATCAATTTTCCAGGAACAATTTGGGAGAGTCTCTGGCCCCATCCGGTTAACGTAAAGGGAGGCCTCTGACGTCGGGGTTCACGTTCCCCGATCATTCCCAGACGTGGTCTGTGAGGTAAATCTGAGGACTCACCGCTGGCCACGTTCTGGTGATATTTTACTGTTGGATGTAGTCAGTTACATGCGCGGTCGGCACGAGCGGTCCCCTTCAAAAACAAGACGAGGGCTGGACTGACCCAAATGGATAATATCTTAAAGGAGCCCAGAACAATTTCTTAATTTCACGCTAAGGCAAAACTTGAGATGGACTTTTAATTTACTCTCTAGGTTCTGGCAGGATGACTAAATGCGGGCAATCATGGCGTGCAAACACTTGCCGCTAGTGTGACGTCTCGGTAGTAGTGACCATTGACCCTTCTATGGCTAATAGTGTCGTTCTGGCGTTAATATTATTCTTACTGACCCACCCCCAAAACTGCCATACAGCTCCTCGTTGATCTTCTTGACACTCATTAGCTCAAATTAGAAAGACTCTGGAGGCCTGTCGCAAGTTATGATTTGATTGGGCTCGATTTCTTAAGCCTCGTTTCGACTTAATCAATCCTGGGCTGACCTGGGGCATGCTGTGTGGGGCCGATCATTAACATCTCCTGTCTGCAGAAACGTGTCCAGAGTCTGCAAATCACAGACTGCGATAACATTGGGCGTATTGGCAACCTGCCGCTGAGATCCACTCGTTTGTAGCATGTTGCATGATCGTTCATCAATTTGTAGGTTACGCTAATCTTATCACCATTAAAGCACCGGCGTGTTCCTGCTGATTGCGAAAATGGCTGAGAGCGATTCGAAGACTCCACATTTAAAATCCAGGATGACACACGATCATAATGGAGCTCGTGTCCACGTGACATGTTTCGGTTGTGTTTGTTGACGAACACATTTTCAAGGCTGACCTTTGTTCTGACGACTGGTTATAACACTCAAATTGCACGATCCCTACATCATTGGAGATTACACAATGCCAAAACATTTCCTGAGACAAAGGCCACAGTAAACTGCCACCACTGTACACCGACAATCTCATTAAAGGTAGATCCAAGTTCTCTCTACCGCTACACAAAGATCTAAGGAAATCCCATTCTGGGTCACGTCAAAAACGACGTTTCATCCGACCAATCAGATCGGGAAAGTGACAGTCGAAAGCCTGGAAATTCAAAAAGAAAAGGTTACCATTCCAGTAACTCTTCCAAACAGCAGTTACAGGCCGTGCCACAAATTCCGCCAAAACAATCGCCTTTCTCTCTCTTTAGAAGGATAAACATTTGAAACATAAGATTTTCCATCGTCCGTGGAAAGAACTGCCAATATCGAGCATTCCTGAGACATTCCAGAATTTCAAATTCCATTCCAGACAGACACAATAAGTTTAACCTTGTACTGTGCTTGCATCACGGGCCTGTGGCTCAATTTACTGCAATAAGCTGTCTGTCTGTGTGTCAAATTCCATTTCAAATTCTTAATCGAGTTACCTGTTAAATAGTTTTCAACGCGTTGCCTGGAATGAGAGACGCCACTTGTCAACTAGAGTAAGCTGCATTCTGATTGGCTAATGCCAACTTTTTCTCAGTCATTTCATGGTTGGTACAAGCTCCCGAGTTCATTCTGTTCGGTTATGTCCCTAGACCTTTATGTAGTGGTAACTAGCTCTTGGGTCTGACATTAACGGGCTTATGTACGGTGGTAGACTCTGACATGTACGGTGGTAGACTCTGACATTAACGGGATTATGTACGGTGGTAGACTCTGCGGAACGCAATATAAGCACCAGACAAATGTTTACAGCTGTTTCATGATACTGTTAAGGGTGTGAGGGTTAGCAAGGTCCATCAACCTTTGCAGATATTAAGAGGCGACGCGACGCATGCACACACGATGCTGTTGTAAACAGCATACGTGAGTTCAGTTGAGGCGAGGCCCTTTAATATAGATGTAGACTTTTCACGATTAGACAAAACATAAATACATTTGTGTTTATTAATGATGCATACTTCCTGGTGATGCGGAAACTCTAAAGGCGTACTGGGATTGGGTTCCCATGATACAATACAGCATGGTATCCCAGGGGACAGGTACATACACGCGCAGATGCACAAGCAGGTACACACGCATGTGCGTACGCACGCACGCACGCACACATGTGACTAGTGTCAACTTCAATATCTTAGCCACCTGCTACGTGATGGGCAGCTGAAGAGGACAGGATAAGGCCTCGCAGACGATCCATTATCAAGAAGATCTTCAACTGAAACCGCTTAGGGAAATGTTGGAAACGTGCTTAGTGTTCTTACTGAAATCGACTCCTGACCGCTAGTCAGGTAGCAGTTGGTATATCTCATGAGAGAGTAGAGAACATTCGGAGGGAAGTAGTTGGCATGTCAACGGCTTTAGCAGACTCGGTTCCAAGGCTTCTGTTTAGAAACGCTCCGGGTTCATCATCACTGTGATGTTTACTAGTTTCGAAGCTGGCCAAGTATATTTTGTTGAGCGATTTCTTACCATGGGTGAGTCTTGGTTTCATCCACAGGCTAAACAGCAGTGAGAACAGTGGAAACGTCTGGAAGAAGGAAAATTATGTTCCACCGGGAGGAAGGTAATAATTCAGACCATAAATGGTCAATATTATGCCTGTCTGCTGTGGCATCTACCTGCTATAATCAAAGCAACGTTTCGTGGAAATGTCGCTGAAGATGGGTTGTTCCACCAGGATAATGTACGCGTGCACACATCTGTTGTAACCATGACTACAATGCATGGTTTTGATCATCACGAGTGTTCACCAGATTTGGTGCCATCAAATTTCCAACTCACAGTCTGAAGCACACAGGTTAACATTATGACGTCATTTCTTTGTGGAAGACGTTTTGCACCATGTTGGGGATCCAGGCATTCCAGCACAGTGAGTAGTGTGCGGAGGGGATTATGTTCAAATGTAATCAGCAAGCAACTCTATCAATGCACTCTATCACAGCTGGACTCAGAACGTTTCAACCACTCCTCGTAAATGCGATTTTCACAATACACTGAAGGCACTGTGTAAGTCTAGATCAACACTGCAACGGATCGTCCGAAAGGGTTTGAGTCTTCAGAGGTATTACGATTTTAATTATATTAAATATGGAAGGGTGCCTTGAGGGGGAGTTTCACGGATCTGATCAGTTGTCGTCTGGGTGGCAGAGCTGTAATTGAAATGTCTTGTAATATGGGCTACAGTAAGTCACTGCAGCTGCTGCTAACGTCCAGGTCGTTTGTGTAGTTGCTTATGTTTCATTTTGCTGAAGGACATGAAACCGAGTACTTCCTGAGTCACAATGACCTTGTGACCGTTCCGTCTTAATTTAATCACCCGATGACGTCATTGAGCACGCTGTTCAATATTGTCATAGAATACCAGTACACCATGAAATGTTCCGAGCAACACACACATGGAAGGTGTATGACACTGTTACTCTAAGGTGCGCCTGGAAACACTATGCAATCATCGTTTGTATTCGACAGACGCATAAAAAACCATGTAACTGCCGTATACATTTACATTAAATGGAAACAAAACACCTCCGACATTACTCTACTGGAATGAGAGTCTGTGTTCAGTATAAAGTTAATGTATTCATGCAGTTTGGACTTCCCGCATAGTTAAAAAGAAAATTTCCCTAAAACGATGCATCGAAAAAAACAAGCCTATTCTGCAGACATGCAGTCTATGGATTAAATACAAAATGTAGAATGCTTTAAAGAAATCATAGAAGGCAAATTATATATATTTGAATTGTACAAATGGCCTGTGTGAAATGCATAGAGACACATTCGTCGGCATGAAGACTGTGTTCCAGCTTTTGGGTCTGCAGATGAACTACCTCAAATTCTATGGTCAGTCCCATTACGAGCAATATTCGGGTGCTATTACGAGTGGACTCGCTAACAAGTATGTTCCCACAGGATCGTATTGTCAAACACTGTACTCACTTGTTTGGCGTCTTGTCGTCGGAACATACTCCTGGGTGCCATGGGCGTCCTGCAGAATGTTTCATTGACCACATCTGCCAACAATTCCAGGACAAACATGGCTGTGTAGCTGGAGGTCAGAGGTCATCAGATGTAGACTCACACAAGCACCAGTGCCATGAGAGCAGAAGACAACTCTAGCCCGAAGCATCTGTGTCCGAAGTGACCAAAACATGCGCCAGAAGCAGACGACCCGACTTGCAGAGCTCTGGCAGACATACTTGACGTCTGGTTCAAGCCTTGGGCTAATCATTAGGCTCTTTTGTTCTGCTAAGTCAGATTATATTGGGAAGAGGGAACACTAATTTGTCTTTTTGTACTCCTGGTTGACATTTAACACGCCATAAGTGACGATGCGAGGTGACGTTGAGAACAAATATGGCGGGAAAGCCGTACATGTCTTTTCCACCGTTTCACCATGTTTCAAAATTACCATGGAAACCGAAGGAAAATAACCCCATTTGTGTGTGACGTGGTTGTTGCGCTCTTGTCGTCATATTCAAAACAATCCTTGAACTATGACGGACTTCTTTTACGACACAAACATGTTTATGTAAAGGCGTTTACTGGACCAACGTTTGCAATGTGCTTGCTGTTACTTCATTTAGTGCTCACGAGGAGGATGGGGGGGTTTAATGCAATAAGCATCGGGGCCAGCTCTACGCATGCCTTACACGCAGAACGGACAGCTTCAAAAGTACGTCATAAATCTTAGATTGTGCAATTCTGACATTTTTGTCCGACACAATTATTATTCGTTCTAAATATAATTGTCTTTACAACCTGTGGAAATGTCCGCCTCTTGGCTGAGTTCTCTAAAGGAACTGTAATTGCAGCACAAGCATGAACGGCAAGCATTATGTTGTCTGCTGCGGAATCGCTTTTCCTCACTAAATGATATCGAGCTCCTGATGGGGGTTGTTGAAGGGGCTTACCCGACTTACAATGGGGCCCGCGCCTGACAAAACTCAATAAATAGTCACCATAAAGGCTACTATTCTTATGTAATATCTCTTATACTCTTTGCCAATGAAAGATGAGTGGCAATGCAAGCCTCCACAATTAGAAGCAGACCTACTAGGTCGTCTGTAACCGCGAGTGTCTGGCACAATATAGCAGCCTTTATTCCGGCGAATCCTGCCCAGAATTCATTCGTAAATATCCCTATCACCTGCCATTACATTATCAATTCACATCTTAATACACAAAGACTGATGCCGACAGTAGGCCCGGAAATGACTGGTTTGTACCTACAAGTTCCGATTCTTCACTTCGTCAATCAAGGCTCCGTGTCGGCGACGTTACGCATGAAGGTAAATACTGTCGTAGGTTAATCCCCGTTTGAATTGAACATTACATTCCAATGGCTAATTACTATGTAGCCATGTCATGTACCTATGTCGAGAATAACTTAACTTCAACAATTAAAATATGTAAAGTTAAATTTATCCATCATAACTGTCAAACACCTTATAGAACGGTCAAACCATGGCACTCTTATTAAACTCTGTAATGTAAATAGTGCACTTGGCTGATCTGAACATTTCGTCATGTTTGAGTTAGAAGGAGTGGGTGAGTTCATGGATATAATTTTAAAACCGCTTTCAATGGATTTTGACAATAAAACAACAATTCTCACGGCGGGAGACATTTTGACATCACACATTGTGTCCATGTCGGTGAACGAACCTTGGCCATCTTTGTGACGAGGGAACGCTCTTACTAAAAGGTTACCCCACAGATTAGTGAGTGAGTTTAGTTTTACGCCGCTGTTAGCAATATTCCAGCAATATCATGGCGGGAGACACCAGAAATAGGCTCGTAGGGGAGGAATCGAACCCGGGTCTTCAGCGTGACGAGCGAACGCTTTAACCATTAGGCTACCCTTTAACCATTAGGCTACCCCACCGCCCCCACCACACAGATTAAGTTAGAGGTCAGGTGACAGAGATCGGGTGGGTGGATACGGAACAGGTGCTCAGTAATACAGGAGGACCGGGTGGATGTAGAGTGTTTGTGTGCTGGTTGGGACTTGCGGAGGGGATGGTAGTATGGAAAGTTCAGCTCTCGGGTTGTAGTTATTTTCAAAGTGGAATCCAACTTTCCATTTCTGAATGACAAGCACATGCATTAATTGCTCAGTATCAATCGCGCAGAACATTCTGCTTCTAAGGAATGCTTCCACAAGGTTCTGAGTATAGGTGAACCGAAACAACCAGTATGTGGTTTTGAACAGTTCTTGGTGGGCTATCTGCTGACGGTAGCATGCGCATCCGAAGTGGGGATTGAGGAAATTCGATCAACTTTAACTCGTTTCGTCACGACAAAATGAAATTCAACAAAAGACATAAGCAGCACGGGCAGATCAGATCGAAGTTTGTTCCGCGTGTCTGATTCAATAGGTGTGTGTCTTAATGAAGTTTAATTGGGTCGAGGCTACCAATGATAGACCTTCTTGGAGCCGACGCGCCGGCAATCGAATCTCTCCAGCTGAAGAGCGATCCGAGTGCGAAACTTGATAGGGTACATCTCAAAAACGGGAGAAGATTTTAAAATTAATTACCTTTTTTTAGATTTACATTTTTTTAGAGAAAAAACTCAAAGCTTGGGGAAATTTCGAAAATGTTAATCGATTTGCTTTGCAAGTATTAACTGAATGAGAAATGGAATGAAACTTGAGAATAAGGACGCCGTCCGCTGTGCGTACTGAACTGGGTCACGTCAAGGAGCGTCGGGACCTGTGACGTCACAGACAGCGTTGATGTGCAGCAGGAAGACATCTTTCAGGTCAGTAGGGACAAAACAACTGACAGGTGCTGACAGGTGGTAGACAAGGCAACCTTATGAGACGGTAGCGACAAAACAACTGACAGGTGGTAGACAAGGCAACCCTTATGAGACGGTAGCGACAAAACACTGAGAGGTGGTAGACAAGGCAACCTTATGAGACGGTAGCGACAAAACAACTGACAGGTGGTAGACAAGGCAACCTTATGAGACGGTAGCGACAAAACACTGACAGGTGGTAGACAAGGCAACCTTATGAGACGGTAGTGACAAAACAACTGACAGGTGGTAGACAAGGCAACCTTATGAGACGGTAGTGACAAAACACTGACAGGTGGTAGACAAGGCAACCTTATGAGACGGTAGTGACAAAACACTGACAGGTGGTAGACAAGGCAACCTTATGAGACGGTAGTGACAAAACACTGACAGGTGGTAGACAAGGCAACCTTATGAGACGGTAGTGACAACCTTAAAAACACTGACAGGTGGTAGACTTATGAGACGGTAGGACAAGGCAACCTTATGAGACGGTAGTGACAAAACACTGACAGGTGGTAGACAAGGCAACCTTATGAGACGGTAGTGACAAAACACTGACAGGTGGTGTAGACAAGGCAACCTTATGAGACGGTAGGGACAAAACAATGACAGGTGGTAGAGAAGGTAACCTTTTGAGACTGCAAATACCACTCATCCAGCAATACGTACTTACACAATCGGCAGTGTACCCTGCCAAACTTGAGAACTAAATATATGCCCAATTTTGCTGTATTGTCAGATTACATATTGGAAAAAGTAGTTCATCAGTTCATCTGATCATCTTCAACAGTTGCCAAATGGTCTCCACACTCACGTGACCCTGGTACAACTAAGGACGCCACAGAAGACATTGTAGCACTTTATACAACTGGGCCCCGTTCCTCAAAGCGATCGTAGCGCTACGACTGTCGTAAGTCTATGTTAAAGTATGGGAGTTACGATCATCTTAGCGCTACGATCGCTTTGAGGAACGGGGCCCTGGTCATCCTCTACACAAAGAATCTTGAATCAACCCACTTACTGACTAAACGGGATGGGGCATCAATAGTGGGTCTAACTTAGACGTGATTTTCAAATATGCGTTTACACTCATCATATCACCATTTAAAATACTACAATGCTCACTTCCATCCCTGTAATCAAACTTAAGTAATTCCACTGATTGATTGAATAAATCCGTGTTGCTCCAGTTACGAAATGAGATCCCAGTGACCGATGTATTCGGCGTAAGTAAGTCCCTCTTCAGAAGCAAACAAAGCGGATGATGAGATATTTCATGGAAGGCCTCCTCGCGTCACGCACAACCATCTCACATCACAGATCAGAGCAGCAAAGTTGGTCGTACACAGGGTAATGTCATCAAACATGGCGGAACCTCACGCTGCACAGCACGTCTCCTTCGTCTTGGTGTGGGCATTGTCCATTATTTCGGTTGAAACAGATCGTCGTGATCCGTCAGTACGAGAACAACATCCAAACAATTTACTCTTGATACCAGAGAGTGTAGTCATGTGAAGAGTTCCTCCACCGCTGCGGACAAATGTTTGGAGCTGAAGTCCATCCTGGTTTTAACCCGACGCAAAATGACGCCAATTCAATTCGTGAAACTATGTATTATCCAGGTTTAATCTTAGAAGAATATGGTTTTGTATATTTCTTACGACTTCTCCATGTCCTACAATCTGACCTAACCTATTAGACTTGGAGCACGTTCCTGACAAACTGGTTGAAAACAGCTCTGAATCAATTACAGATTCGATGTTACCAGTAATGGTAACGCGTCAAATAGATTGTATGCCTTAATCTTGTTTCCATTTACTCAGTAATCGAACATCGAACGCGGCGAGTGCGTGAAATCAACAGGTCCAAGCTAAGCATTCATCATATTTAGATGGAATGTATACCAGATACTGTAGGCCAGTACCTTCCTGATAACAGACACGTCGCGCATTAAGCTATTGTGTATTCTCAGCAGGCTAAGATTGTCTTTCCGTGTAACGTTCCAAGTAATGGTTTTGCTTTCACTGCTCTGATGGCAGTCTCTCCACTCCCATTCCGTATATATCTGACCAGTATCACCAACGAGAGTCTCTGGTACTCGGAGATTGCACTTACAGACTGAAGTCGATGACTGACGCCCCTAGGAGAGGAGACTTGTATCTACATAATTAACATTGTCAGCGGTGTCCTTGCAAAGCAAATAATACTGATACCATTACCAGAGACTACCGACTCGTACAGAAGTAAGACAGGCCATTGTTTGGGGATAAAAAAGGGTTCTGTGCTTTACTCTAAGAAGACATCCAAATACACGTAGGGTTGTAATTATTGATTTCTGCAACAGTTTGGAAAATATGTACTAGTATTTTCTCAGAAATGACAAATTGGTATTCTTTACGACATAGGCGAAAATGTCCCTTTTTGCACTATCATTAAATGTTCTTGTTCTTGCACACTTTTCACACGGGATATCAGTGTTATGACAGTAGTATCAGAAGTACATTGTGCATGGTGGAATTAGAAAATCTATCATTGTGTAAGAAGGTTACCGCTGCGTACACGAATGTCGTGGCACTTTGATCCAAACTTTCGTAGTTCTTGTTTACTGTTGCATAACTTTCGTAACTGTCATCAAATTTTGAATATACTTCCGAATGTCGTTGAAATAGGATCCTAACTTACACCTTTCGTAACTGTCATCTAATTTTGAATATACTTGCGAATGTCGTTGAAATAGGATCCTAACTTACACCTTTCGTAACTGTCATCTAATTTTGAATATACTTGCGAATGTCGTTGAAATAGGATCCTAACTTACACCTTTCGTAACTGTCATCTAATTTTGAATATACTTGCGAATGTCGTTGAAATAGGATCCTAACTTACACCTTTCGTAACTGTCATCTAATTTTGAATATACTTGCGAATGTCGTTGAAATAGGATTCTAACTTACACCTTTCGTAACTGTCATCTAATCTTGAATATACTTGAATATACTTGCGTAATGTCATCGTTGAATATACTTGGATTCTCGTAACTGGATCTATCTTGAATATACCTTTCGTAACTGTCATCTAATCTTGAATATACTTGCGAATGTCGTTGGAAATGGATTCTAACTAGCGCCTTTCGTAACTGTCATCTAATCTTGAATATACTTGCGAATGTCGTGGAAATGGATTCTAACTAGCGCCTTTCGTAACTGTCATCTAATCTTGAATATACTTGCGAATGTCGTGGAAATGGATTCTAACTAGCGCCTTTCGTAACTGTCATCTAATCTTGAATATACTTGCGAATGTCGTGGAAATGGATTCTAACTAGCGCCTTTCGTAACTGTCATCTAATCTTGAATATACTTGCGAATGTCGTGGAAATGGATTCCTAACTAGCGCCTTTCGTAACTGTCATCTAATCTTGAATATACTTGCGAATGTCGTTGAAATGGATTCTAACTAGCGCCTTTCGTAACTGTCATCTAATCTTGAATATACTTGTAACTGTCATCTAATCTTGAATGTCGTGGAAATGGATTCTAACTAGCGCCTTTCGTAACTGTCATCTAATCTTGAATATACTTGCGAATGTCGTGGAAATGGATTCTAACTAGCGCCTTTCGTAACTGTCATCTAATCTTGAATATACTTGCGAATGTCGTGGAAATGGATTCAAACTGGCGCCTTTCGTAATTTTAGTTTATTGCTGAATACACTTACGAATGTCGTTGAAATGGGTTCGTAATCGACGCCTTCGTAACTCTGTTTCACTTTTGCAGACATTTACTAGGGGTACAGGAGGTCCTCGGCACCCCAGTTTGCTCTGCAGAGTTGCGTTTCTTGAGCATGTCAAAAAACTACGGCGTTGGTTCGAAGTTCGGTTGTCTGCCATGATGTTTCTAGGTTTGTTAGCTCAATACCACATCAGCGAATGACGGCCATGGACGTGGTTGTGTACGTCCTACCTACATGGACATCGTTAGCGTGGAGATTGTCAGGTGATTCATCTTACAGAAACACTAGCCACCTCTCAGGAAGGTCTCCCTGCCTCAGCGAGCTGACTCGCTGACTTCCGCTCACCTTCCAAGCCATGTCAGTGATTAAATAAGTTGAGAGTGTATCATATATAACCTAATACAGGGCGCTTGTGTCTCTTGCGGATGTATTCTGATGAGTTCATAAATCATTTCTCCTCAATTATCGTCTGAAGAAAATTACGGAACTCTAATGTGTCACTTTTACGTTGTTGACTGCAATATGTGGCTATCATGGCTGCCCGTGTTTGAACATACGTCCTTGACTTGTATTGCCATGGAAACTTGCCATGGAAAATGTCATGCATGTTATTGTGTAACAGTTGAACTATGCCCACGATTTTGAAGATGTGGTCAAACACTGAGTGATAGGTCAACTATCAAACCAGAAACCTACTCAACATAATATATTGACAATCACACGTATGCCAGGCCCGATCTATTCTTCATTGTAGCTTGACAATCACACGTGTGCCATGTCCGATCAACTCTACATTGTCACTTGACAATTTGACGATCACACGTGTGCCATGTCCGATCAACTCTACATTGTCACTTGACAATCACACGTGTGCCATGTCCGATCAACTCTTCATTGTAGCTTGACAATCACATGGGTGCCAGGTCCGATCAACTTACATTGCCACTTGACAATCACACGTGTGCCATGTCCGATCTACTCTACATTGTCACTTGACTTGACAATCACACGTGTGCCATGTCCGATCAACTCTACATTGTAGCTTGACAATCACACGTGTGCCATGTCCGATCAACTCTACATTGTAGCTTGACAATCACACGTGTGCCATGTCCGATCAACTCTACATTGTAGCTTGACAATCACATGGGTGCCAGGTCCGATCAACTTACATTGCCCCTCCACTTGACAATCACACGTGTGCCATGTCCGATCTACTCTACATTGTAGCTTGACAATCACACGTGTGCCATGTCCGATCAACTCTACATTGTAGCTTGACAATCACACGTGCCATGTCCGATCAACTCTACATACATTGTAGCTTGACAATCACACGTGTGCCATGTCCGATCTACTCTACATTGTCACTTGACAATCATAGCTTGTGCCATGTCCGATCTACTCTACATTGTCACTTGACAATCATAGCTTGTGCCAGACCTGATCAATTCTTTTACTTTGTAGCTTGACAATTACTCTTGTGCCATGACTGATCTACTCTAGATTGTAGCTTGACAATCACAGCTTGTGCCATGTCCGATCAACTCTACATTGTAGCTTGACAATCACATGTGTGCCAGGTCCGATCAACTCTACATTGTCACTTGACAATCACACGTGTGCCATGTCCGATCAACTCTACATTGTCACTTGACAATCATAGCTTGTGCCATGTCCGATCTACTCTACATTGTCACTTGACAATCATAGCTTGTGCCATGTCCGATCTACTCTACATTGTCACTTGACAATCATAGCTTGTGCCATGTCCGATCTACTCTACATTGTCACTTGACAAACATAGCTTGTGCCAGACCTGATCAACTCTACATTGTCACTTGACAATCATAGCTTGTGCCATGTCCGATCAACTCTACATTGTCACTTGACAATCATAGCTTGTGCCATGTCCGATCAACTCTACATTGTCACTTGACAATCATAGTTTGTGCCATGTCCGATCAACTCTACATTGTCACTTGACAATCATAGCTTGTGCCATGTCCGATCTACTCTACATTGTCACTTGACAAACATAGCTTGTGCCATGTCCGATCTACTCTACATTGTCACTTGACAATCATAGCTTGTGCCAGACCTGATCAACTCTATATTGTCACTTGACAATCATAGCTTGTGCCATGTCCGATCAACTCTACATTGTCACTTGACAATCATAGCTTGTGCCATGTCCGATCAACTCTACATTGTCACTTGACAATCATAGTTTGTGCCATGTCCGATCAACTCTATATTGTCACTTGACAATCATAGCTTGTGCCATGTCCGATCTACTCTACATTGTCACTTGACAATCATAGCTTGTGCCATGTCCGATCAACTCTACATTGTCACTTGACAAACATAGCTTGTGCCAGGTCTGATCAACTCAACATTGTCACTTGACAATCATAGCTTGTGCCATGTCCGATCAACTCTACATTGTCACTTGACAATCATAGCTTGTGCCATGTCCGATCAACTCTACATTGTCACTTGACAATCATAGCTTGTGCCCTGTCCGATCAACTCTATATTGTAATTTGACAAACATAGCTTGTGCCATGTCCGATCAACTCTACATTGTCACTTGACAAACATATATAGCTTGTGCCATGTCCGATCAACTCTACATTGTCACTTGACAAACATAGTTTGTGCCATGTCCGATCAACTCTATATTGTCACTTGACAATCATAGCTTGTGCCATGTCCGATCAACTCTACATTGTCACTTGACAAACATATATAGCTTGTGCCATGTCCGATCAACTCTATATAGTCACTTTGACAAACATAGCTTGTGCCATGTCCGATCAACTCTATATTGTATTGCTTGACAAACATAGCTTGTGCCATGTCCGATCTACTCTATATTGTCACTTGACAATCATAGCTTGTGCCATGTCCGATCAACTCTACATTGTCACTTGACAATCATAGCTTGTGCCCTGTCCGATCAACTCTATATTGTAACTTGACAAACATAGCTTGTGCCATGTCCGATTAACTCTACATTGTCACTTGACAAACATATATAGCTTGTGCCATGTCCCTATCAATCTACTCTACATTGTCACTTGACAAACATAGTTTGTGCCATGTCCGATCAACTCTATATTGTCACTTGACAATCATAGCTTGTGCCATGTCCGATCTACTCTACATTGTCACTTGACAAACATAGCTTGTGCCATGTCCGATCTACTCTACATTGTCACTTGACAATCATAGCTTGTGCCAGACCTGATCAACTCTATATTGTAGCTTGACAATTATAGCTTGTGCCATGACCGATCAACTCTACATTGTCACTTGACAATCATAGCTTGTGCCAGGCCTGATCAACTCTACATTGTCACTTGACAATCATAGCTTGTGCCATGTCCGATCAACTCTATATTGTCACTTGACAATCATAGCTTGTGCCATGTCCGATCAACTCTACATTGTCACTTGACAATCATAGCTTGTGCCATGTCCGATCAACTCTACATTGTCACTTGACAATCATAGCTTGTGCCAGGCCCGATCAACTCTACATTGTCACTTGACAATAATAGCTTGTGCCATGTCCGATCAACTCTACATTGTCACTTGACAATCATAGCTTGTGCCATGTCCGATCAACTCTACATTGTCACGCGACAAACATAGTTTGTGCCATGTCCAATCTACTCTACATTGTCACTTGACAAACATAGCTTGGGCCAGGCCTGATCAACTCGTCACTGTCACCTGAAAGTGTGAATCACGTTGTCAGCACGCCGAGTACATCGTCTCAGTCTAATGGACACATATTAACCTGCCTCATGTAATTATTTGAACACTGAGGAGAAATCCTTATTTGTTCTGATGAATTAGCCCGAACGAAATAGTAAATGAACGAATGGTATCCACGTTCACGGACAGGCGAATTAGTTCCGATCTCCCGGCATTACACTACATTGTTAGACAAATGAAGGTTAATTTACAAGGAAAATTGGACTGCATGAACACATCATCTCGGAATTAACGGCTTCGGGGTGACCATCGGTTTCAGCTGTGTCCCGGCATTCATCTGAACCACACAGTGCCACCAGGGGGCGACAACAACATCCACTTGTTAGCAGACGACAGTTTGATCGCTTCTCACCTGCTGTTGTAGAATAATGCCCTTCTCAAATGTCAAGATAATCTCCATTGCAAGGACACCCACGCAATGGGAAAACTCTTGTTTTGCAGTAAAAGGTTGTGGTAAAAGACATTTTTATCTATGAATATTACAACCAGGTGAGCGGTTCTATGGTCCAGTGGAGGAGCGCCCGGGGAGAGTGGAATGACTGTGGTTCGATCCCCGACTACGTCAAACACAAATACGTTATAAGATGGAACTTATTGTTAGATTGGCGCTCGGCATTGAGGGGGAAAACAATGGTTGGTCGGCGCTCTGTAATTATAAGTTAAATGGGGTATCCTTGTTAATCGGGCGATGGTTCAAGCGTTCGCTCGTCACTCCGAAAGCCCGGGTTCGATTCCCACATGGCTACTATGTGTGAAGCTTATTTTCTGGAGTCCCCCGCCGTGATATTGCTGGAATATTGCTAAAAGTGACGTAAAACCATACTCACTCACTCCATGTTAAACTGCGGCATGGTATCTACCATCACTACAGGAACGCGATAAGCTTGAACCCCTTCAAACCCAGTCAGATCGTTGGGATAGATTCACCTTGTAAATATTCTGATTGGCACTACAGTCTCAAAGAATTTGCATAATGAAAGCTACAGATGTTACCAATTATTCAGTCGCTTATACACTTTGCAAAGTAGTAAACAATAACCAGCAGTGTTTATCGTCTTGCTCTAAGATTCTGTTACCATTATTTGTTTAACGCCGCACTCAATATCCCAGTGTCTATTTGTTTCAGACAAGGCACTGATGGATGATTGAGCAGCGCCGTCTGCCGTTGACAGCGCCCGTTGCGATGACACACAGTACCCAAGTAGGCTGACCCGACCACTGGTCTATCATGTCGCCTGTACATTAAGTATAGGTCAGTGGGATTTGTCTTCAACCCGGATCCCCTGGGGGCTTCCTCCAGAAATGTATGTCAATTTGGATGTGCTCCCCGACTGCTTAATTCTTGACTCCCGCTCCCATCAGATGGAAGCGTTGGAGAAGTAATCAATGCTGTTACAGCTACTGTACCTACAATATCGTCATCCCACATGGAACGATGGGAAAAACGCTGAAACAAACACACCTGAACAAACGTTAGCGCCTGGGTTTGGGTTGGTTTGGTGTTGTTGTTTTAAATTGATAGTGGTAGTAATGGTGGTAGTAGTAGTAGTAGTGGTGGTAGTAGTAGTAGTGGTGGCAGTAGTAGTAGTAGTGGTGGTAGTAGTAGTAGTGGTGGTGGTAGTAGCAGTAGTAGTAGTAGTAGTAGTAGTAGTAGTAGTGGTGTTGGTAGTAGTAGTAGTGGTGGTAGTATTAGTATTAGTGTTTGTAGTAGTAGTGGTAGTAGTAGTAGTAGTAGTAGTGAGTGCAGGTTTGGTCTTTACGCCGCTTTTAGCAATATTCCAGCAACATCACGGCGGGGAACACCAGAAATGGGCTTAACACATTGTACCCATGTAGCAGGAATCGAACCCGGATCTTCGGCATGACGAGCGAACGCCTTAACCACCAGCCACCCCACAGCAGTAGCAGCAGCAGCAGCAGCAGCAGCAGCAGCAGCAGCAGCAGCAGCAGCAGCAGCAGCAGCAGCAGCAGCAGCAGCAGTGGCAGCAGCAGCAGCAGCAGCAGCAGTAGCAGCAGCAGCAGCAGCAGCAGCAGCAGCAGCGGCAGTGGCAGTAGCAGTAGCAGCAGCAGCAGCAGCAGCAGCAGCAGCAGCAGCGGCAGCAGCAGCAGCAGCAGTAGCAGTAGCAGCAGCAGCAGTAGCAGTGGCAGCAGCAGCAGTGCAGCAGCAGTAGCAGCAGTGGCAGCAGCAGCAGCAGCAGCAGTAGCAGCAGCAGCAGCAGTAGCAGCAGTAGCAGCAGCAGCAGCAGCAGCAGCAGTAGCAGCAGCAGTAGCAGCAGCAGCAGCAGCAGTAGCAGCAGCAGTAGTGGTAGCAGCAGCAGCAGCAGCAGCAGCAGCAGCAGCAGCAGCAGCAGTAGCAGCAGCAGTAGCAGCAGCAGCAGCAGCAGTAGTAGTAGCAGTAGTAGCAGCAGCAGTAGTAGCAGCAGTAGTAGTAGCAGTGTCGCCGCTGCTACTGCAGCAGTAGCAGTAGTACTCCCCCATGCTTGTAGAGGCAACTAACGGGAACGGATGGTCAGGCTCGCTGACTTGGTTGACAGATGTCATCGTATCCCAATTGCGCAGTTGATGCTGTTGATCACGGGATTGTCTGGTCCAAACTTGATTATATGCAGACCGCCGCCATAACAACAAACAAACCACTTCTACTGTCGACAGTAGGCCATCAGAAATGATCTCAACACACTGGAGCAATGGCCTTTGATATGTTCGCCATCGTAAGTAATAAAAAAGTGTAATAATCTGGAACGCGGTGTTAATAACTGATTTGATTATCTCACCACGCCGTTGACCACAGAGGATGATCCACAGAGATTCACTGTAAGATATAAACTGACTGCGGATTCTCTCTGAATGATCCGATCACTTGCTTACATACGGTGCGTGTGAGAATAGTCCCCTGTCGCTGTATTCCTGAGCAGACGACAACTCTCCTTGGTCCAGCTGCAGCATACAAGATCCAGGAAACGGCCATACCAGATGATGACGTGCAGACGTCTGCGCAAACCTAGCAGACGACATCTTAATCCATGATGTAAGTGCATGCTGCCCATTCGGCTTGCGACAATTCATCGGGAAATTAGATCGATGCATTGAATGGTTTGGTAACGAGGAACCCCATTACATCTGTACAGTAGTAGCGTATCATTGAAACTTTTCGTGGCCATGGTGGGGATTGGAAACAGCATGTGTGGACACACCAGCTTCTCGGAGGTCAACAAAAAGCTGCATGGCATCGCAGTAATCTGGGATGTAAAGCACTTTGGCCACAAATCAGCTCCCAATGCCATCCACATGACCACGTTTTTGTGCGAGAGTGAAAACAAGATAAATGAAGATTTGTAAGAAAGGTCAATACAATTTCGAAATTTCAAGAAAGTTTGAACTTTTGTATTTTTGTAAGTTTGTATTTTTGTAAAAGGGATTTGAACAAACTGAGTTGAAAATGTTAAGACATATATATGTTTGAAAAATTGTATGAATTCTCATAATGAGATGTTGAGAGCACATGATGAAGCACGAGCTATTGATGTACTGGTGTCAGGTTAATACACCTCCTGTGATGTACCCTACCCTCCCACACCATCAAACACGGGTTTACCTGTACCAGACTCGACTATGTATATAATCCACGGTGATACAGCTGGATACTGTAACAGTGAACTAGTGGTAGGCTTAGTGTAAAAACCACACTAATCGATGACTTCCAATTCTCACTTAATACTTTGCGCATAAATAGGATCACGGAACGCGCTACGAGTTGACTTAGATTCCCCTTGGGGACAGTTAAGTTTGAACTCCTGACAGGGTTAGCCAGACGCTGTCGCGAGAACTGATGACTGGCTTTCGCTATCTTTACATCCTATGGAAAAAATTAAGTGTTGTTTGGGGATAACGTCCTTGTCACGGAGCCGTCTTACACAGGTGAAGTTTCTCGCCTTTTAATTCAAAGTGAAATGGACTGGTAACAAGAGCAATCCTTTTCCCTCATTTGGTGTGAACTTGGCCGTCTTAACAGGGCAGGGCGTATGTCGGTATTAGATTTGCTGCTACAGTAATGGCGGACCTGCTGCTAATGCACACTGTCACCTACCATTACAATTTGGGGACAACGAAGAGCACAGGAACCCGAAGAGATTTTACTAGTGCTTCTGTTAATCGCCCCAAAACGGGAGAGTTATACCTGTGACCGCCTACCCTGTGTGGACCAGGACTCGTCAAGTGTCACCTCTTGGTGGACAGTCTCAAAGTCCCTACGTTTATATATATACACAAGAACTTTTATATCATTTATACCACTCTAAATCAATATCAATATTTGTTAAAAACGCGCATGCGTTATTTCCGCTATATTTTCACAGTCATGTAACCGTTCTATCTCACCATACTCGTGTAACTCTTCAGTCAAGTTCACCATACTCGTGTAACCGTTCTATCTATCTCACCACACTCGTGTAACTGTTGAATCAAGTTAACCACACTCGTGTAACTGTTCTATCCAACCTCCAACTGTTACTGTTCTATCTATCTCACCACACTCGTGTAACTGTTGAATCAAGTTAACCACACTCGTGTAACTGTTCTATCCAACCTCCAACTGTTACTGTTCTATCTATCTCACCACACTCGTGTAACTGTTCTATCCAACCTCTATCTGTTCTAGGCTAGTAACTAGAAACCATCCCCGTATGCGTGTCTTCCAGCAATCACAGTCAGTCTCTTTCTGTCAAAAGATAAAGATAAGGCAAGCGAGTAACTAGAAACCCAGTTTGCGCGCTTGCCGAACGGAGACCCCGGTGGCTATGCCAGTTATATACCCTGTGGTTGTGGAGACCCCGGTGGCTATGTCAGTTATATACCCTGTGGTTGTGGAGACCCCGGTGGCTATGCCAGTTATATACCCTGTGGTCGTGGAGACCCCGGTGGCTATGCCAGTTATATACCCTGTGGTTGTGGAAACCCCGGTGGCTATGTCAGTTATATACCCTGTGGTTGTGGAGACCCCGGTGGCTATGCCAGTTATATACCCTGTGGTTGTGGAAACCCCGGTGGCTATGCCAGTTATATACCCTGTGGTTGTGGAAACCCCGGTGGCTATGCCAGTTATATACCCCCTGTGGAGACCCCGGTGGTGCCAGTTATATACCCTGTGGTTGTGGAAACCCCGGTGGCTATGCCAGTTATATACCCTGTGGTTGTGAAAACCCCGGTGGCTATGCCAGTTATATACCCTGTGGTTGTGAAACCCCGGTGGCTATGCCAGTTATATACCCTGTGGTTGTCCATTCCGAGTCCACCTCTCCTATCATGCTCCTGTACAGTATCTTCCGTTACACTATGTATGTTCCATCAGTTATCTTGTTTCCAGGGATGGGTGAGCATGGATTTTAGCCGCCAATATTCAATCAAAAACGTATGCTATATTCCCCTTATTTGTCTCAGTGAGTATTTTGCCACAAATACTTTTTAAAGTAGAAAAACGGTGTGGATTAAACCGGAAGAAAAATAAAGAAAAATGATGAATAGTAGCCAGCTTGTTGTAATGTAAGATACATAATCATACGAGTTGCCAGTAATTCTGTTTTTATGCTTTTAGTATTTCCCAGCAATATCACGCCGGAGAACATGAGAAATATGCTTCACACGTTGTACCAATATGTGGAATCAACCCTGGTCTTCGGCGTAACAAGAGGTTTTAACCACTGTGCTAACCCACAGTCCCTACATCGTCGTGGTTGTGTACTTGACTGTTTCTGCCGTCGAGTGGGAGGGGCATACTTGTGTCTACATGCGATATACGTATCACACATGCAATAGTCAACATGGAAGCAGAGTACGACAAGCCCAACACTACGGATTTGTATTACTGAACGGCGAAGTGTCGGGTTAGATGCTAATAAATTAGCTTCATCAGCCCCAAAGCTTGTAATTTAACCTCTTATTGGGAAAAGGCATGACTGAGCCGTAAATATGACGACGGTCTGGGTTTGCATCTTGTTTATTTCCCCGACATGAGACAAACATTCTTGCCGGATTGTCGAAAGTGCCATGACGTCATCTGTCTCCAAGGAGACATGGCCTGCAGTAAGGCGCATCCTTGTAGGCAATACCTCTGAAACATGCCATCCTGACATTTCAGGCTAGTATGCCCGCTGGTGGCCGTTTCCGCAATGTGATCGGGCCGTATTATAGAAAGGTACACACAAAACATGTTTTTAATGAAACATGACTATGTGAATGTCGAATACCTCAGTAGAGATGGAGAACCATGGCTTGTTAGGTAGCAGTCCGTCAAAGCGGGTTTATAATGCATGCTCGGTATCCCGGTTTGGTCAAGCCTACACTGTTTGTGTCTCCGATAAATCGATCTTAGACGTTATACAAACATTAATATGGCAGTTTGCCTGAAATTACGTGAGAGGTGAAGCTAATGAGCAGTGAGGATACTTCAGTTCATGTAGTCGTTTCAGTTTTGTTTGTGGTGGCTTTTCCAACTGGGAGAATATTTGGTCTTGCAAGTTAAGGTGACCGGAAACCATCAACATACTTTCAAATAAGATATCCGGAAGAGCCAGTGACCGGAAGCAATCAAACACCGCCCCATACCATATCCGGAAGTGCCTGTGATCCGGAAAACACACGACCTATCCGATGAGATACCCGGAAGTGCTAGTAAACATCCCGATGTCTTGTAAGGATTGTGAGGAGTTTGTGGTTAGGGTTAGGGTTTCCAGAACGTATTCGAGGGAATCTGTTGGAGGGTTTCTTTGAAATTTGTTTGACAAATCTTTTCTAAATTGTGACGTCAGTAAAAGCGAATCACGGAACTCTAAAATCTTAATTGACCAACAGGTGTGAATATGCACACGAAGATGACCGTTTGAACGTATATTTTGTGTATGCTAGACTTCCACTGATGCTGACGACACACACATTTTCGCTTTCAAAGCCATCACATTTTGAACAGTGGCTCTTGTATGCTGTCTTCTCAATGAAATCTCTCAATAAACTATCACTACGCAGTACGACGTCGGCGACGTTGACGAAGGCAGTGCGACTGTCTCTCGTGGTCCCGAGAGTGTATGAGATTGACACATCACGTGACTCACTAAACAGACCTGTCTTCCCTCGTCGCCTTCAGGGATTCTATGCCTCGAGTCAATGAGGATAAGATCCATTTGTCTGCGAACGTAATTATTTAGGTTAACCCTTTGTGGACAGATCTTGTAATATTATGTATGAATGACAACAAGCTGGTATGTATTTATAAATTCTGGAACCTAGGTTGAGTACACATACATTTGATGAATGGTATTAGCTTACATTGATACTAATGTGTTGTTGAGTTTAACGCAAACTTATAATGAAATCATTTTAGCTCTTTTCACAGTTTCAGTGGTGAAAGTGTTTCTAATTTTGGTGGAACCCAGTAGCAACATGATCATGGCGGACTGGGATTCGAACCCACGACTATAGAATTGTGGCATGCCTAAATTACGCCGCTCTGCCAATATTTTTGGCTTGTTGGCCACCCGCGCCTCTCCTGAAAATGAGGTAAATATAACAGAATCTTGGCAAGTTTATCTGTAATTTAGTAACCTTGACAACCCCAAACTATTTCTTTCTCAACATTTTTGGATTTACCCTTGGTGGCGAAAAGATCAAGGTTATGTATGTTAACAAAAATACAACATCGTAGATCAGTAGATATGACTGGATCGATAACACTAAGGTATGAGCGTATGTATCAACCGTGTTGTACACGACATTGAGATACATTTTCTTCAACATTTAAAAATGATTTCAGATTAATTATTTTAGCTTCATGTCACGGCGACTAGTAATACTAAGTATTACCTTATCTGCACCTATGGTGGCACTTCGGAATGTTAGGATTTCATGTGACAGAGAACTGCTCCGTGGTGGAGTAGACAGACCGTCCCCATAGAGAACTGAAGGTCGAGGATTACATGGCTGCCTTGTGTTGCACCAAACCAGCATTCATCCAGTCAAAGCGCACGCACCCGCATACGCCCACACCAACACACTCACTCACCCACAACCCGTGAAGGTCCGGGTTAGAATGAGCCTTCAGTAACCCATGCTTGTCGTACGAGGCGACTAACGGGATCGGGTGGTCAGGTTCGCTGGCATGGTTCCCAATTGCGCAGATCGATGCTCATGCTGTTGATCACTGGATTGTCTGGTCCAGACTCGATTATTTACAGACCGCTACCATATAGCTGGAATGATGGAGTGCGGTGTAAAACCAAACTCACCCACTCACCCACACACTATGTATAATCCTAAATACATGTCGGTCCATACAAACACAGTGGCATAAAGATATTCAGCCATTCCTGATAACTATTCCGACTGCAAGATTTGCGTTTATCAAACATTTTTAGTATTGAATGGTAGTTGGCAGTTTTCAACACGCATAGACCGTTGACGATCGATTGAGGAGGATTTTCAACATACAGAAAATCATCAAGTATGTTGATACACACCATACTTAAATGTATTCAGGTTTTAATTAATTTATCAAATAATATCACACAATGGTAAAATAAATAATATATGTACATAAGTTCTGGGTAAAAGCATGAAGATCGTGCAATATGAGAATGATATTACACAATGGTTAAGGATTAACTGTGGATTCTTACAAGGGAACATTGTGTTATTGTCGCGCTTTGGTGAATTTTGACACGTTTTGATTGTTTACGTAAAAGGACAACGATGCCATAACGCGACAATGTCACTTCTAAGACTCCATAGTTACCTCAATTTAAGACGACAACAAAAAACAATAACGGACGTGTGAGGTGAGCTATAGCAGTCTTATTTGTTGTTTAACGCCGCACTCATCACTATACCAGCTGTATGGCCGTTGTCTGTAACAATCTGGACCAGTCAATCCAGTGATCAACATCATGAGCATCGATCTACGCAAACAGTTGACAGATAACGTTATCTACAGTACATCTCATTGGGGCTGGCATCAGTTTTAAGCCTTCGGTCTCCAGGGTTGTCACTCCTTTTCTGACACCACTCAGACATTTGTGGTTGAACTTTATCAAATATACTGACACTGGTGTCAAAGCTATAATACAATGAGTGACAATGGGATAGTGAGGCAAGAGCAATGCTTAACTAATGGCTGCTCTTTGCCATGGGAAGTCCACAGAAATAAGTCTTAATACTTGAATAACCAACTGTATTTGGCATGTGTGCTCAAGGCGAGTAATACAATTCGCTATCACAGATTCTTCATAGAATAGTAAGCAATGGAAACCATCATGTTTCACTACTACATTGTCCTATCCGCCTTACAGTAGACCACTATGATCACTTTGTTCTGAAACATGTCCAGTACTGACTCACACTGCTGTGGGTGTATTGCACATGGCCGTCTTGTACGCTGGTCCACTCGCCAACCTAACTGCTGATCCAATAATCCGCATATTTCGCGGTACACCATACTGAAGGTTTGTTTGACACGTGTGCTTGTCTGATTGTCGAAACTCTGCTAGAGCACTGGTCCACTAGTCGGATTATATGGTCCGCTTGTCAGCTGACCCATAGCAGATAATCCGCATACCTCCACGTGTAACTTCTTTGAGAGGCATTTTAGAAGTTGTATAGATGAAGGAAAACCAAGTTCTATGGATAGTCAACTTCTTTATTGCAATGAGTACGACGTTTCGGTGTAGGTACTAACACCGTTATCATAACTTGCTTGATAACGGTGTTAGTACGTAAACCGAAACGTCGCACCTATTGCAATAAAGAAGTTGACTATCCATAGAACTTGGTTTTTCTACCTCCACGTGTCTGGTATCCTGCTCACGATTCCACCAGTCAGTTGAACCACATTTCTGTTATTTTGTTTGTCCACAGTTTTACCCACTCGATTGCTGGAGCACATGTTGTTTACCTTTATGTCCACTCATCCTAAAGTTTGGCGCCACACTACAAGGTGTGAACATCGTACAGCGACCCCCCTAGGCCATCCCCAACAGACGACCCGCACGTTGGGCAGAACGGACCTACGTCAATGGAGTAGCAGTCATTAGCCAAACATTTAACTCGTTTGCTTGAGCTAAATATACTTGAACAGATAATCGAGACTGGTTATTCTCTGGCATTGACGTTTTACATTGGTAAAAAATTATTTTACACTATTCAAACAGAGTTAGAGGATTTAAGGAATTAACGACAGTTTCAAATAGAACCTGTTTCTACCTACCCGTCTGTGTGAACATGGCCGAGCCTCTTGATCCCCGGGACGCCAGTGACGTCATAGAGGGTGCTGACATCATCCCCATTGTCTCGAGCCCCTCCCTTTCCTCTGCTGTTGACCCTACCCAGGAGTTCCGGGGATCAGCTTTCACTAGGCGGGGTCTGTTTGGGGTTATGTTGTGGCTCTTCATGTAGTGGAGGAACTGGGCTGACAGCGAGGCGAGGGCTTCTTGCACCTGGAACACCAAGAGTTAGTTTGTGTCTGTGTACATGTTGTGATGCTGTGTTATTATGACGGGACACTAACTGGATAAGTTTACTGAGGTAAGGAAAGTAACGAGTATATACTCCTGGCCACACATTTGGACGTCGGTGTCACAAGCGAACGATGTAACCACTAAACCACTGACCCTTCCAGGCAAGACGCACAACCTAGTGTCTTTGCCAAACATTCTTAATGTAAAATATATATCTAGATTTTGATGAAGGGCTGTGTATTTGAAGCAGTAACAGTTAAATATTAAATGGAACAGTACTCTTCTTGAGAGTCAGCAATAGTTTGGCTACATCACTGAACATATCTGGACCAGACAAACCAGCGTGATTGATGGCATGAGTAACGCAGATGTCAAATGCTTGGGATGTTTTCTAAAACAAATACCAACTGGACACAAATAAACAAGAATCGGAGGAAATGTACGTTCTGAAACTGACTCGTGGACGTACTGACCACAGCGAGGCTTCCCCCGCTGACCAAGGCTTCCTTCTTCAGAGCTGTGAAGTGGACATTGGCTCGGGTTGCAGTCTTTTTGCTGTGGTCATCTGATAGCGGCCGGTTGTCCCTTGTACGGAACTGCTCCTGGAATCACAATCATATTTAGTTTAGCTTCACTTTGAAGAACACGTGGCAGATAGGAATACGCAATGCAATTAGAAAGTGATCAGATGTTACGTGTGATATATTTGGGAGTACACGTTCTCAGAGTACAAATTCTAGTAGTTCCCAAGTCTCGGTGACTCACTTCGTGTGTTGGCGATAAGGTTCTATTGTAAAAACGTTTAACAAACAACCTACTGACACTTACCATCAACGTGAAGTCAGCTGGGCCAACGCCTACGATGATAACTGACAAAGGGAGATCACTCGTGTCAATAAGGCGATGAATTGTGTCGTCGATATCGTTAATTACTCCATCCTAGGGCCAAGCAACATTGATATCAAATATGTCACAAGAATTATCATTTTGCAAAATATAATATTTTATTAATTTATTTTTGACAAGAAAACCATGCATGATTCGTGAAATATAACAGATACATATCACCAGCAAGTAAGGTCACATGTTGAATAAACAGAAATTATATAGTCTGGACATACACATATCTAATATACAGTATATTACACCTTACAAGGAGAACAGAGACTTACTGTAAGAATAAGCAGCACGTGATATATCTGGTTGTCCTGGGTGACAAGGACGTCACGGATGACGTCAGCAGCGGTTGCTATGACCGGTGCCACGCAGGTTGGCCCAGCAAAGGTGAGAGTTGGGAGGGCGTTTGTGTAGGCTTCTGTTACACCCTGGGGACAGTCGTCACAGATGTCACACAGATTCAGCAACAAGGAACGTATTTGTATCAATCAGTTCCTAGCCCTATCCATCACCATTAGTACACTTGGAAGTCCTCAATGTGACCTTACCTGGAAATGTTCTACAAGGAACGCCCAAGGCACTGTGGCTCACTAGTATGAGCAGTGAAATATAACAAGGGAATCTTCTTGTCAATGCAGTCTGGCCTGACTGAGAACTGCATGATCTACATGTACTATTCTCCATACTTCAAACCTTACGTTAACAAACAATAACGTAGACAGGCAAACCGTACTGTTCAGTCGGTTCAGAGATTGTTGAAAAATGCATTTCCTTCAATAATCAGCTGATGGTGTTCAGGTTACATCGTGTTAGTACAGATATTGTTTACTTCAAATCGTTTTCACTGGAGATGTTATTTAGTGCAGATAACGTTTGGAAGAGATATCAAGTACTATATAAACCAGATGTTTGCTTACAGAGTATTAGTGAAGATTTACTTCAAATGGCGTTTTCAGTGGAGATGTTATTTAGTGCAGATAACGTTTAGTGGGAAGAGATATGGAGATGAAGTACAGTGGAGATGGTGTTTAGTATATGGTGTTTAGTGGAGACCATGATGATGGTGTTTAGTGGAGATGGTGTTTAGTGGAGAGGTGTTTAGTGGTGATGGTGTTTAGTGATGGTGATTGGAAGTGTTTAGTGGTGATGGTGTTTAGTGGAGATGGTGTTTAGTGGAGATGGTGTTTAGTGGTGATGGTGTTGTTTAGTGGAGATGATGTTTAGTTTAGATGGTGTTTAGTGGAGATGGTGTTTATACAGATGAATGATGGTGTTTAGTGGAGATGGTGTTTAGTGGAGATGGTGTTTAGTGGAGATGGTGTTTTAGTGGTGATGGTGTTTAGTGGAGATGAGATGTTTAGTGGAGATGGTGAGTGAGATGGTTTAGTGGAGATGGTGTTTAGTGGTGATTGTTTAGTGGTGATAGTGGAGATGGTGTTTAGTGGTGTTTAGTGATGGTGTTTAGTGGTGATGAGATGTGTTAGTTTTGGAAGTGGAGATGGTGTTTAGTGGAGATGTGTTTGTTTAGTGGAGATGGTGTTGAGTGGTGATGGTGTTTAGTGGAGATGGTGTTTAGTGGAGATGGTGTTTAGTGGAGATGATGTTTAGTGGAGATGGTGTTTTAGATGGTGATGGTGTTTAGTGGAGATGGTGTTTAGTGAAGATGGGTGTTTAGTGGAGATGGTGTTTAGTGGAGATGATGTTTAGTGGAGATGGTGTGGAGAAGTGGTGATGGTGTTTAGTGGTGATGGTGGTGGTGTTTAGTGGAGATGGTGTGTGGAGATTAGTGGTGATGGTGTGGAGATGGTGTTTAGTGGAGATGGTGTTTAGTGGAGATGGGTTTAGATGGTGTTTAGTGAGATGGTGATGGTGATGGTGTTTAGTGGAGATGGTGTTTAGTGTGATGGTGTTTAGTGGTGATGGTGTTTAGTGGAGATGGTGTTTAGTGGAGATGTGTTTAGTGGTGTTTAGTGGAGATGGTGTTTAGTGGAGATGGTGTTTAGTGGAGATGATGGTGTTTAGTGGAGATGGTGTTTAGTGGTTTAGTGGATGGTGTTTAGTGGAGATGGTGTTTAGTGGAGATGGTGAGTGGTGATGGTGTTTAGTGGAGATGGTGTTTAGTGGAGATGGTGTTTAGTGTAGATGTGCGAAGTTTAGTGGTGATGGTGTTTAGTGGAGATGGTGTTTAGAGTAGATGGTGTTTAGTGGAGATGGTGTTTAGTGGAGATGAAGTACACAGAATGTGATGGTGTTTAGTGGAGATGGTGTTTAGTGGAGATGGTGTTTAGTGGAGATGGTGTTTAGTGGAGATGGATGGTGTTTAGTGGAGATGGTGTTTAGTGGAGATGGTGTTTTTGGAGAGTGTTTAGGATGGTGTTTATGGAGATGGTGTTTAGTGGATGATGGATGTTTGAGTGTTTAGTGAGATGGTGTTTCGTGAAGATTGTGAGTAGGTGGTTTAGTGGAGATGATGTTTAGTGGAGATGAATGAATGTGATGGTGTTTAGTGGAGATGGTGTTTAGTGTAGATGGTGTTTAGTGGTGATGGTGTTTAGTGGAGATGGTGTTTAGTGTAGATGGTGTTTCGTGAAGATTGTGTTTAGAGTAGATTGTGTTTAGTGGAGATGATGTTTAGTGGAGATGAAGTACACAGAATGTGATGGTGTTTAGTGGAGATGGTGTTTAGTGGAGATGGTGTTTAGTGGAGATGGCGTTTAGTGGTGATGGTGTTTAGTGGAGATGGTGTTTAGTGGAGATGGTGTTTAGTGGAGATGGTGTTTAGTGGAGTTGATGTTTAGTGGAGATGGTGTTTAGTGGAGATGATGTTTAGTGGTGATGGTGTTTAGTGGAGATGGTGTTTAGTGAGATGGTGTTTCGTGTTTATGATTGATTAGTGTTTAGTGGAGTGATGGTGTTTAGTGGTGATGGTGTTTAGTGGAGATGGTGTTTAGTGGAGATGGTGTTTAGTGGTGATGGTGTTTAGTGGAGATGGTGTTTAGTGGAGATGGTGTTTAGTGGAGATGGTGTTTAGTGGAGATGGTGTTTAGTGGAGATGGTGTTTAGTGGTGATGGTGTTTAGTGGAGATGGTGTTTAGTGTAGATGAAGATGTGTTTAGTGGAGATGATGTTTAGTGGAGATTTACACAGAATGTGATGGTGTTTAGTGGAGATGGGAGATGGTGTTTAGTGGAGATGGTGTTTAGTGGAGATGGCGTTTAGTGGTGATGGTGTTTAGTGGAGATGGTGTTTAGTGGAGATGATGTTTGGTTTAGTTTATGGATAGTGGAGATGGTGTTAATGGTGTGGTGTTTAGTGGAGATGGTGTTTAGTGGAGATTGTGTTTAGAGTAGATTGTGTTTAGTGGAGATGATGTTTAGTGGAGATGAAGTACACAGAATGTGATGGTGTTTAGTGGTGATGGTGTTTAGTGGAGGTTGTGTTTAGTGGAGGTTGTGTTTAGTGGAGATGATGTTTAGTTCAAGTGGTATTTAATGAAGATGGTGTTTAGTTTGACACGTGTAGTAGGTGATGAAGGTAATGAGTGACGATATGTTTAGTTCAAATTTTGTTCATTGTTCAGATGGTGATCAACGGAAATAAAGTGTAGTACAGGTTGTAGTTAGATCAAATGATCACCTTTGTGCTGACGTTTTTTCTCATCGAAGATGACTTTTAGTTTGGGTGTTCAGATCAGTGACTATGTCTATGAAACAAACGTTACCATGTACAATTCGGATTCTTTTTTATCTTTGAAAAATATGTTTTTTTCGGATGTCACTTTCAGTTCATTTCAAAAGTGTGCATGCATTACATTAGCATGATGCAGATTTGTTTGAACCGGGAAGAAAGTTAAAAATAGGCGATTGTGACAATCAGCCATACTGACCTTGACCCCGTTGACCCAGATATTGGATTCGTTGTCTCTGAGCGGGAAACAGTGAAGCGGATTGTCGTCTGATGTTCTCTTGGCGCCAAATCCAAACACTGCTATCTTCTGTTCCACATCGTAGCGGGATATGCTGGCTCCCAGTGTCTGTATCGTCGCCAAGTACTGGTTCTGATGGTATAACCATTGGAAGTGAATTCTTGTTAGCTCATCGCTTAGTCCACTTAATGAGCATGACGGCTGCTTTGGGGCACATCAGCTATTCGAAAAACTATTCTTGGATATCACCTGGATTGGTGTCCCGGTATGTATATCAGCGTTATGTTCATGTTTTTACTATCGACAACTGTGTGACGAGCATGTGGTCAACCAGGTATGTGTCGATATCGACGAAGATATCTTCGACACAAGCGTATTCTCTTTTCAGCAAAATATAACCTATACATACGCCTGATATAAGGAATGCGCTTTCGTGCGTGCACGTGTGTGTATGGGTATGTGTATTTTAGTAATAGATCACATTATGACGCTGACACACTGATATAACTGAAATATTGTACAAAGCGGCGCTATAACAGCTTCATTCACTCAGTGTCATACAAATCGAGGTAGCATGTTACACGGAATCAGTTCGAGTTCTTGCGCCTCCCATCCCTTACCTTAGCATCCTTGCTGTTATGTAGAGATAGTTCGTCCGACAGTGTGCCATTAGAAGCCTGCAAGTGCACGGAATGATGCAATAACAAGACAGGAAATTCCTTTTATTTGCCTACGAATTGATATTACATCTCAGCTATATTTGAGTGGTTTGAAATAATGGCAGTGATGACGCATTATTGGATGTGAGTGAATGTAAGTAACAATTGCAACAATGTCTATCACCGTCAAATTGCTGCCGTATCCTCACTCACTCACTCACTCACAACGTCACTTAAATAAAGGCCTTTGACAAACTCCTGTTCGACCTCTGGTACCGGTGAGGTCTATATTCTGTTACTAAGGATATTAATAGTTCAGCAGTTTTTTCTCAATTAAAACAATTACGTAAAATTGATCATCCGACAGATTGATGACACTTACGGTGAAGTCGATGGCAATAATGAGTCTCAGCTGACATCCACCTCGCACGAAGTCCATCAGCGAGTACTGCTTGTCAACACTGAACAGAGAGACACAAATGTATGTCATAGAGTTCTCCATGTACCCGTAACGAGAGACATTCATGTGTCGTACAGTTCTACAGGTACCCGTAACAAGAGACATCCATGTGTCATACAGTTATATAGGTATCGTAGCAAGGGACATCCATGTGTCACACAGTTATACAGGTACCGTAACAAGAGACATCCATGTGCTATACAGATCTACAGGTACCGTAACAAGGTACATCCATGTGTAATACAGTTCTACAGGTATCGTAGCAAGGGACATCCATGTGTCATACAGTTATACAGGTATCGTAGCAAGGGACATCCATTTGTCATACAGTTATACAGGTACCTGTAACAAGAGACATCCATGTGTCATACAGATCTACAGGTACCGTAACAAGGTACATCCATGTGTAATACAGTTCTACAGGTATCGTAGCAAGGGACATCCATGTGTCATACAGTTATACAGGTATCGTAACAAGAGACATCCATGTGTCATACAGTTATACAGGTATCGTAACAAGAGACATCCATGCGTCATACCAGTTCTACAGGTACCTGTAACAAGAGACATCTAAATGTCACACAGTATTAACTCAATGCACTGTCCCAATAGCCTCCAGTAACAGTACACTAGCTTGTAGTAGTAATGTGGACTGATCTACACGTGACTGGAGGGGTTCACTTTTCTGTCGGTACTTTGGTGTGCCACACGCCTTTTGTTGCATGACCAGATGTTGTGGATCAGATGGCGCTATGCTTACGGCTTCCTTCAAGCCACATGGCCGCCCAACCAACCAGCTTCCTTTCCAAATACTCTAAGCGCTGTAAGATCCACACGTCTGTACTAATGTAGAGTCTAATACATGACATATGTATTCCGCAGACGTAAGAAAACCTCCACTTTAGTGATGACCCTGCAAGCTATGGTCATGCTGTTTCTTATAGACAAGACACCTACAAGTAACATTTTTTGTCATAGTATCAAAAAACTACACAAGATTATTATTCCTTGTGATGTCTTTTCACCTACCGGAACTGGTAAAATCTAACGCTGCCGGAAGTGACATCCTTCTTTTTCTTCTTCTCCTTCTTTGGGCAGATCAGATGGAAGCTCTTGTAATTGTTGACTCTGGGAACGACCCAAGAAACATGTAAATGGAATATTACAAGAATGAAACACCAATGTAACACAGCTTCGTCGACGCATGCACGCACGCACGCACGCACGCACGCACGCACGCACGCACGCACAGACACCTTTCTCTCCACCCTAAAACTAAATGGGAACAAGAGTGTGTCAGGCTTCAGGTCATTTGCTCTGTAGGATTTGTTTCTTTCGTACTGTAGAGTTGGACTACTGTATATTGGGTTAATTACAACGCGAACTTTGTATGCAGACATTGTTATTGTATACGCACCATGACGACGTAGTGCTCATACTGTCGCCCACTGGTTTGTGATCACACAGCGGTTACGACGTCAACATTAAATTTTGCAGTTAACAAATCATTCTACAAACCGATCTTACCTTTTCGCGTTGAGAAGCTTTCTGGCTGTGGTAACAAATTCCCCTATTTTGTCGTACGCAGACTTGAACCCAGCCCTGGAGCAGAGAGGTGAGTTACGTGAAACAAATGTCATATTACCAAATATTCATACAGTAGTGTTTTAAACAAGGGCCATTAACGTGTATATTTATAAACACATGCTCAGTGATACTGGGGACACATCTGTGGACACCCACACCATCAGCACAGGCCCTGACCTAACAGGGAAAGCTCCTGAAATTAGATCAAGGTAAAAAAACAACAACCCAGTTTATTCCGAAGAACAGACAACATATGTCGGTTGGTATGGTTTTCATTAAATGATGTAACCATAATCTATTATTATACATCTTAGTACAGGTATACATAAGCTTCATGTTTACAGTTTGACCAGCATATGGACTAAAATCGTAGAGGTCTCTACAAGTCTTAATGAGTATCTTTACAAACACCTTGTACATACCCATAGCTCGTATGCCAGCAGGAGAACTGTATTGGGCGGTCAAGGTCGTCGTTGCAGAGCCGTTGCATGCTCACGTCGAACGGACGCCAGCTGTGATTTAACGATGAAACAAATCTTCAATGTTAAAGACAAGGCTGAAACTGATATCATCTCATGAACATGAGAGTTTTTGTTAAGAGTATGTCAGCATCAGTAAAGACTGTCCCTTCATGTACCACAAATACTAGCATCGTTTTAGAGCACCAAACCGGGAGTCACCTTATGGTACTAATACCTAGCAGGTACCAATACCCAGTACCCACGCAGGATAATATTCTGAACACAGACGCTGCACGGAATACATATACGCTGCAATCAATCAGTGCTGACGAGGCTAATTTACGAGTGCACGAGTTCTAACTGTTAGATTCTCTGAACATCCGGGTAACAAGAGGTCTTCCGCAGCCCATGCCAGTCATATGAAGTGGATCGGTTGGTCACGTTCGCTTCCTTGATTGATGCAACTCGTTGTATCATAGTTGCGAAAATCGATGTTCATAATGTCAATCGGTGGATTATCTGATCAAGTGGATTATTTAGAGACCACTGTCATATAGCTTGAATATTGCAGTGAGGTGCGTTAAACAAGAAACAGTCTATGTAAAACGGGTTTCCAGACAGATTCCCACCATATACACTGCAGCTTTCCCTCATGGGCTCAATCTCAGGTGTGGGTGGGTGAGTGAGTGAGAGAGAGTGAGTGATAATATCAAAGGTATGCATCATACATTATATCAATGATGGAATTAGAATTCTCGAGTTTTAGTAGACCACTCACTACGCCAGCTGCACGGATGTTCATGTGCTTATGAACAAAAGGAACGCGGGTGTTCTAAAGCAAGCCAGGATCCGCTGATTGTGGGTTCGATCCCTGGTTTGCCAGTATCATACTCGTGTTTCAGTTATACTAGAAGAAACATGGGACTTATGAGCTGACACGCAGCGATATGGTAGAAGTTGATCTTTCACCACACTCACTCATCCACTCACTCACACAAGCACTCACTCCATGACTCGCGAACACGTCAGTATACCTGGGGTTCCTTGTCTTATGCTGCACCTCTGTCCTAAACACAGGATGGTAGGTCACGCTGTTGATCTGTCGGCCGATCTCAAGATACGTGTCTGGCTGTTGAAACCAGAGAACATTAAAACCTCACTGAAAGTTTATAAGTAACCCAAAAATCCACAATTCTAAACTTTCTCATGATAATTACATGACACAGTGTCAAGTAATAAATGCTCCTGTAATATATTTGTTCCGATCAAGTTACGCACTGCACGTACTTATCACGTTACATCGATAAATATACAGCAGGTTACAGAATTTCCATTTATTTCACTATTCCAAGGCCAAATAATGGCAAGACAAGCCCGTGTGTGTCCGTCTCACCTTGCGGTTATTGAGAAAGCCAACCTTCCCCAGTTTGTGGCCTGCTACATGGAACTGGGCCTTGCTCCGTGTTTCTCGCACAATCTCGGCGGTCAGGTTAATAAAGCCGCGAGACTTCGGATCACCTGGGATCAGTAACAGCAAGCGAATGTAGCAATAAACAGTTTAATAAAAGAATGAATAGAATAACTCCAGCATTGTGTTGCAGTCAATGGTATCGCGGGGTATTGATTACTCAGGAGGACTCCAATATAAAATATTTAGGTAAATAGAGTATTCTCCCTTTACTACACTTCTCCAGTCAGAAAAGGTGTTGTTTTTGCAATTTAAGAAAACTATACAATATTCATTTTAAGAAGGTAGTTTTAAAAGCAGTTCGTTCAAGTAATTCAAAGCTGTAGTCATGGCAACGCGCACCTGCTACTCGAAGAATCCTGGAAGTGGTGGTCCAAGGTTTGGTGACGTCAACCAGGGAGTCCAGTGTCACCTCCACGCACCCAACAAAGTCGTGATGGCGCAAGTCCGATGATCTGCGGCCACATAAAACACAATCGCCGTGTTCACGAGAAACATTAAGTAACGTGGTGGTGTCGATTAACATTAGTAGCTGACGTTGTCACACAAGTGGAGAGGTTACTGTTTTGACGAAAGATACACTAACATAAACACATCAATGCTGGTGCGTTGTGCTTATTATTTTCTAAAACCCAAAGTCTCTCTCATGACTATATACAGAGTTGTAACAAATGACAGTATTATTACTCATTCTGAAATTACTAATCTTCTTATTGGCCAACCATCTTGCAAACCCAACTGAATTCCTCGGAAAGTACAGCCATTATAGCGACATGTAGTTTGAATTAATTTTGCACGTCGCTTTTGACTTTGAAAAACGTGTAAATATAAGTCCCATGATGAATATAAACATAGAGGAAGAATGCAGGTTTGCTATTTACATTAATCTTCATTAGTGAGTGAGTGAGTTTAATTTTTTACGCCGCACTCAGCAATATTCCAGCTATATGGCGGCGGTCTGTAAATAATCGAGTCTGGACCAGACAATTCAGTGATCAACAGCATGAGCATCAATCTACGCAAGTGGGAACCGATGACATGTGACAACCAAGCCAGCGAGCCTGACCACAGGGTCCCGTTAGTCGCCTCTTACGACAAGCACGGGTTACTGAAGGTTCATTCTAGCCCGGACCTTCACGGGTCTTAATCTTCATGAGTGTACATGTGCCTTTGTATAATACCTGTAAATACAACGCACACATGAAGTTCGACTCATTACCTCGGAATGATATAGTCGATAAAATACCATTGTCCATCTGTCCTTGACCACACAGCTCACAACGCTGCGGACCAATGCACGAGGGAGTACGTCCAATGGTCAGGCACTCACCTGCTGTCGATGTCGTATACTGAGAACATGAGTTGTTGCTGCACGTCAGGCTGTACGTCCACGATGAAGACCTGTGTGAACTGGGCAGAAACAGCAAGCGTCAGTACAAGTCACAGTAGTATATCAAATACTTTGGCTTTAAAACGCCAAGGGTATCCCACTATTCTATACGCCAATATTGTATTACTAAGATATATATGCTACCTAAAAGTCGATTTAAATCATTGATGTATGTACATCGGATACACTGGGATTCTGCCTTCCCCACCAACCCCAAGGTCTTCATTACCTCCTGTCCACCTGTCTGTCTCTCCGGTTAAACGCTCCCTTCCCCGTCAACCTCAACATCCTTACCTCAATGTCATGTGAACCTCCTTCCCCAGAGAGAGAGAGAGAGAGAGAGAGAGAGAGAGAGAGAGAGAGAGAGAGAGGAGAGAGAGAGAGAGAGAGAGAGTGTGAGAGTGTGTGAGGAGAGAGAGAGAGAGAGAGAGAGAGAGAGAGAGAAAGAGAGTGTGAGAGAGAGTGAGAGAGAGAGAGAGAGAGAGAGTGAGAGTGTGAGAGAGAGAGAGAGAGAGTGAGAGAGAGAGAGAGAGTGAGGTGTCTCCCTGTGGTATGTGAGAGAAGAGTGAGAGAGACCACTAAATGTGGTATGTGGTCACTACTAAACCATTAGAGTGGACAATAATGAGTGTTTCTCCTTTATATAGCCCCCAATCCCTATTCAGCCACGTCACACACACACACACCTATCCAGCCCCTCATCCCACACACCCTACACAGCCACACAATAGGAAAACACACACACACACACACACACACACACACACACACACACCCGTGATAGGACGCCATCTCTCTTCTCACTCTGTCTTGTGGAGAGTGTCACTCTGACCCATGTTGTTATGTGGCTTGTTATTATATGAAGGTGATTAATGTTCATATGCAGAGTCTGTCATTAGTTACAGAAGAAAATTACTTTTACTGTCAGTTTTTGTGAAATTTGGGTTTATCTGTCAATTTTTATAAAATTGACATTTTACGTTTTTGGAGTGGTGGTAAATTACGCAAGCAGTAACACATTTCATCCTATTATATGTTTGATTATAACCGTCTAACAGACCTTTTTGGCAGAACCTAGTTCTGAACTATGTCAGTAGAGTGAACAGGGAAATGTGTCGAAACATTTTTTCTGGAGTGAAATACGGCATCTTGTTTATATAAAATCTTTCATGTGCACACTAAGCCAGGTATTTTGTATTCCATATAGGGTGTTTCAGAGGACTCGCTGACTGAGCAATTCTATATGAGATCCTGTACAGGACTTGGGTACAATGTATAGATGTCGAATGCTGCTGAGACAGAAGTCAGATTTATGTTGGTTTCTCTGTCAAGCATTGTGTCCTTAACAATTACATCATGTTAATTAATCTAAACCTTCCGTATGCACAATGTTAAAACTAGTTTGTTTCCATATGGACTGATGTTCTTAAACCGGTGAATGCCCTTGCACTGTGTATTTTCAGATATTCACAATTGGGTAACTATAGGTGAATATCAAAACAGAACTTTTGTATTGACCAATATTTGATGAATATGAGGTCAGCTGGTGCAAGTCTCAGCAAGGCCGTATTAAGGATTTGAGCGTTGTTCATGTGCCGCTTCACGTGACGGAGCGGCGATGTATTGTCGGTTATGTGAGTCAGGTTTTACGCCGCTTTTAGCAATATTCCAGTAATATCACGGTGGGGGCCACCCAAAATGGGCTTCACACATTGTACCCATGTGTGAAATCTAACCTGGGTGTTCAGCGTGACGAGCGGACGCTTCATCCACTAGGCTACCCCACCGCCCTTGTCGGTTATGTACGAACTGTGTGTGATAATAATGCTGTTGAATAATTTCTTCATCTGTTTGTGCCAGAAACTTCAAAACTTTGTACATCGGTAGATATTATATTGTTACTACACTGACATGCACAAATGCATTGGCAACTCTGTATGCGTAATGCATGTTTTATTACCACTCTACCTCCAAATGTCTCCAACTGCATTATACTTCTGGACCAAAGGTCCCGTGCGACATACGACTATCGATATCCTTCCTCTACCTCAACACAGTCTCCAATGGCCCAGCTAAATGTAGGATTACTTCAACCAATGCTGGAAACACATGGCCTATTTCAGCTCTTGACAGTCACAAAGACCAACACAAGCATAAGCCACTTCTTTGGGTTGAAATGTCGTACCTTGTCGATGAGAGACGCCCTCATAACGCACTTTGGGGTTTAGGGACTCTCTGATAGCGTACCTTGTCGATGAGAGACGCCCTCATAACGCACCTTGGCGTTTAGGGACGCTCTGATAACGTAGGTAGGGGTTGAAAGACGCCCTTATAACGCACCTTGGGGTTTAGGGACGCTCTGATCGTAGGATGAGAAGCGTAACGCACCTTGGGGTTTAGGGACCCTCTGATAGCGTCCCTTGTCGATGAGAGACGCCCTCATAACGCACCTTGGAATTTAGGGACGCTCTGATAACGTCGGTAGGGGTTGAGAGACGCCCTCATAACGCACCTTGGGGTTTAGGGACCCTCTGATAGCGTCCCTTGTCGATGAGAGACGCCCTCATTTAGGGACGCTCACCTTGGTACCTTGGGGTTTAGGGACGCTCTGATAACGTAGGTAGGGGTTGAGAGACGCCCTCATAACGCACCTTGGGGTTTAGGGACCCTCTGATAGCGTCCCTTGTCGTTGAGAGACGCCCTCATAACGCACCTTGGGGTTTAGGGACCCTCTGATAGCGTACCTTGTCGTTGAGAGACGCCCTCATAACGCACCTTGGGGTTTAGGGACGCTCTGATAACGTAGGTATGGGTTGAGAGACGCCCTCATAACGCACCTTGGGGTTTAGGGGATAGCGTCCCTCTGAGAGACGATAACGCACCGTTTACGGACCTGATAGCGTCTTGTCGATGAGAGACGCCCTCATAACGCACCCACCCTTGGGGTTTAGGGACTCTCTGATAGCGTACCTTGTCGATGAGAGACGCCCTCATAACGCACCTTGGGGTTTAGGGACCCTCTGATAGCGTACGCTTGTCGATGAGAGACGCCCTCATAACGCACCTTGGGGTTTACGGCCCTTGTCATAACGCACCTTGGGGTTTAGGGGTTTAGGGACCTTGGGTTTAGGGACCCTCTGATAGCGTACCTTGTCGATGAGAGACGCCCTCATAACGTACCTTGGGGTTTAGGGACCCTCTGATAGCGTACCTTGTCGATGAGAGACGCCCTCATAACGCACCTTGGGGTTTACGGACCCTCTGATAGCGTACCTTGTCGATGAGAGACGCCCTCATAACGCACCTTGGGGTTTAGGGACCCTCTGATAGCGTACCTTGTCGATGAGAGACGCCCTCATAACGCACCTTGGGGTTTAGGGACCCTCTGATAGCGTACCTTGTCGATGAGAGACGCCCTCATAACGCACCTTGGGGTTTAGGGACCCTCTGATAGCGTCCCTTGTCGATGAGAGACGCCCTCATAACGCACCTTGGGGTTTTGGGGATAGCGTACCTTGTCGATGAGAGACGCCCTCATAACGCACCTTGGGGTTTACGGACCCTCTGATGGCGTAGGTTGTCGATGAAGACGCCCTCATAACGACCTTGGGGTTTACGGACCCTCTGATAGCGTACCTTGGGGTTTAGGGACCCTCTGATAACGTAGGTAGGGGTTGAGAGACGCCCTCATAACGTACCTTGGGGTTTAGGGACCCTCTGATAACGTACCTTGTCGATGAGACGCCCTCATAACGCACCTTGGGTTTACGGACCCTCTGATAGCGTACCTTGTCGATGAGAGACGCCCTCATAACGTACCTTGGGGGTTTACGGACCCTCTGATAAGCGTACCTTGTCGTTGAGAGACGCCCTCATAACGTACCTTGGGGTTTGAGGACCCTCTGATGGCGTACCTTAGGGTTGAGACGCCCTCATAACGCACCTTGGGGTTTACGGACCTTTGATAGCGTACCTTGTCGATGAGAGACGCTCTCATAACGTATCTTGGGGTTTACGGACTCTCTGATAGCGTACTTTTGGGGTAGAGATACGCCCTCTACGGACCCTCTAACGTAGCTTGGGTTGAGAGACCCTCATAAAGTACCTTTGGTTTGAGAGACTCTCTCATGACGTATCTTGGGGTTGAAAGACTCTCTCATAACGTACCTTGGGGTTGAGAGATTCCCTGATTGCCTCTGTCCGTCCATGTTCCTTCCACTGGCCGAAGAGCTTGACAAACAGGACACACATAGGGTCAGTCTTTGTAAACACGTCCAGATCGGCCAGGTCCTGGCAGGACACGAGTATCTCCACCCGTCCACCAGGGGGCGCTGACATGGCTTGGAGGTAGAGACATTACATGATTAGATTTTAATACATTAAATACAGATATTTCTCTGGAAGTGGTATAGCGATACTAACCAATAATGCTTCAATCACAATTACTGTCACCTGGTGTATATCTGCCTTATCACACGTATCAATACTATATGTGGTTCAGGAATACACCTGTACCGGTGATTGTATTCTACACCCAGGTTTATACAGACTACTGCTTCTTTATAATTTATATATTTGTCAATAGAAATAAATACATCCTTAGGTTAGTTGAACGTAACGTAGTCCAAGATATATCTCTATAATATATTTTGAAGTTCAAATGTTCTATAATCTCTAATCAGTACTCTACCTTGGGTTTGACAAAGAAATACTCGATTCTGATTGGTCAATCAAAAGTTATTATATAACAAAAATACCATCCTCCCGAGGCACACGTGTGCAAGATGCTATGTCGTACCCCTACTGAGTAGATCAACCTTCAAATTAAAATTGATTGTCGCATCAACGTTCTGCCATCTACTTTGGTTTGTTTGTTGTTTAGTTATTTGTTGTCAAACGCCACATTCAGGTATTGTCCAGAGATCAGAGAAAATGGAACAGAGAATCCCGTGATTGACGTCATGAGCATCGACCTGTGTACTTGGAATACCGCGACATGCATCAACAACGACCCTGACCACAAAATGTCACTAACAACAAGCATGGGTTGCTGGGTCTAATTCCGATCTTTACTTGTATCTTCAGACCGCCTTGATATAACAACAACCTCCAACAACTAGTTTGTCTCACGGTCCCTGAACCACATTATTTTCCCTACTGCCTAGCCCTCTCTGCAGTGCTAAAGCCCTAAATAAAGCAAGTCTAGATTTCCTCAGGTTCGGGTTCTGAATCTCTGGTCTCCCTGGGGCTCCTTTTCAGTTTAAATGTTTGTTACTATCAAAATTATATTTATTTCAGAGACTAAGCATTAGTCTATCCAACAACATGCTAGTTCATCTGTTTTGAAGACGTATACCCTTGCAAATACATTTGATAAAAAATACTGCAAATTTGAAATTCAAAACACAAATACAATATCGTACCAAAGCATATCCGAAATGATTTAATTTGTTAGCCACCACTACCAAGCATTGGTGAACACTTACTTTTGACCAGCAGTGTATTATGTTGGTTACATATCTAGGGGGGAACATGAGTGTATACCTGGCTGCTTTGACCAAGGACTTGCTAGGGCGTAACCCAAGTAGGGAAATAAATTATTACACGTACTCATATTGATGTTTATGCTCATATGGTCCTGAGAGTGATCTACCTGTATGTACACAGGTAGATTGACATAAGTAATGGTTTGACATTCTTTAGGGGGGTAATAACACCAATTGAATGCCACGTGTAACCTTGACCTCTACATGCCCATATAGTGCTGAAGTAGAATACGATCTACACCCATAGTGCTGAAAACGTAAATTTATGTCAGGTTCGGTCGGAATGTGTGTAAATGATGCCAGTGTAGCAAGCGCTCTATGTGAGCAGAGCCAAGAACAGGTATATTGTAGTCCATGGGTTATTGTGTTACTACAGGTATATTGTAGTCCATGGGTTATTGTGTTACTACAGGTATATTGTAGTCTGGGTTATTGTGTTACTACAGGTATATTGTAGTCTATAGGTTATTGTGTTACTACAGGTATATTGTAGTCTCATGGGTTATTGTGTTACTACAGGTATATTGTAGTCCATGGGTTATTGTGTTACTACAGGTATCACTATATATTGTAGTCCTATAGGTTATTTTGTTACTACAGGTATATTGTAGTCCATGGGATATTGTGTTACCTACAGGATATATTGTAGTCCATGAGATATTGTGTTACCACAGATATATTGTAGTCCATGGGATATTGTGTTACCACCGATATATTGTAGTCCATGGATTATTGTGTTACCACAGATATATTGTAGTCTATGAGATATTGTGTTACCACAAATATATTGTAGTCTATGAGATATTGTGTTACCACAGGTATATTGTAGTCCATGGGATATTGTGTTACTACAGGTATATTGTAGTCCATGAGATATTGTGTTACCACAGATATATTGTAGTCCATGGATATTGTGTTACTACAAATATATTGTAGTCCATGTGTTATTGTGTTACTACAGGTATATTGCAGTCCATGAGTATATTGTGTTTTCTACAGGTATATTGTAGTCTATAGGTTACTGTGTTACTACAGGTATATTGTAGTCTGTGGGTTATTGTGTTGCTACAGGTATATTGTAGTCTATGGGTTATTGTGTTACTACAGGTATATTGTAGTCCATGGGTTATTGTGTTACTACAGGTATATTGTAGTCCATGGGTTATTGTGTTACTACAGGTATATTGTAGTCCATGGGTTATTGTGTTACTACAGGTATATTGTAGTACAGGTATATTATAGGTTATTGTGTTACTACAGGTATATTGTAGTCCATGGGTTATTGTGTTACTACAGGTATATTGTAGTCCATGGGTTATTGTGTTACTACAGGTATATTGTAGTCATGGGTTATTGTGTTACTACAGGTATATTGTAGTCCATGGGTTATTGTGTTACTACAGGTATATTGTAGTCCATGGGTTATTGTGTTACTACAGGTATATTGTAGTCTGTGGGTTACTGTGTTACTACAGGGCTGTAGGGGCCTTCACGAGTTCCGTGAAGCGAGATTGGCGACTGTACTTTAATGTAGTACAATCCACACTCCCAGGTCACATGGCACGAGTTTAGCGTTACGACTACCCGGGTTACACAAATATTTGGGTGATACATTTGTGTGTGATAATTAGATCTATCCTCTGACAGCCACCCTTTGACTTTTATTTCGGGAACTCCACGCTAGTACAGGATCACTGATGACTCAAAAGCAATAGTAAGACGCCCGTACAGGCCGGATTACCCACGGGTTTGACGTAAACAAGAGAGCCACTTGACAAAAGTAATACTAAAATATATTACCAGAGTAAAGTGTGCTTTGTATAACGTCTACACTTTGTGATCATTACAGTGTGTGTGAGCAAGGAAGCAGCTGTGAGTTTCAGGTTATCGCTGTCAAATAGACTCATCTATAGGGAGGAAGCGTGTATGCCTGTCATGGCCTATCAACGGCTGAAAACACCATTAACTCGGCCACTCTCATCATGGAACTAAATAAACAGACAAAGTGGATTTTGAACTGATTCACATGTGTTTGAACATGAACTAGCCTGAGTCTGTGTTTGTCTAACAGATGATGGTTTCCAAGGTGCAACCAATATAAAGCATTATGTGTAGTTTGTGATAAATGTGGTGTTCGTCGCCTCACTATATAATTACAAGTTACATTAGGTCTAGAAAACATTACGTCATTTCTCATAATTAACCAATTACCATGTGCATTCGACAGTCAGTGATGTAATTATATCCTTCTGCAGATAGATTAATTATGACGGTGTTTTTTTCAGTTGGACTGGTTACGTGACATAATGTACCATCAATGTGGAAGTTATGAAAGCATTTCACCAGGAAACCAAAATATCAACATCAACAGACTCCAGCCTGTCAAGTGTTGAGTTGACTTAAGAACACAAAGCACTTAGGCGTATAGATCGGTAGTCGATAATCAATAATCGATGAGGGTGCTTGTAGATTCAATGCAGTGAAACGATCCTTTTCTACAGGCATACTCAGCTGTAATATATTCGTGTACACAGACACATTACACCACAATGAGACAATGTTTTAGGATACACCAATAATGTATACTTACCTTATATTTGTTACACGTGGTGTATGAACTCCTATATCAAGCGCTCGGCGATGAAAGTCGCCCAACTCCGTTCTGTCGAAGCTAGTGTTCAATATCAACACATATATCCCCACCACAACACGTACCCTCCACCAGACAGACGTACCCGTGTCACGTGGTAGAGGAGGGACTCTTCCCTCGCCGGGAGGGGGTTAGCCCAGCTATGTTGACATCACCAGGGTGATTACCACACCGTCACCGACTGTCACCAGGGGTATCAACTCTCTATCGCACCCAGGGAGAGTGGGCCGTAGCAGTCTTCTACAAGGGTATAGTTATTGTCCAACTAGCCGAACGCTACTCACTGACGACACAACTGAGAACAGAGGGGATTGTCAGTGCAATAGTTCACTTCGTTTGTCGGCGCCGGCAGTTCACTTCGGACATTATTTGAGAACATCGATGTGATAGGTATTTGGTCGTGCGCTGCTGCTCATGCATTACTGATCAGGCTGTACCCGTCAAGCTTTACTGGTCATGCATTACTGATCATTGTGTGCTGGTCAAGCTTTACTGCTAACGCTAACAGAACGCGTGCATGTTGAGTCAGGCCCTTCACTCTCCAGTCCACCTGTCCAAAACAAAGTGTTCACATATCCCGTGTGTCAATATATGTATTGTGGGTTACAGGCTAGATGACAACTCAGTAACAGCTTATCTATGACTGCACACATCATCCTGGTCTACCCACGACCCTAATGTTAATTAATAATAAGGCTCACAATGATGATGATGATGATGATGATGATGATGATGATGATGATGATATGCGTCCGTTAGACTTTTATTCTCTGCTCCTTGGAAAGAAAACAAACCAACTTGCCTGTGAGGTGCAATCAGCCTCAGACACAATACCATCGTATGCTACCGGGTACCCACCTATTCACTGCTGGGTGAACAGAGGCATGTCTATATTAAGAATAGCCACTTGTCTGAGGAGACAAAACATGTGTTGCACCTGCTTCAGTGTGGTGCAAGGCCGAAGCATCAGAAATCCTCAGAAGTCAAGCTGCCGGTCAAGTCAGCCATTCAGCTACTCCCTGTCACCAGCGTTGTTTAACTTTGTGACCTGTCAGCTGTACCAGGTCTACAGTTAAAGGTGGTTGCTACACAAGCAGCCCGTGCACATGAGAGCATGCCTTTAAATATTGAACAGTATAGGCGGGCTATTAAGTATGATCATTTCCGATGTATGGGTGAATGGGTGTTTGTGTTAAGTAGGTTTTCCTGACTTGGAAGAGTATTTCAGTACGATCAGGTCCAGGTAGTGTTGGAGGGAAAACTTTAAGCAATAGGTAGTGTTGGAGGGAAAACTTTAAGCTATACATATATGTTTGGTGTTTACCACTTTGGCGCAACCGACGAGCATGGGTCGGTGCAGATAAACCAAGAATAACATTCAGGATGAATCATGGATTTGAACCCACGCCTTTTATAGTGAGTGAGTTTAGTTTTACGCCGCACTCAGCAATATTCCAGCTATATGACGGCGGTATGTAAATAATCAATCCAGTGATCAACAGCATGAGCATCGATCTGCGCAACCGATGACATGTGTCAACCAAGTCAGCGAGCCTGACCACCCGATACCGTTAGTCGCCTCTTACGATTGGGTTGCCGAAGATTAATATTCTATCCGTGTGACCTTCACGGGTATACGCCTTTATATGTGAAGGAGCAATACCTACACAGTTTATCATGGTTAGACTGACAACTGACTACTCGTACATGCGTGTGTGCGTGCGCGCTAGTGACTAATTACACGCCTAGTCCTTAGACGACTGACTACTCTTACATGCGTGCGTGCGCACTAGTCCGGACTAATTACTTTTCATATGTAAAGGAGCAATACCAATACACAGTTTATCATGGTAACACAACTCAAACATAGTATTATACTGACTCGAAGGCGAACAAGCTTATCCCTTCATGCCGAGCTTTAGACTGTATTACATATATTTCAAAGAATGTGATGCTTTTAATACAATACAAAAATACCCGCTAGGGCATCAATAGGTTCTCACGTATTTCCATACTGGTTCAAACAAAACAAGTGGCTAACTGCTGTATCCATCCCACTCAACCAATGCTGGTAGTTGCGATGGTTGTCAATAAGAAGGTTGAAACTCCCAACGCCCTCTGTTGTCAGGTTTTAACACTAGTTACATATTCAGAAATAATTTCTACGTATGCTAACATACACAACATGATGAGTGTATGCGTGTGTATGCGTGATTCCGTCAGTACGAGGTAGGTGTTAAATATACCCCAATAACTGTATAGTAAAGAGATGAAGCCAAGGCCTGCCAGGCAGGATTTACTGCTTAACGCCGGGATCCCAGAACGAATCGATACATGTAATGTTGAGCGAAGCGCCCCTAGAAGGACCTTAAGCAGGGATGTGCCATTGCACGGTATTGCTGTGGTATCCACGGTATTTTATGGAGACTTCTGTAGCTTTACTATTTAACAACGTTGGCTGGTTGGTGTGTAACGCCATTCTGACGGCGGTCTTATAGCTATAATAGAGTCTGGACCAGAAAATCCAGTGATCAACATCGTAAGCATCGTCCTACGCAATTGGGATACGATGACAATCAAATCGGCGAGCCTGACCACCCGATCCAGTTAGTCTCCTCTTGAGACAAGCATGGGTTAGTGAAGGCCAGTTCTAACCCGTATCTTCACGGGTATGTTTAACAACGATTGTGTTGCGTCACTTACCGCCAGCTAAAACATTTTTTTCTTGTCCCAAGGAGCAGAATACTATTGTAAGCAATATTATGGTGGTGGTCTGTAAATAACTGAGTCTGGACAATACAATCTGGTGATCAACAGCATGAGCATCAATCTACGCAATTGGTATACGATGACATGTTTCAACCAAGTCTTCGAGCCTGACCACTGGATCCCATTAGTCGCCTCTTGGGTTGGTGAAGACCTTCACCCACTTTCAGTAGCACCACACATATTAGATGAAAGTCATAGATGCACATGAACATGTGAGCATGTCTTATACTGATTTGAGAGAGCGACGGTAATGAATGAAATCTGCCTGACACACAAGAGACTGTAATAACTTTTTTTTGGTCATCCTTTATTTCTTTTTAATTTTTTTTTGAGCTCCCCTAATTGTGACGTCAAAAACAGTTCTGTTGACTTCGTCCTTGTGTGACGTCATTCCCATCTTACTTCACAATATGATTTTATTTACGTCCACAATTCCTTCCGGATGAAGTGAACAATACACTACAGCGTATGAGCGTTATTACATACCCATTTAATCTTAGCAATACAGCCGTGCAATACAGCGAACTCAGGTAAATTCCGTATTGCATTCCGATTTCGGTACTGCACGGCTGCCGGACTCATCATGGTGTCTTCTCCAAAGAGTGTCCTAGATGATATCTTTGAAACATTATTGCTAAGAAATGGAGGTTCTTTTGAGTCAAACGTTATTCTGTTTTCTTCTTTTCGTGATCAAACTTTGGTACTTGATTGATGCCGTGAGGCGGTGGAATGCGATCTCACGCATACATGTAATAAGTCCCTTGCGCGGAGTGATAATCAGGTCACGGTAACCTCTGCGGAAGTTTCAGCTGTGACGCTTAGAGTTGGATTAAAACAGTCAGTGTCATGAAAATGGTATGTAATAAATACATACAGAGAAATACAGCAGAAAATGTCATCGTTTCTCTCTTAGTATGACGTCTTCTCGCTCGAACCTTTTCGAATGGTCTCACGGTTGTAAGTTGTCAGTAAGGAACCGATAATATGTGCAATGACAACAAATATCCGATCTAACCATCCCCAAATTAGCCAACTATTACGACTGTCAGCAGCTGTGACAGCCAAGTGTGGTATTACACTTGGTCCGATCTAGTGAAGTTATATTTAGCGGTCGCGCAATTTGGAACCAGAATTCGAAGTGGTTCTTTCTTGAATATACGCTTGTCCCCACTCTCCTACCCAGAGTTCCGTGCGGCAAGCCAGCATAGTACCTCTGCCACAGGCCAGAAAAATGTGACGATTCGTCACATCTTGCAATGTCCATTCAATATAATGTACATATTTCTTTTACTCTTTTATTTTTGACGAGTCTACACATCTAACTAAACATCTTTAATAGAATGGTTTAGTTTCACTGAGAAAATATCCAAAAACATGTAACACTATTTCGATTTGCGTAGCGATCCTTTGTTTACATAGGTTGTACGGCTCCACGTGCTGTCATCGAAGCTGATGGAGAGCAAACGATGCAGCCAGTTTGATATCTAAATATGTACTGTCATAGACCTTACTGTCGCAGTTGTGGAAGACATATATGTAACAATGTAAAACGTTATGAAGAGAGCGCCGAAAAGCTTTCGTGAGTCCAGTCTCTTCTTATTATGAATATGCGCGTTTGTTTACAAACAAGAGAAAAGTCCGGTCACGTGATATGCCTGTGGCAGTGATGTTATGTTAGTCATCGCTGCGCCGGAGTGTGGCTTGTCCCCGGAAATCTGGTACCGGAAGTAGCGCCTCGACTAGACCTGGGTGCTGGTGTACAAAACAACCTTAGCGCTAAGACTACCTTAAGTCTATGTTAAGGTATGGGAGGTACGGCCACCTTAGCGCTAAGATCGCTTTGTACAAAGGCACCCAGACCTATTCAGACCTATTAAAATCAAACATTGCGTTGATATAACGTCTTCAAACCAAAACAACAAAAAAAAACCGCACAGGCCAAAGAATAAGGAAATGAATTAAACGTATTTAATTGACTCTACATAAGTTGATTAAGCTTGAACATAGATGCACATGTGTGGACACGCGGTTTTTGCTTGGGGGAACTCTTCGCCATTCGTCCTGCAACACGTTGGCAAGTTCTGAGTGTCTGAGGACGATGGTGACGTCTACGGACGCGCCCATCCAAAGTTCGTTCCATAGATGCTCGATCGGCTTCAGAACAGGCGATCTGGAAGGCTAGGGAAGGACATTGACGTTTGCATTGGCCAGAATGGCACCTGTTACACCAGCTGTGTGGGGTCGAGCGTTGTGTTGAAACAGCTCCCTCTGGCGGTTAAAAAGTGGGAGGAGGTGGGATCGCAGGATTTGGCCGATGTAGCGATTTGCTGTAAGATTGCCTTGAACCACCACTAGCTCTGATCTACCCGTGTAGGACATGGCTCCACACACCATGACGCTTTCTCCACCAAATCTGTCCACCTGTCGAACGCAGTTTGGCACAAAACGTCCGTGTAGACACGTTGTCTCCCACCCCGACGTTGCAGGAGGCAACGCTGAACCAAACGCGTCATCAGTTCCCCAGGTTCCATGCCTGTAAACTGTTGCACCATTGGACAAGTCGTTGTCGGTATAGTGGTGTCAGTACTGTTCCCAGTTTTGTTCGATATGTTCCCACTTCTCTCAGACGATTTCTGATGATTTGGTCGGACATTCTTCACGTAGGTGAAACACCCGGATGAATCGGTAATGAACAGGAGTGGTCACGATCTTGGGTCGAATTGAAGCGAATATGTCGCTGCCATAATCGAGATATGGTGCTGTGGTGGACGTTGAAGTGTCTTGCAAAGGCAGACTTGGACTCCACTGCTTCCTAATTTCTAATGGCAATATTTCTGTCAGAAGCATTCGATCCATACTGAAAGGATTCATTTGTTTTGGCGTTTCATATTCGTCGTCTCTATTCATGTATCCGACACATTGCACGTGCATTACGTGGTAAACCTTTTCTACATGCACTTTTCATGTATCGTTTTCATGTTTTATGACAAACGTTTACAAACACATTTTGGGATGCGTCTGCGTGCAATACACAACAACCGCGACACGATTAACGGGTTTCAAACAAAGGAATTGTCTTAATGACGATTGCTGTCAAAATATAAAAAAACAGAACTGCTGAAAACGCCTGTGCAATTCATTATTTACACACTTTTAAAGTATTGTTCAATTTATTACACATTATGTATATTTTTTAACAATCCTGCAAACCTTTAATTCCACATAAAGTATCTCCTTGAGAATCCCAAATTGTAAGATGTTTACTTTTATTGACACACTCCAGTATAAAATGTTTTTTCACAACTTGAAAAGATTGCAGTTAAATGACCAAAACAAATCAAGCGATGTGCACTCATTTCAACTCCCTCTATCCTTACTTTAAACGTCATGATTAAACTATGCCTGCCTTTTAATGCAAAGAAATCGATGTAGAGAGTAAACTTACCTCGACTAAAGAATGGGCAGCGGCCAGTCTGATGTCAATTAAGGACGCTTTCAGTACATCTGAAAGATGTATACATATATAGTCACTCAATTGCTGTCAGTACATCTGAAAGATGTATACATATATAAACCAGTCACTTACCGTCAGTACATCTGAAAGGTTTATACATATATAAAATGATCACTGTCAGTAAATCTGAAAGGCTTATACATATATAAAATACTCACTGTCAGTACATCTGAAAGATGTATACATATATAAAGTTTTCACTTACTGTCTGTACATCTGAAAGATGTATACATATATAAAATACTCACTGTCAGTACATCTGAAAGATGTATACATATATAAAATACTCACTGTCAGTACATCTGAAAGGCTTATACATATATAAAATACTCACTGTCAGTACATCTGAAAGATGTATACATATATAAAATACTCACTGTCAGTACATGAAAGATTATACATATATAAAATACTCACTGTCAGTACATCTGAAAGGCTTATACATATATAAAATACTCACTGTCAGTACATCTGAAAGGCTTATACATATATAAAATACTCACTGTCAGTACATCTGAAAGATGTATACATATATAAAATACTCACTGTCAGTACATCTGAAAGGTACATACATATATAAATATATAAACTGTCTCTGTACATCTGAAAGGCTTATACATATAAAAAACTCACTGTCAGTACATCTGAAAGATGTATACATATATAAAATACTCACTCACTGTCTGTACATCTGAAAGGCTCATACATATATAAATACTCACTGTCAGTACATCTGAAAGATGTATACATATAAAATACTTATACATCTGAATATACATATATAAAATACTCACTGTCTGTACATCTGAAAGATGTATACATATATAAAATACTCACTGTCAGTACATCTGAAAGATGTATACATATATAAAATACTCACTGTCTGTACATCATATACAATAATACTATACACTAAGATGTATACATAATAAAATACTCACTGTCTGTACATCTGAAAGATGTATACATATATAAAATACTCACTGTCTGTACATCTGAAAGATGTATACATATATAAAATACTCACTGTCTGTACATCTGAAAGATGCTTATACATATATAAAATACTCACTGTCAGTACATCTGAAAAGATTATACATATATAAAATACTCACTGTCAGTACATCTGAAAGATGTATACATATATAAAATACTCACTGTCTGTACATCTGAAAGATGTATACATATATAAAATACTCACTGTCTGTACATCTGAAAGATGTATACATATATAAAATACTCACTGTCAGTACATCTGAAAGATGTATACATATATAAAATACTCACTGTCTGTACATCTGAAAGATGTATACATATATAAAATACTCACTGTCTGTACATCTGAAAGATGTATACATATATAAAATACTCACTGTCAGTACATCTGAAAGATGTATACATATATAAAATACTCACTGTCTGTACATCTGAAAGATGTATACATATATAAAATACTCACTGTCAGTACATCTGAAAGATGTATACATATATAAAATACTCACTACACTGAAAGTCATATGTACTCACTGTCACATCTGAAAGATGTACATACTTATACATATAAAATACTCACTGTCAGTACATCTGAAAGATGTATACATATATAAAATACTCACTGTCTGTACATCTGAAAGATGTATACATATATAAAATACTCACTGTCAGTACATCTGAAAGATGTACATATATAAAATACTCATCTACATCTGAAAAAAGATGTATACATATATAAAATACTCATATGAAGATCTGTACATCTGAAAGAATATATAAACTGTCAGTACATACATCTGAAAGATGTATACATATATAAAATACTCACTGTCAGTACATCTGAAAGATGTATACATATATAAAATACTCACTGTCTGTACATCTGAAAGATGTATACATATATAAAATACTCACTGTCAGTACATCTGAAAGATGTATACATATATAAAATACTCACTGTCAGTACATCTGAAAAGCTTATACATATATAAAATACTCACTGTCAGTACATCTGAAAGATGTATACATATATAAAATACTCACTGTCACTACATCTGAAAAGCTTATACATATATAAAATACTCACTGTCAGTACATCTGAAAGCTTATACATATATAAAATACTCACTGTCTGTACATCTGAAAGATGTATACATATATAAAATACTCACATATATATACATATAAATACTCACTGTCTGTACATCTGTAAAGATGTATACATATATAAAATACTCACTGTCAGTACATCTGAAAGATGTATACATATATAAAATACTCACTGTCAGTACATCTGAAAGATGTATTCATATATAAAATACTCACTGTCTGTACATCTGAAAGATGTATACATATATAAAATACTCACTATCAGTACATCTGAAAGGCTTATACATATATAAAATACTCATTGTCAGTACATCTGAAAGATGTATACATATATAAAATACTCACTGTCAGTACATCTGAAAGGCTTATACATATATAAAATACTCACTGTCTGTACATCTGAAAGATGTATACATATATAGAACAGTCACTTACTGTCAGTACATCTGAAAAGCTTATACATGATATTTATAAAATACTCACTCTCGGTACATCTGAAAGATATTACAGTCACGTACTGTCAGTACATCTGAAAGAGATATCATATGGAACACTCACTTGCTGTTAGTACATCTGAAGCAGTAACGTATATATTACAGTCACGTACTGTTAGAACATATGAAAGTGGTAACTATCAGAACTAGGAGGTTGCCTGTACATAAGATAATTCGTTAATCGTGCTGTATCGGTTTCTTTTGGCACTGGGTGGAAAGAACTTTTATCTGAACACAGACATAACGCCACAGTGAATTAACTTCACAAATATATCTCCCGAGTTAATATACTTCACAGATATACCTCCTGAGTGAATATACTTCACAAACATACCTCCCGAGTTAATATACTTCACAGACATACCTCCTGAGTGAATATACTTCATAGACATACCCTCACAGACATATATCCCAAATGAATATACTTCACAGACATGCTCTCACAGACATATATCCCAAGTGAATATACTTCACTTACATACCTCAAGGGTGAATATACTTCACATACATTTCTCCCGAGTGAATATACTTCGCAGATATATCTCACGAGTGAATATACTTCACAGATATATGTCACAAGTGAATATACTTCACTGACATATCTCCCCAGTGAATATACATCACAGACATATCTCCCGAGTGAATATACTTCACAGATATATGTCACAAGTGAATATACATCACAGACATATCTCCCGAGCGAATATACTTCACAGACATATATCAAAAAAGAATATACTTCACAAACATATCTCCCGAGTTAATTTACTTCACACACATAACTCCCGAGAGAATTTACTTCACATACATACCTCCCAAGTGAATATACTTTACAGACATATGTCCCGAGTAAATATTATTCATATACATATGTCCAGAGAGAATATACTTCACAGGCATTTCTCCAGAGTGAATATACTTCACAGACATATCTCCTGAGTGAATATACTTCACAGACATGCCTCCCGAGGGAATATACTTTACAGACATACCTCCTGAGTGAATATACTTCATATATAAATCCCCTAGTAAATATACTTTTCACATACATATTCCCCGAGTGAATACACTTTATATACATATCTCCCGAGTGAATATACTTCATATATAAATCCCCGAGTAAATATACTTAACATACATATCCCCCGAGTGAATATACTTCATACATATATCTCCCGAGTGAATATACTCCACAGATATATCTTACGAGTGAATCTAGTTCACAGACATATCTCACGAGTGAATATACTTCACAGACGTATCTTCCGAGTGAATATACTTCACAGACATATCTCCCGAGTGAATATACTTCACAGACATACCTCCTGAGTGAATATACTTCATATAAATACCCCCGAGAGAATATACTTCACAGATATATCTCCCGAGTGAATATACCTCCCGAGTGAATATACTTAACATACATATATGAATATACTTCATACCCTCCCGAGAGAATATACTTCACAGATATATCTCCCGAGTGAATATACTTCACAGACATATCTCCCGAGTGAATATACTTCATATATAAAGCCCCGAGTGAATATACTTCACAAACATACCTCCCGAGTGTATATACTTCACAAACAGATCTCCCGAGCGAATATACTTCACAGACCTATCTCCTGAGTGAATATACTTCATATATAAATCCCCAAGTGAATATACTTCGCATACATATCCCCCGAGTGAATATACTTCACAGACATGTCTCCCGAGAGAATATACTTCACAGACATTTCTCTCGAGTGAATATACTTCACAGACATTTCTCTCGAGTGAATATATTTCACATATATATTTCCCTAGTGAATTTTATTCACAGACATATTCCCAACGAGTGAATATACTTCATATATAAATCCCTGAGTGAATATACTTCACAGACATATTCCCAGAGTGAATATACTTCACAGACATATCTCCCGTGTGAATATACTTCACATACATATTTCCCGAGTGAATTTATTCACATACATATCCCCCAAGTGAATATACTTTATAGACATATCTCCCGAGTGAATGTACTTCATAGACGTAACTCCCGAGTGAATATTCTTCACATACATATCTCCCGAGTGAATATACTTCACATATATAGTTCCCAAGTGAATGTAATTCACAGACATATATCCCGAATGAATGTACTTCACAGACATAACTCCCGAGTAAGTATACTTTACAACATGTCTCCCGAATGAATGTACTTCACAGACATATCTTTCGAGCGAATATACTTCACATACATATGTCCCTAGTGAATGTACTTCACAGACATATATCCCGAGTGAATATACTTCACATACATATGTTCCGAGTGAATGTACTTCACAGACATATATCCCGAGTGAATATACTTCACATACATATCTCCCGAGTGAATATACTTCACAGACATATCTCCCGAGTGAATATACTTCATATATATATCTCTCGAGTGAATTTATTCACATACATATCCCCAAGTGAATATATATCTTTATAGACATATCTCCCGAGTGAATGTACTTCATAGACGTAACTCCCGAGTGAATATTCTTCACATACATATCTCCTGAGTGAATATACTTCACATATATAGTTCCCGAGTGAATGTAATTCACAGACATATATCCCGAGTGAATGTACTTCACAGACACATAACTCCCGAGTAAGTATACTTTACAACATATCTCCCGAATGAATATACTTCACATACATATGTCCCGAGTGAATGTACTTCACAGACATATATCCCGAGTGAATATACTTCACATACATATGTCCCGAGTGAATGTACTTCACAGACATATATCCCGAGTGAATATGCAGCACATACATATGTCCCGAGTGAATGTACTTCACAGACATATATCCCGAGTGAATATACTTCACAGATATATATCTCTCGAGTGAATATACTTCACAGACATATATCCCGAGTGAATATACTTATCTCTCGAGTGAATATACCTCACAGACATATCTCTCGAGTGAATATACTTCACAGATATATCACCCGAGTGAATATGCTTCACAGACATATCTCCCGAGCGAATATACTTCATATATGAATCCCCGAGTGAATATACTTCACAAACATACCTCCCGAGTGTATATACTTCACAAACAGATCTCCCGAGCGAATATACTTCATATACATATGTCCCCAGTGAATGTACTTCACAGACATATATCCCGAGTGAATATACTTCACAGACATATCTCCCGAGTAAATATACTTCACAGACACATCCCGAGTGAATATACTTCACAGATATATCTCCCGAGTGAATATACTTTTTACATATATCTCCATACTTCACAGATATATCTCCCGAGTGAATATAGTGAATATTCACAGATATATCTCCCGTGTGAATATACTTTACAGACACATCTCCCGAGTGACTTTACGTCTACTGTTCTCAATGTGTAATGCCCGTCACGACGGAAGGACCGTGGAATGATCCCTTGATCTTCAGCTTGACGAGCCAACAATGTACCTAACAGTCTCTCACACAGTCCCTGAACCACATAACCTTCCCATCTGCGCATCCCTATCTGCACTGCAAAAGTCTTTTCTCTTATATCATTGTTTTCACATTTTGTTTCCATCAAAATCATATATATCATATACTAAATTATATATAAATCGTTTGTCTATGTAACCTACAGCTAAAGGTTCCACCGTTGTTTTTGTAGAAAGTTAATAGCCAGGAGGCATATTATGTATGACCCTTGCAAAGGTGACATCTTAAATAAATTTTCAGAAATTTACACATTTCAGACGTGATACTTAGCTGCTTGATTTTCACATTAAAACAATGACATTGTGTTGTCTTTAATACAATCGACATATAGTATATTAAGACAGGAAAACAGCCCGGTGTTGTTATTCTATAGCTTATCCTCAGAAGATACAGTCTGAGGATTTCTGATTGTGTCTCAATACCATTATTTCTCTGTTTTTGACGAATTGTCGGCTGTAAGTCTATCCTGTTTGTTGAATATTTTAATGAATAAATTATTGCATGATTATATTATTTTCTTTTTTAAAGCAGAATATATAAAATAGTTTCAAACAGTACGTCATATTGTGGTGACCCGTGAAGGTCCGGGTTAGAATATTGATCTTTAGTAACCCACGCTTGTCGTAAGAGGCGACTAACGGGATCGGGTGGTCAGGCTTGCTGACTTGGTTGACACATGTCGTCGGTCCCCAACTGTGCAGATCGATGCTCATGCTGTTGATCACTGGATTGTCTGGTCCAGACTTGATTATTTACAGACCGCCGCCATATAGTTGGAATATTGCTGAGTGCGGCGTAAAACGCAACTCACTCACTCATGTTATGGTATATCTTGCCACAAATTTCTGTTATTATTCTGGTCAGAATAGTGCATCATTATTATCATACCTGGTGGAACCTCGACACACCTGGCTTTACAGGGTGGGTGGTGGTAGGGGGATGTTGGTGTCAGGGAGAGGGGAGGGTACGCTGGTGTCGGGGAGGGTCGGGGGTAGGCTAGTGTCATGATGTGGCCATCTTGGTTTTCATCTCTGAGGTGGCAGAGGGATTTCAGCGTTGGTGTACTGAGGAGTGCGGCATCAGCCGGCGGGGGCGGTGGAGGCAGAATTAGGGGGCGGCGTTAGGGTCAGAGGAGAATGTCATTAGGGGTGCGGCGCCTGTCATCAGACAGATATACAGGAGGATACTACACCTAAACGGGGGTAACCAAGTTCCATCTTAACGCCCGACGTGATATTGCCAAATAAATTGCCAAATAAGAAATGAATTTGTGTAAAAATAGAACCCGGCGCACCACTGGTTTCACAATTACCATTGAAGGCAATGATGAGAGGATACGTCGACTATATGGGCATCATCTATATTTGATTTATTAGTTACCGTTCAAAAAAGAAAGTTAATCTGTATTATGTGGCTGGGGTATTCACATGCAGGACATTAAGAAGAAATAGAACACTCCTATCTCTTCTGCCCTCACAATAAAACCATGAAATATATCCAATAATGTCGTTTGCAATTCTAATATCCTAATCACTCAGTTGAGCTGTTACTGACCCTAAATGGCATTTCTTTGTAATAATAAGACACGTTTGTACTGACCAAACTTTTGGCCAATGTAAGCACTACACGTGTTCTGTCGGCGGTATCAGTTGCCAAGTACCGACAATATTAACCCGTAGAAAACCCCTAACACAGAATGTATAAATCCGTATATTTTCAGAGCTATTTAAGTACGAAAGATTCATCTCGAAATATTAAATCTGAAGTAGATAGTCAAGGTTTGTATTGGGCCGCATGAAACGTGACAAGGTGATACTAGCTGTGACAGCAATAGCTTCTTCAGTCTGACTTTCGTCCAGATTTAGCGCGTTGCCGATAAAAGCTCGCCCAAGGGCTGGGTTTGTACTCAGTGCTGTGGAAGCTTCAGAGGCTCAGCCGAGCTCCTCAATCCTACCGTTGTTTCATCCTTTTGCCGTAACGTCCAAGCTTGGGTTACCATACCAACGTTGAATTACGCGCGTTGCTATATTGTGTTGCTATGACAACGCTCTATCCCGCTGACTTATTTGCATACTGCTGGTGTGCGGACAAGGCTCTTGGACGCTCGTGTACACCTGGGTAATGCAGTTTATCAACAAAGCGACGGCCATACTGTGTCCCCGACATATATTAATGCCCGACTCCGTCGCCTCAGCTCCCTCCCTGGTCGTGCATGACGCCTCATCCCATCCTTGCTAGTTCTCAGGCAGCTGGAGGCCGAGCAATCACACCTTGCTGGTGAGTTCCAACAACTGTCGACGCATTAATTGGGTCACATTGATGAATTCGAACTGACAAGCTCCGATCAGCATGTCGCCTGGCCTCTCAGTTGGACTACAACAACTACACATCGTCAGGAACATACATTATGTGAGCAGACGCCAATAATCGACATGGGTTGTAGCCAATCACCTACCGCTTTGCCTCACAGAATCGAGGCCATGTTTTACAATCAATCGATATGCGTACCGCCATCGGGTCGCACTGACGGCCGGCTGCGACCTTCTATAGGGATCGAGCTGCCAGGCTACCAATAGGCCTTGCCTCATTCCTCGCCTATATGACTGGCCACCAGATTGCAGTGTAAGCCTCGTGCGTTCAGTTCCGTCATCTGACATATCCTCCATTCCTCGTGGTCAGAGACGGACAGAGCCGGACCTCCAACCCTATACCCAACAACGCGTCACCACCAGTTGCCCTGTCGTTTGCCGCCCAAAACTTTGACGTCTGCGTTGCTAGCTTGGCTGGTTTACGTCTGCAACTGGTTGTGCAGACGATATTCATGAGCAAACAGTCTTCCGTCGTCACTACCGCTACTCGTGGCTACACTGGGAAAACCAAAATAACTGCTGTCTACCTCGCCTGTGTCTCTCTGCAGGATTCTGGTTTAAGGAAAAGGCTATAACCATTGGTGATTGCTCGAGTCGACGAGGGGGGTCCACTGTGCAATGGTGTCTTTTCTCGGATGGATGTCAACAGTTTGTGCCATGAGCCGGGAATCGACGTGAGGAATCCTCTGCCAACAGCACCGCGGGTTTTTGGAGTCACGTTATGTGTTATAAATATCCATCGGCGACTCAGACTATGCCAACCCTTCAAGACTGTGTGGCTGACGTACAATTGTATGTAGTGATAACTAGCATATTTTGAGGTCGAGACGAGGCAATGCCTGCCTCTACAACCTGCGACGATGTCGGTAACAGTAAATCTGAGAAGCATCTTTTATATCGTCTGAGCAGCGACGAGAGCGCACGCAGCGGGGAAAGCACACGCAGCGGACAGTCGCAGACGACACGCGACACATCGTGCAGCCGCGTGCACAAGAAAGACCCGTGCAGCATGCAGGAAAAGGTTCCTCCCAGACTGGACTTCGCCGACTACTACCCCGATGGCGGGTGGGGTTGGGTAGTGGTGGTGGCAGCCACGCTTGTTCACGTGTTGTGTAACGGCTTCCATTTCGCATACGGCACATTGTACCTACAGATCATGAACAAGTTTAACATCAACGACATCGATACAGGTAAGAATTGATGAGTCATGACACTTCTAAAATCCTGTTTTCAGTACATTGTGTATATACACATATATAACCTATTCCGCTGACAAGCTGAGCCGTGCCAGAAATACATCATCTAAAAATACAAAAATACCAGAAAGACATTTAGGGTTAATTACATTTGCTATTCCTGTTATTAGAGGCACGGAATTATAGACCACGCAAGCTGGCTAAATACTGTCCATCCGCCCGCTGGTTGTCATACCTCGATTTACGCAAGTGTGGGGCACCTGACAACGGATATGTAAAACATGACATGTGTCTCTTCTTGGAATACCATGACCCTGTGTGAAAGTTGCCTGTCCCGATTTGTGTTATTGACCACTTGACGTAGTAAGAACATTGCAAAGCCCAATGGAGCGTGTGTCTGTGTTAGAACCACCCCTGACAGCGGTGTATGTGTTGACAATAGGTCTGAAGCGCCGACACTGGAAGGTTATAGTCTATATTTAGGTATTGATGTTGCAAGCTACGACGTTGTACGACGTCACTGGCTGAGAGGGTCGATGTGGATGATTGGATTCTTGTCATATCATCAAATGTCCTTATTCGTCTTGTGTAACATACCGTCATATCCTTACCCGTTTGGTGCAACACATTGTCATATGTCCTTAATCGTCTTGTGTAACACATCGCCATATGTCCTTATTCGTCTTTTGTAACACACTGTCATATGCTTACCCGTCTCGTGTAACACACCGTCATATCCTTACCCGTCTTGTGTAACACATCGTCATGTGTCCTTATTCGTCTTGTGTAACACACCGTCATATCCTTACCCGTCTGGTGTAACACATCGTCATGTGTCCTTACCCGTCTTGTGTAACACCTCGCCATATCCTTATTCGTCTTGTGTAACACTTCCTATGTCTTTACAACACACCATCATAAGGTCTTATGTGCTATTGTATAGTGCATTGTCTAATTACACTTTGTTGTGCTCAGTTGCGCTTTTTGAACACGCCAGAAAACCGACGACCAGGGGTTGGAATCCCGATTCTTACCTTGGTAGTTTTGTGTCAGCATGATCCCCATGCTGATACAGGGCTAAGACCTGACCCCCCTCGGGCAGTCCTCCAGCTGACACGCCTTAATGTAACTGTTCAAAGCGGCTTTAAACTCATTCACTCACACGTCATTGTTTTACCAGTACCCCACCAACACCAAGTCATATTGTTTTCTATGTCCTGCACAACTTCATCAAATTGTGCTATTTGCCAGACGTCGTGATATTTTGTTATTTATCTTCTGTCCCATGTGGTCATGTTGTGTTATTTATCCACTGCCACAATTCACCATATCGTGCTATTTTCCCTCTTGTATCATCTAATCAAAAAGGCTTCTTTATCCTCTATATTTTTCTGAGAACCTAGTGTTAATATTGTGATTATCACATTGTCATGACATCGGCTTATCACCAGAACCATGTCATCACATTTCTTATCACATGAACCACGTCATCATATTATCATATTATCAACTGCATCACGTCATCGTATTGTCATATTATTATTAACTACAGCACGTCATCATATTGTCATGTTATCAACTGCATCACGTCATCATACTGTCATGTTATCAACTGCAGCACGTCATCATATTGTCGTGTTATCAACTGCAGCACGTCATCATTTTGTCATGCTATCAACTGCAGCACGTCATCATATTGTCATGTTATCAACTGCATCACGTTATCATATTGTCATGTTATCAAGTTCAGCACGTCATCATATTGCCATGTTATCAACTGCAGCACGTCATCATATTGTCATGTTATTAACTGCAGCACGTCATCATATTTTCATGTTACCAACTGCTGCACGTCATCATATTGTCTTAACACCCGAACCATGCCATGACATAGTTTTCACCATATCGTCTTGATATGGCCTGAACTGTTTCACCTCATCTTCTCGTCATCACCTGAACAGTTTCACAACATTGTCTTGTCATTTACTTAAGAGTTTCACAACATTGTCTTGTCATTATCTGAACAGTTTCACAACATTGTCTTGTCGTTATTTGAACAGTTTCACAACATTGTCTTGTCATTATCTGAACAGTTTCACAACATTGTCTTGTCGTTTCTCAACATTTATTGTGAACAGTTTCACAACATTGTCTTGTCATTATCTGAACAGTTTCACAACATTGTCTTGTCATTATTTGAACAGTTTCACAACATTGTCTTGTCATTATCTGAACAGTTTCACAACATTGTCTTGTCATTATCTGAACAGTTTCACAACATTGTCTTGTCATTATCTGAACAGTTTCTCAACATTGTCTTGTCATTATCTGAACAGTTTCTCAACATTGTCTTGTCATTATCTGAACAGTTTCACAACATTGTCTTGTCATTATCTGAACAGTTTCACAACATTGTCTTGTCATTATCTGAACAGTTTCACAACATTGTCTTGTCATTATCTGAACAGTTTCACAACATTGTCTTGTCATTATCTGAACATTGTCTTGTTTGAACAGTTTTTCTCACATTATCTTTGTCTTGTCATTATTTGAACAGTTTCACAACATTGTCATTTGTCATTATCTGAACAGTTTCTCAACATTGTCTTGTCATTATCTGAACAGTCAACATTGTCTTGTCATTATCTGAACAGTTTCTCAACATTGTCTTGTCATTATCTGAACAGTTTCTCAACATTGTCTTGTCATTATCTGAACAGTTTCTCAACATTGTCTTGTCATTATCTGAACAGTTTCTCAACATTGTCTTGTCATTATCTGAACAGTTTCACAACATTGTCTTGTCATTATCTGAACTCAACATTGTCTTGTCATTATCTGACCAGTTTCTCAACATTGTCTTGTCATTATCTGAACAGTTTCTCAACATTGTCTTGTCATTATCTGAACAACAGTCAACAGTTTCTCAACATTGTCTTGTCATTATCTGAACAGTTTCTCAACATTGTCTTGTCATTATCTGAACAGTTTCTCAACGTCTTGTCATTATTGTCATCAACATTGGAGTGTCATTGTCTTGTCATGTAGTCACACGGTTGTATTGCTCACGTCATTGTGAAGATAACGTCACCGTGTCTTGTCTTGTGTTTAATGTATCCTCTGTCGTCCCATTGTCGTGAAGGCCTCTGCTAATGATAGAGTATCAGTGTATGTAAGATCCTCTTCGTCCCATTATCCAAGGCCTCTGAGTGAAAAAGTATCAGTTCATCTAAGAGAGTGAAAAAGGTTGTGTATCAGTTAATATGGTACTGTGTTATCCAATGTATAACAGATTGTTCGTGTGAGACAGTGTATCAGTTAATATGGTACTGTGTTATCCAATGTAAAACAGATTGTTCGTGTGAGACAGTGTATCAGTTAATATGGTACTGTGTTATCCAATGTATAAGAGATTGTTCGTGTGAGGCTGTGTATCAGTTAATATGGTACTGTGTTATCCAATGTAAAACAAATTGTTCGTGTGAGACAGTGTATCAGTTAATATGGTACTGTGTTATCCAATGTATAAGAGATTGTTCGTGTGAGGCTGTGTATCAGTTAATATGGTACTGTGTTTCCAATGTAAAACAAATTCTTCGTGTGAGACAGTGTATCAGTTAATATGGTACTGTGTTATCCAATGTATAAGAGATTGTTCGTGTGAGGCTGTGTATCAGTTAATATGGTACTGTGTTATCCAATGTAAAACAAATTCTTCGTGTGAGACAGTGTATCAGTTAATATGGTACTTACTGTGTTATCCAATGTATAAGAGATTGTTCGTGTGAGGCTGTGTATCACTTAATATGGTACTGTGTTATCCAATGTAAAACAAATTCTTCGTGTGAGACAGTGTATCAGTTAATATGGTACTGTGTTATCCAATGTATAAGAGATTGTTCGTGTGAGGCTGTGTATCAGTTAATATGGTACAGTGTTATCCAATGTAAAACAGATTGTTCGTGTGAGAGAGTGTATCAGTTAATATGGTACTGTGTTATCCAATGTATAAGAGATTGTTCGTGTGAGGCTGTGTATCAGTTAATATGGTACTGTGTTATCCAATGTAAAACAGATTGTTCGTGTGAGACAGTGTATCAGTTAATATGGTACTGTGTTATCCAATGTATAAGAGATTGTTCGTGTGAGACTGTGTATCAGTTAATATGGTACTGTGTTATCCAATGTATAAGAGATTGTTCGTGTGAGGCTGTGTATCAGTTAATATGGTACTGTGTTATCCAATGTATAAGAGATTGTTCGTGTGAGGCTGTGTATCAGTTAATATGGTACAGTGTTATCCAATGTAAAACAGATTGTTCGTGTGAGACAGTGTATCAGTTAATATGGTACGGTGTTATCCAATGTAAAACAGATTGTTCGTGTGAGACAGTGTATCAGTTAATATGGTACTGTGTTATCCAATGTATAAGAGATTGTTCGTGTGAGGTTCGTGTGAGATGTGTATCAGTTAATATGGTACTGTGTTATCCAATGTATAACAGATTGTTCGTGTGAGATTGTTCGTGTGAGGCTGTGTATCAGTTAATATGGTACTGTGTTTCCAATGTAAAACCGATTGTTCGTGTGAGACAGTGTATCAGTTAATATGGTACGGTGTTATCCAATGTAAAACAGATTGTTCGTGTGAGGCTGTGTATCAGTTAATATGGTACTGTGTTATCCAATGTATAAGAGATTGTTCGTGTGAGGCTGTGTATCAGTTAATATGGTACTGTGTTTCCAATGTAAAACAGATTGTTCGTGTGAGACAATGTATCAGTTAATATGGTTCCAATGTTATCCAATGTAAAACAAATTCTTCGTGTGAGACAGTGTATCAGTTAATATGGTACTGTGTTATCCAATGTATAAGAGATTGTTCGTGTGAGGCTGTGTATCAGTTAATATAGTACTGTGTTTTCAATGTAAAACAGATTGTTCGTGTGAGATAGTGTATCAGTTAATACAAGACTCTGTTATCAAAAGTAAAACCAGATTGTCATTCAGTGTAAAACAGTGTATCAGTGAATACTAGTATGAGAATGTGTCATCTAGTGATTGTCACTCAGTGTAAAACTGTATATTTTAATACAAAACGGTGTTATTCAGTTTAAAACAGATTGTCATTCAGTTTAAAACAGAATATCAGTTAATATAAGACTGTGTCGTCCATTCAAAACCCAATTTTTAGTCTTATCAATGTAAAAACATATCGTCATTCAGTGTATCGCTCAGTGTAGAGCAAGGTATAAGTGAGTATACACACTGTTTCGTTCAATGTAGAGCAGGTATTAGTGAGTATACACACTGTTTCGTTCAGTGTAGAGCAGGGTATAAGTGAGTATACACACTGTTTCGTTCAGTGTAGAGCAGGGTATAAGTGAGTATACACACTGTTTCGTTCAGTGTAGAGCAGGGTATAAGTGAGTATACACACTGTTTCGTTCAGTGTAGAGCAGGGTATAAGTGAGTATACACACTGTTTCGTTCAGTGTAGAGCAGTGTAAGGGTATAAGTGAGTATACACACTGTTTCGTTCAGTGTAGAGCAGGGTATAAGTGAGTATACACACTGTTTCGTTCAGTGTAGAGCAGGGTATAAGTGAGTATACACACTGTTTCGTTCAGTGTAGAGCAGGGTATAAGTGAGTATACACACTGTTTCGTTCAGTGTAGAGCAGGATATAAGTGAGTATACACACCGTTCAGTGTCAGAGCAGGGTATAAGTGTAGAGTATACACACTGTTTCGTTCAGTGTAGAGCAAGGTATAAGTGAGTATACACGTTCACAGGGTATAAGTGAGTATACACACTGTTTCGTTCAGTGTAGAGCAGGGTATAAGTGTGAGTATACACACTGTTTCGTTCAGTGTAGAGCAGGGTATAAGTGAGTATACACACTGTTTCGTTCAATGTAGAGCAGGGTATAAGTGAGTATACACACTGTTTCGTTCAGTGTAGAGCAGGGTATAAGTATATAAGTAGAGCAGGGAGTATACACACTGTTTCGTTCAGTGTAGAGCAGGATATAAGTGAGTATACACACTGTTTCGTTCAGTGTAGAGCAGGGTATAAGTGAGTATACACACTGTTTCGTTCAGTGTAGAGCAGGGTATAAGTGAGTATACACACTGTTTCGTTCAGTGTAGAGCAGGGTATAAGTGTGTATACACACTGTTTCGTTCAGTATAAGTGAGTATGTCAGTGTAGAGCAGGGTATAAGTGAGTATACACACTGTTTCGTTCAGTGTAGAGAGCAGTGGTATACACAAGTTTCGTTCAGTGTAGAGCATATGAGTATACACACTGTTTCGTTCAGTGTAGAGCAGGGTATAAGTGAGTATACACACTGTTTCGTTCAGTGTAGAGCAGGATATAAGTGAGTATACACACTGTTTCGTTCAGTGTAGAGCAGGGTATAAGTGAGTATACACACTGTTTCGTTCAGTGTAGAGCAGGATATAAGTGAGTATACACACTGTTTCGTTCAGTGTAGAGCAGGGTATAAGTGAGTATACACAGTGTTTCGTTCGGTGTAGTCAGCCAATCTAAAACAATCTGTCAGTGTGGAAACACGTGTCATCCAATGTTAACTCGACCACGTGTTTATGTGACGAAGGCTGCAACTTGAAGAACATGGGTGTATTGCGCAACAGAAAAGATGTGATGACTGTGGTGATTCTATTGTTAGCTATGACAACAATGTTTTACTGTTACCCGGCTCCATGACGACGTGCTGATGTACATCCACAAATAGACGTCTCACGCTGTGCACTCGATATTCACAGGACATTGTGGAAGATTAAATCTTCACTTTATGAGTAGACATTAAATTTCACTGTATGTTTTAAAAATACATGCGTTATCCTATATTTTACTAACCTCCATACACAAGGTGTATGCTCAAAGCTCAAACAGTATTATCCAACTACCCTACAACCCAAGCTGCCTGTAGGTGCTAGAAGGTTAACAGTGATTTTACCATTGCATCCTCCCGGGTACCCCGGCACAAAGTCACTTGCCTGAGGTGAGACCACATGTGTTACATATGCTTCGTTGTGAAGCTGGACGAAAGTCCTCTAAACACCTAGGAGTCAAGCTACAAAATAGGGTCATACATCCAAGAACTCTCCGCTACCACCCTTGCTTCACTTCAACTGATTTGATACACTGTGCCTTTTATAACGTGGTCAGATATAACATATGTTATGTTTGGAATTACACACAGTAAAAGTACAGATTCTAGTACTTTTCGGAACTCGAACCCACACTCTCAGAGTCAGGCACCTAATCGCCAGCACACACAGTCAGCTATCTAACCCACTCAGCCAGCGCAGTTCCACTCTCTTTGCACAGGACCATACACATCACAGAACAGGACAAGACGCCATCTTACATACAATTTGTGTACATAGAGTTGCGTGGTCAGTACTTATTGGGTCACACAAACAGTGTGAACATATATAGAGGGGCGTGGTCAGTACTTATTAGGGTCACACAGACACAGTGTGAACATAGAGGGGCGTGGTCAGTAGCCTACTTATTTGGGTCACACAGACAAACAGTGTGAACATAGAGGGGCGTGGTCAGTTCACACATGTTGTATATCCATGCTAGGGTATGGCAGGTAGAGTAACAGAAAGACAAAGTAGTAGGAACATGTACGTGCAATACCTTTAATCAGTATGTAGATGCTATGGTATGAAGAGGTAACTGACTTATATCTACGTCATTCAGTCTTTGATTTATAAAACTAATGTGTAGTATCTAAACGTGACATTTCAAACGAAATCTGTAAGTGAATCCTTACGTAATGACGTGTTTGTCAGCTTGGACACATAGCAAAATGGACACACTTTCGTCACCGCAGTACCATATCGAGATTGTGATGTCATACCATTGTGATGCAGAGTCTACTGGGACAAGTTGTTCCATTGTATGCAACTCCAAATGGTTAAGGGTCACACTATTCTATCACATTACTTTAGTTACTCTGCAATCCTTACATTTTCAGTAGTATATGTCACATTACACAATTTAGGAACATTTCTTCTGTCCTTCATTAAGGAACACTCTTTCTTCTGTCCTTCATTAAGGAACACTATCTCTTCTGTCCTTCATTTAGGAACACTATTTCTTCTGTCCTTCATTAAGGAACACTCTTTCTTCTGTCCTTCATTTAGGAACACTATTTCTTCTGTCCTTCATTAAGGAACACTCTTTCTTCTGTCCTTCATTAAGGAACACTATTTCTTCTGTCTTTCATTTAGGAACACTATTTCTTCTGTCCTTCATTTAGGAACACTATTTCTTCTGTCCTTCATTTAGGAACACTATTTCTTCTGTCCTTCATTAAGGAACATTTCTTCTGTCCTTCTTCTGTTCTTCTGTCCTTCATTTAGGAACACTATTTCTTCTGTCCTTCATTTAGGAACACTATTTCTTCTGTCCTTCATTTAGGAACACTATTTCTTCTGTCCTTCATTTAGGAACACTATTTCTTCTGTCCTTCATTAAGGAACACTATTTCTTCTGTCCTTCATTTAGGAACACTATTTCTTCTGTCCTTCATTTAGGAACACTATTTCTTCTGTCCTTCATTTAGGAACACTATTTCTTCTGTCCTTCATTTAGGAACACTATTTCTTCTGTCCTTCATTAAGGAACACTATTTCTTCTGTCCTTCATTTAGGAACACTATTTCTTCTGTCCTTCATTTAGGAACACTATTTCTTCTGTCCTTCATTTAGGAACACTATTTCTTCTGTCCTTCATTTAGGAACACTATTTCTTCTGTCCTTCATTAAGGAACACATTTCTATTTCTTCTGTCCTTCATTAAGGAACACTATTTCTTCTGTTCTTCATTCATTTAGGAACACTATTTCTTCTGTCCTTCATTTAGGAACACTATTTCTTCTGTCCTTCATTTAGGAACACTATTTCTTCTGTCCTTCATTTAGGAACACTATTTCTTCTGTCCTTCATTTAGGAACACTATTTCTTCTGTCCTTCATTTAGGGACTACACTATTTCTTCTGTCCTTCATTAAGGAACACTATTTCTTCTGTCCTTCATTTAGGAACACTATTTCTTCTGTCCTTCATTTAGGAACACTATTTCTTCTGTCCTTCATTAAGGAACACTATTTCTTCTGTCCTTCATTTAGGAACACTATTTCTTCTGTCCTTCATTTAGGAACACTATTTCTTCTGTCCTTCATTAAGGAACACTATTTCTTCTGTCCTTCATTAAGGAACACTATTTCTTCTGTCCTTCATTTAGGAACACTATTTCTTCTGTCCTTCATTAAGGAACACTATTTCTTCTGTCCTTCATTTAGGAACACTATTTCTTCTGTCCTTCATTAAGGAACACTATTTCTTCTGTCCTTCATTTAGGAACACTATTTCTTCTGTCCTTCACCTAGGTAGATGTCTACATTGCGCAATGTCTAATGTCCACACGGTCGTGCCGCCAACCATTTCCTGCAGAACAACGTTTATGTACTTTTTGCGACAGAGATCTCCACAGCTTGGTGTTAATGGCAGTCAATTAATATTACTCACCGCTAGATCTGACTAATTGGGCTAAAAGTTTGGTCGGTAGCAACGCGGGCCTGACGAATGCGCTTTAGCTTCAGTACGACTGTACTGAGCGAGCAATATAGGTCGTGAGACGCCGGTCCTGACTGGTGGAGGAGCACTAGCGTCCGTGAGGCTAATGTCATCTTCCATCATTCCGGTCCAGATGTCCCTCAGATTAGCTATAGGCCAGATAGACATGCAGATTAAGTTTGTAATCTTAAATTCGAACTCACACTTTGAGGACATTTATATTCGTGTATGTCTGTCATAAGAAAAAGAAACAGAAATAGAGGACTACTATCACCTAGAAATAGAAGAGGGAAATTCAAACCCTACTCACAAAAGGTGTTCGTGAAACGGATAACTCTGTCCTGCCCGGAAGCCGGAAGTGATTGAAGGTCGAGCCAATGCTGGTTGGGCTGTGACATTCTTTTCTTCTGCATCTCAAAACCAGCCCCGAGACGGGTTTTCGAGTGCACTGTTGTATGCCACTCAGGCTTCTGTTAGCTTCAATGTGATAGACCTAATGTATATTTTTTATACATGTATATATGCAACCATAGCTAAAACTCTCTACAACATCACATGCCCCATGTTCAGAGACCTCGTAATGTTTCTCTTATACGTCTCCAGTACGACGAGAAGACTTGGGTTATTTCCCCTGGTCAGGTTTATGGATCCTTGAGGTAGGACACGAGTCCATGTTGGACTGACACGTGCTCGAATATTCGGCACCATCATGGTACTGAGCCACTGTTACATCGACATAGTCATCATCCCGAAGAACGATTCTTGAAACCCATACTGATGGCTCAGTTCCAAGCTTGCAGGCTCCGCTGTCTTCAGAATAATGTTCACCAACCTAAATTGTCATTTTTTGGTCATCAGGGACGATACGAATTGAGACCGGGGAATTTCAATGTGTTACATATCTGATTGTGTACTTCTGTACCCAAACGACGAGAAGCGTTGTCAGACGTATGGTCTGGGTTGATTTTTTTGGCCATCTGTTGGACGCAAAGTTTGGAAAGGTTCAGTATGGGCTGACGAATGAGATGACGCATGACTGTTTTCGGTAGTGTTTTGGACAGCATCAAACAAAGTGGAGATACGACCAAACGTTATTAAAATGATTAATTTAGAGGGCCACAAAGTGTGAAAAAGTCATCTTGGGTCAGGTATTTTTTCGTGGTGGAATTTTCTAGCTGTTGATTACTCATTGAACCCATACAAAACGTGCATGTGATAAGAGTTGACGTAAATTTCGGAACAAAATGTGTATTCGTCCAAGATGGATCCTTGCCATAATCCTTGCTGAATTAGTTATCGATATTTAGCAGTCCATTTGGCAACAGTAATTAACTATTAACAACCACGTAGACGAAAGTATATACTTGAACATTTGATTCCACCAAAACTTATGACAGTTTATGAACGTTACTGGGCTGAAAATAGTTGCCCAAGCATTGCAAACCTTTGCTCTGGACCACAACGTTTGATTCCTGTTTGGCGGTTAGACCATACCTATTCCTTTATTTTAACAGTCATCAAACCTGGGTGCAAAAATAAATTATATGGTAGCTTCCTGAGTTAGATAGTTAGTATTATTGAGAGAATTAAGAGAAATGCATTATGTATTTTTAGGGAAGTGTGGTGTGACATTGTGCCTTTAAATGTGGCGGGCCCTACCGTGGAGCAGTACGTCCTTATCGTTCTCTGATTTTCAGAGATCCGTTCACATAATTTCACCACTATGTTCTTTTTACGCCTAATGGAGTATGTTTTCGCAAATAGTTGAGAGACATCATTCCCAGCGTTGATGGTATATATTTACAACGGGAGCACTGTCAACTGATTGTGTTATCCAGCTACATCATGGCGCCGTTTTACTTCCGGGTCTAAACTGGTCAACAAATGGTTGTCCGCATTTACCCCGATATACGGCGTCGGTGACAGGCTGACTCACAAGCCAGTCCAACCTGGTACCCATCCTCACTTGAAACTTCTCTCACGACGAGCAACAGTCAACTCGGATCCCACAATTTGTGTGGTGATAACACGACGGTACAAACCGTGTCTGCAATATGTCAGTGATTGTTTTTTACGGAACTTAAAGAGGATACCACTGGTGTCTGTTTTAGAAATAACCACTTATACTTTCACACTTGAAAACTGACTAGTTGATACGAATTTAGAGCCTGTTAGTACCTGTTATAACACCTGAAGAACATGTGGATACGGTAGTCATGGCGACAAGCTTATGTAACCTTCCCGCTTGGAGATTAAACGGACGTCAGCCGGTGTTATATACGTCATAAAGTGAAGTGTGTCGAACATGTAATATGTAATATAATATATTAGTATTCTGTGATAACGTCGCCTCATGATCATACTAGGGCAAGGAGGACACTGATATGATACACGCACGCACACACACACACACACACACACACACACACACACTTGTTACTGTTACTTGTCACTTGCCCCTACTGTTCTACACAGGTTTGTTCAGTCCAGACTTACACTCGCAACCCCCATCATAAAGTTGTAGTGTTGGTGGCAGTGACTTCGAGCAACACTCACGCGCTTCGAGCATGCGTGCGCGTGTGCATGTGCTGCATTCTTTTGACATCTGTAATACTGAGACAGAAACTCGCCGAGGGAGAGACTGCACTGGTACAGGGAGTTCACCATATCGGTATTGATTTTCCACAGCTATATGGTCGGGATTCCAGTCAAGGTTTCCTCTCTCTCAACGATCTGAGATACTGCGTAGATACAATGCAGTGTCTTGTCTATGTAGTCAGCCGCTGTGTTGCTAGGGATGGTAGCTCATGGCTGCTCCACACAAGACCAATAGGCTTCATCTCACAGAGGAAAAATCGCTACACATCAGGTTCTGTTGTGGAACTTTTATTCGACAGGCAACTCATTGAAGGGGACATCACAAGGCCTAGCATAGTTGGAAGATGTTGGCATACAGTGACGGTAGACTTACGTGACAATAACACTTAAAGGCCATAAAAGGTAACAGGCCTTTGTGAAGAAATAGCATCATTTATACCGTTAACCATTGCTCAGTCATTAAAAGGTGAAGGTCGGCTGGACTTCCTTGCTGTGCATGCTGCTCGCCTTCGTCATGTCAATCACGGCATGGTCTGGTCCAAATTCAGTTATTTACAGACCACCGTCGTGTACCTGGAATATTGCCCAGTGCAGCGTTATACAAGCGGAAAACCCCCACATCAGTCCATAATACCAATAGCCTACACATTGTGTAATTTCCGAAACCCGGCATCGTGACACATGTATAGAGAGGGTATTAGGTTTACGAATACGAACCAAAGATGGACTTGTGATTCTGTTGCATTCATTGTAATACTATTGTTTATTTGTAATGAAGAAATCTCAATAGCGAGGTATCACTTAAAAGTTACAAACCTCCGATGATATCACCTATACATGTGTGTAACCAAGTCCAGATGATATAACCCATATGTACCCTAGCTCAGACGATATCAGGTATGTGCCATAGTCCAGACGATATCACCTATATGTACCATAGTCCAGACGATATCACCTATATGTACCATAGTCCAGACGATATCATATGTACCATAGTCCAGACGATATCACCTATATGTACCATAGTCCAGACGATATCACCTATATGTACCATAGTCCAGACGATATCACCTATATGTACCATAGTCCAGACGATATCACCTATATGTACCATAGTCCAGATGATATAACCCATATGTACCCTAGTCCAGACGATATCACCTATATGTACCATAGTCCAGACGATATCAGCTATATGTACCATAGTCCAGTTTACTACGTCCATAAGTACCGTAGCTTGGACGATAACACACTTGTATATCTCAGATGATATCGTCTTAATCCTGACGATATAACATACATGTACCCAAATCATGATAATATAAGTAAATCTTCATATACCGTAATCAAGATGATAGCACCATTGTGTACCCATGTCCAAGTATATCATCTATATGCCCCTTCATGCTTCATAACCTTTATGTATCCCTGTACCGTTGATACCCCTTGTCTGTACCTGTGATACCTCTGTTGTATCTCTTATATTATACCACGGGGATTATCCGGGTACTTGTCCAACTTCACCTTCATAAACCTAAGCTTCGTGAATATTACCTTAATATACCCTATCCTAGGTGATATAATCCACACACTTGTGACATCATGTTTCAAATAAAGGTTCACTTGCACACAGCATCTCGGTGTTTATAACAGCGAGTCACATGTCGAACCACAGTGGCCCACTCCCAACACGGGATGACTTTCAGATACATTTGATACAGGCCTACAGTTCAACAGCGGAAAATTGGATCATTTGTGTGCAGATTGTCTGTCGGGTCTTATCTCGCGAGATCTCGTGAGTCTCTGCAGTAGCCTACTTTCTTTGCTTGTTTAATTATCACCAGGGGAAGTCACCTTAGAATTCTGTTTTCATTTGATAATTATGTTTTTTGGACATCGACACGTTTTCAGGGTCTCCTCAAATGGCGTCCAATCGCTTGGATGTCAGCGGTACAACATATACAACCTGATAATGATAATTTACAAACCGAAATATGCATTGACAGAGAATGGTGTTCTCCAAGTCACCTCGTGTACAACCTGTTGGCGTTAATGAACGCCGTAGTGAGAAATGCCATGTAGCAATACAACCTGTAGTCTAGAATGGCGAATGGCATTTTTACAATTTCAGTTCATTCTTAATGGTTAGAACATGGTAGAGCATGGATATTTAGCACGGTGTCTTTCCAAAATGACCGTCAGGTAAGTGTTAGGGCGCGCGCGCGCGCACACACACACACACACACACACACACACAGAGGGACATACAGACACACGTGCGCACGCTCGCACACACACACTTAACCCGATACCCGCAAGACAGACAGACAATCGGGGTTGGAGCCTCATTAAAAAATTGCAATCAACAATTGCACTTTAGGTGCGGCGTGTCTAAGTGACATTTGATATGACGGGTGTTTTTCATTGTATCTGTTTGACATTCTGTGTTACTGGTTTGTACGTCATATATCTGTTTGACATTTATTCTTTGTGTTTGACATTCTGTTCAGCACGTTTATGGGTTTCTCAACATGCCGCTTCTCAGGTTGTCCCTAGTGTGTCTGTTTGATATTCGATCGTATGTTTGACAGTAGGTGTGTCTGTTTGACATTCGGTGTGTCTATTTTCATTCGGTGTATTTATTCAATATTCAATGTATCTGTGTGACATTGGCGTGTCTGTTTGAAATCGACGTACTAGTATATCTATTTTACAATGTGACGTTTGGTGCTTTCTGGCCATCATGTCCCAATTTGACATCCGGAGTATTCATTCACATTCAGGTCTCTGTTTGTCATTAAGTGTGTCTGCTTGACATTCAGGTATCTGACATTCAGGTGTCTGTTTGCCATTAAGTGGGTCTGCTTGACATTCAGGTATCTGACATACAGGTGTCTGTTTGCCATTCCGTGTGTCTGCTTGACATTCAGGTTCTGCTTGACATTGTATCTGACATACAGGTGTCTGTTTGCCATTCCGTGTGTCTGCTTCACATCCGTGTGTCTGCTTGACATTCAGGTGCTGTTTGCCATTAAGTGTGTCTACTTGACATTCAGGTATCTGACATTCAGATGTCTGTTTGTCATTTCGTGTGTCTGCTTGACATTCCGTGTGTCTGCTTGACGTTCAGGTGCTGTTTGACATTAAGTGTGTCTGCTTGACATTCAGGTACCTGAGATACAGGTGTCTGTTTGCCATTCCGTGTGTCTGCTTGACATCCGTGTGTCTGCTTGACATTCAGGTGCTGTTTGCCATTAAGTGTGTCTACTTGACATTCCGTGTGGCTGCTTGACATTCAGGTATCTGACATTCAGGTGTCTGTTTGCCATTCAGGTGTCTGTAGACATTCAGGTGTCTGTTTGACATTCAGTACATGACATTCAGGTGTCTGTTTGCCATTCAGTGTCTGTTTGCCATCTTCCGTCTGTCTGCTTGACATTCAGGTATCTGACATTCAGGTGTCTGTTTGCCATTCCGTGTGTCTGCTTGACATTCAGGTATCTGACATTCAGGTGTCTGTTTGCCATTCCGTGTGTCTGCTTGACATTCAGGTATCTGACATTCAGGTGTCTGTTTGCCATTCAGGTGTCTGCTTGACATTCCGTGTGTCTGCTTGACATTCAGGTGTCTGACATTCAGGTGTCTGTTTGCCATTCCGTGTGTCTACTTGACATTAAGGTATCTGACATTCAGGTGTCTGTTTGCCATTCCGTGTGTCTGTTTGATGTTCAGGTACATGACATTCAGGTGTCGGTTTGCCATTAAGTGTGTCCTTGACATTCCGTGTGTCTGTTTGACATTCAGGTGTCTGTTTGACATTCCGCTGTTTGACATTCAGGTATCCGACATGCAGGTGTCTGTTTCACATTCAATGTGTCTGCTTGACATTCCGTGTGCCTGTTTTACATACCACGTGTCTTTTGGACATTCGATGTGTCTATTTAACCCTACGTTGTATGTATACACAAGCAGTATCACTGTGTCGAGATATTCCGAGATACAGTTGTGTAAATAGGTCAAAACCCCTGCGACGTAGGACATCTCAATATGATCCTGTGTATTTGGAGAATACAGTCATACAGGGAAGACGTAAGCATCGCTGATTGTGTTCCCCTTCTGATATCATGTAAAAACTATCAGGTAGCTACAGGTAGAACTACAGGAGACCATCGTCTGTACCATATCCAGATGAGGCTAACAATTCGGAGTGACGACAAATCTTTCACACGACTGTGTGAGAAGAGGGGTGGCTTCAACTGTTCTATGTCAACTAGGCCTGTGTGTCGAACAATATTCCTTCAGCGTCAGCCTTTGGTCTACATTTCAAATTTTATGTACAACCAAGCATGTTTTACCTACCAAGACTTCTACAAGTGTCATTCCACTCCCTCACAAGTTGTTACATCATTCCAGTCCAGTGAAGTTTTCAAAATGATTTATGGTAGACACGTCGTGGACATTTCCAAATTTGATGCCCAAGTGACAAAATGATGTAAATACCTATTGTGACCTGTACATTTCTTCCTGTGTTCATGCACTCACTGCCCGTGAACATCCGGGTTAGAATTGATCTCCAGTAGCCCATGCTTGTCGTAAGAAGTGACAATCGGTTCCCGATTGCGTAGATCGATGCTCATGCTGTTGATCACTGGATTGTCTGGTCCAGACTCGATTATTTACAGACCGTCACCGTATAGCTGGAATATTGCAGAGAACTCACTCACTCACTCATTCACTCACTCTTGCACACACTTGATGCCATCACCAACTGACACTGGATACATGCTCGTGATTTAGTCGGAATCGTAAATCGGATAGTAACAGACGGACATACTGTAAAGAGCGAAATAGGTACAGGACATGTTACAGAAACTTTAAACATGAACTCAAATGTAATAAACTAAACAGGCTCAGTAATTCTATGCATTGTCAGTCTAAATTCTGGAAAGAAATTCGACATATCAGAACTAAATGCTCTCAACAAAAGTCAATTTCCAAAACCGAGTGGCTCATTCATTTCAGGAATGTTTTCGCAAATAATTCAGTGCTCGATCAGTTTGACCATGGCCAAGACATTTTAGAAATTTCGCATGATTTTAATGGGGACTATGATGAAGTAGATGAACTTGTACTAGACTCGCCTATATCGGATGATGAAATCACAAATGCAATTTCACAATTGAAATGTGGAAAAGCAGCTGGTCCCGATAGTATCATTATTGAAATGCTTAAATGTTCTATTACAGAAATTCTTCCATTTCTCAACAAATGCTTTAATAGTTTGTTCACAAAAGGAGTATTTCCTCGCAGTTGGTCAATTTCTATTATTGTCCCAATTCACAAGAAAGGTGACTTTAATAATCCCGATAATTATAGGGGAATATCTCTTATGAGTATTCTCGGCAAAGTCTTCACTTCCATCCTAAATACCCGACTCTCTAAATGGGCAAACGTGAGAGATAAGATTCCTGAGAATCAAGCTGGTTTTCGTAAGCAATACTCCACAACTGATCATATTTTTACTTTGTATGCACTGATTCAGAAATGTTTATCCCGTCGAAAACACAAACTGTATGTAGCTTTTGTCGATTTTAAGAAAGCATTCGATTCTGTAGATAGACACAAATTATGGTATTGCTTACGTAATGCCGGTTTAAGCGGGAAAATGTATACTATGTTGAAAGCAATGTATTCAAATGTAAAATCTTGTGTACGATGTGGTTCTGGTGTAACAGATTATTTTGACTGCCCAATGGGACTACGACAAGGATGCATTGTAAGCCCGATTTTGTTCTCATTCTTCATAAACGAATTTTATTATGAGGTTATGCAAAAGGGTAAACATGGTGTACAGATGTTCCCAGATATGATAGAACTGTTTATGCTTCTATTTGCAGACGATGTCATTTTGATATCTGAAACTATTATTGGTTTGCAAAATCAGCTAAATATTCTTGAAAGTTATTCTGAAAACTGGAAACTATCCGTAAATTTAGATAAAACTAAAATAGTCATATTCAGAAGGGGTGGCGCTGTTGCATCTAAGGAGAAATGGTTTCTTCACGGAAAATCTGTTGCTATTGTTAATCAATATAAATATCTGGGGATAATTTTTTCAAATACGATGAGTTTAAAAAGTTGTGTCTATGACTTGTTCCTACGTGCAAAGAAAGCAATGATTTCAATTTTATCTATCTCACATGAATGGGGAATTTTAACTCCAAATATATTTTTCAAACTGTTTGATGCCCAGATACAACCCATTTTATTATATGGATCGGAAGTGTGGGGATTTCAACGCTACGATTACTTGGAGAGATTACATCTTATGGCTTGCAAGAAGTTTTTATGTGTTGGATCCGCTACTCCAAATTGTATGGTTTACGGTGAATGCGGGAGGTATCCTATGTATATTAATTAGCAAATACGATGCCTTAAATATTGGTTTAAGATTCTGTTAATGCATAAAAGTCGTCTACCAAAAATACCTTATATTATGATGGTTCATCTAGATAATATGGGTAAAATATCTTGGGCATCACATATTAGAAATCTTTTGTTTTCTCATGGATATGGGTTTATATGGATAAGCCAGGGTGTGGGCGATGTCTTTATGTTTTTAAAAGAATTTCGTGATCGAGCGGTAAATATGTTTCATCAGGAATGGCATTTCACTCTAGAAAGCAGCTCTCGTTACGAATTATATAGAACATTTAAAAAACCTATTACAACCTGAACTGTATTTATCTAAACTTACTTTTAAGTGTAACAGAAATATATTTGTCAAATATAGGACGGGTTTGTTGGACTTAATGGCAAATAGAGGCAGAAAACTGTCCAGCCCAAAATCTGAAAGATCTTGTCCTTTATGTAATTCTTCAGTAGAAGCATTCTCTTCCCACAGAGGTTACTCCTGTCATATCTTCCTACGTAACCTCTGTTCTAATACGGCCCTTTCATGGTGTGAGCGTTCAAGACTCGTGATTGGAGGCAATCAGATTTAGTTGTGCAATCAGCGACGTTGTTCCAAAGTGATCATTCGCAAGGCCTCGGTAATTTCCGTATGCTTCGAGAAAAACTAAATTTCTTCCCCTGCGCGATGCGCAAACGTTTCTTCTAGACAGAACTCAGTCATGTTATGGCGGATCAGTGGCGTCTCCATCGCCCTCGTTGACAACGGACAAGCTAGCCATTAAACGTCTTGTGTGTAACATCAACACAATTCCCCGGCAGATGGGGGGGATATTTGTGGCCCCACATTTGCTTGTGTTAGTCAAGTTGAATCTAAGTCGATGTAACACGTGTTCTGATTGGAAAGAAAGAAGGGAGATAATTCGTGTTGCGATCTTTTGCCGCTAGGGGATTTTACGAGAACCGGGAAATATGGCCGTATTAGAACAGAGGTTCGTAGGACGATATGACAAGTAACCTCTGTGGAAAGAGAATGCAGTAGAAGATGAAATACATTTTACCCTTGACTGTCCATTTTATGAAGATTTACGTTACATGTTTATCCCAGAACGTTATCTGTCGGAACCACCACTGATAGCTTTTACCAGTTTATTAACAACTAATAATGAATCCACCCCACGCAATCTAGCTCTCTATGTTAAATATGCATTTATTCGTCGTAACTGGTTACAGTTAACCATGTCTTAATGTATGTAACTCGCTTGTATAAGGGCCGGTGGCCTAAAATACAATAAACGATTGTCTCTCTCTCTCTCTTAAATCGATTTTTGCATTGATTTTTTATTATTATGAAAGTGTTTTATATGATTTATTTACGTAAATATACAAATATTGAATTTATAAATTGGATTCGACCAAAAATGTAAGGTCCAAAATACAACTATGATATAGAATGAAAACATCACCATCAAATAGTCATTCCATGTAGAGGCTTTGAGGGTGGTGAGGTAGCCTAGTGGTTAAAGGGTCCGCTCGTCACGCTGAAGACCCGGGTTCGATTCCCATCATGGGTATAATGTGTGAAGCCCATTTCTGGTGTCACCCGCCTTGATATTGTTGGCATGTTGCTAAATGGGGCGTAAAACCATTCAAAACCACTCATTCCTCTGTGTCTCAGTTCAGCCACCATCAACCATGAGTGTATACTTTGTTTCCCCCTGGAGAGAATGGCAATGTGGGTAAAGGGAAGGTGTGTTGGACATGAGCGGATGGAAGATGCGGGGAAGTTAGAGGGGGCGGGGAAGTTAGAGGGGGGTCAGGTTGTAACTGGAATCATGTGGTGAAGTGTGTTTGTGAACTGAAACAGGTCGTATCCTGTTTCTCTGACAATGTTATTCTGGTACCACAGACAAACGCCGTGCCAAGATGAGATAAGAAACCTAGCTACACAACACCGTGAGTCGGTATTGTTAGCTGCAGGAGTAGTCGTCGTGGTGGTCGGTGTGGTTTACAATAGCTCCAGGTCCTCCGTGAACTACAGGGAACTACAGGGAGGAGGTCATCAATCATGCAGAAACATGGCAACAACTCTGGGGAGTTCCACCATTACGTTTGTTTTGTGTACACCTGAAGAAAATATGAAAAACTGATTTGTGAAAACATATACCAAAATGATGACCTTAGGGGCCACTCAGTATTGATGTACAAAATAGGATACACTTGGTGACAATAGGGGACACTCAATATTGATGTACAAAATAGGGTACACCTGGTGACAATAGGGGCCACTCAATATTGATGTACTAAATAGGGAACACGTGGTGACCATAGGGGCCCCACAGTATTGATGTACAAAATAGGGTACACTTGGTGACAATAGGGGCCACTCAATATTGATGTACAAAATACGGTACACGGGGTGACCATAGGGGCCACTGAATAATGATGTACAAAATAGGGTACATGTGATGACCATAGGGGCCACTCAGTATTGATGTACAAAATACGGTACACGGGGTGACCATAGGGGCCCCACAGTATTGATGTACAAAATAGGGTACATGTGATGACCATAGGGGCCACTCAGTATTGATGTACAAAATAGGGTACACCTGGTGACAATAGGGGCCACTCAATATTGATGTACTAAATAGGGTACACGTGGTGACAATAGGGGCCGCTCAATGTTGATGTACAAAATAGGGTACACGTGGTGACCATAGGGGCCACTCAATATTGATGTACAAAATAGGGTTGATGTACAAAATCAGGATATTGATGTACAAAATAGACACATAGGGTGCCAATCAGGATTGATTGATGTACAAAATAGAGTACACGGGGTGACAATAGGGGCCACTCAGTATTGATGTACAAGATAGAGTTCACGGGGTGACAATAGGGGCCACTCAGTATTAATGTACAAAATAGAGTACACGGGGTGACAATAGGGGCCACTCAGTATTGATGTACAAAATAGGGTACATGTGATGACTACAGGGGCCACACAGTATTGGTGTACAAAATAGAGTACACTTGGTGACAATAGGGTCCACTCAATATTGATGTATAAAATACGGTACATGTGATGACCGCAGGGGCCACTCAGTATTGATGTACAAAATAGGGTACACATGGTGACCATAGGGGCCACTGAATATTGATGTACAAAATAGGGTACATGTGATGACCATAGGAGCCACTCAGTATTGATGTACAAAATAGGGTACACGGGGTGACAATAGGGGCCCCACAGTATTGATGTACAAAATAGGGTACATGTGATGACTACAGGGGCCACTCAGTATGGATGTACAAAATAGGGTACACGGGGTGACAATGGGGGCCCCACAGTATTGATGTACAAAATAGGGTACACGGGGTGACAATAGGGGCCACTCAGGATTGATGTACAAAATAGGGTACATGTGATGACCATAGGGGCCACTCAGTATTGATGTACAAAATAGGGTACATGTGATGACCATAGGGTCACTCAGGATTGATGTACAAAATAGGATACACTTGGTGACCATAGGGGCCACTCAGTATTGATGTACAAAATAGGGTACACGTGATGACCATAGGGGCCACTCAGTATTGATGTACAAAATAGGGTACACGGGGTGACAGTAGGGGCCCCACAGTATTGATGTACAAAATAGGGTACATGTGATGACCATAGGGGCCACTCAGGATTGATGTACAAAATAGGGTACACGTGGTGACCATAGGGGCCCCACAGTATTGATGTACAAAATAGGGTACATGTGATGACCATAGGGTCACTCAGGATTGATGTACAAAATAGGATACACTTGGTGACAAAAGGGCCCACTCAATATTGATGTACAAAATAGGGTACACTTGGTGACCATAGGGGCCACACAGTATTGATGTACAAAATAGTGTACACGTGGTGACAATAGGGGCCACTGAATATTGATGTGAATATCCCGAGCTTACCTCATCACAGTGTATAGTATTACCAATGCCACAAAGGAACTTCAGTGAGGTAGTCGAGTAGTAAAGATGACGGCCAGGATTCGATTGCTCACATGGGTACAGTGTGTGAAGCTCAGTTCCTGTGTCCCTTAAAAGCGCCATAAAATAGAAATACTCCGTCACAAGAGTGAACTATTTAGGCGACGACATTGTGCAGACGATTCCCATCACTGAGACAGTGTCCAACACAGGTCTATACTGTGGCTTCAACGTATTTGCCACATAACTAACATTAGCCGATACACAGGTTTTCTGACTGTTAAGATGAGCCATCGGTGGAAGACGGTCGTTGGCATACGCCAGTTGAGAGTGAACTGGCTTCTTGACCTTGACGATAGTAACATGCTTTCTTGACCGTCCTTGCGTAATCCTTTTAATCAGTTCCACTGAGTGACGAAACACGACCATAAGACAAGGCCATCCCGGTGTCCTCACTATATTCTTCGACGTTTCTTGGTTTGCAGTTGCTTCAGGCAGCTGACATCACTGGTGGATTCATTACGTTTATGTTTTCCGACGGTTAAAATGTTTTCATTCCCACAATGCAATCGTGGAATGCCGCTTGACTACTCAGCTTCATCTGGATGTACTGATCTAAACTTATGTTGGTAGTAGAAATGCGACGTTCATATTGCCCCCATAAGGTTTACGTTAATCACAGATGTAATGAAAATAATTTAGAGAAGATATTTAATCCGAACGTAAACCGTCATCAAACTGTTTATCACTTATTTTTTTTAACTGGTAACGTTCGTCTTAACGGGGTAGGGGGGGTTGGGGAGAGAGAGAGAGAGAGAGACACATCAATAGAACAGCGCGCCAGTTAGCCCTGTGCTAGTATTCTTAATTTGGGTCACCGACACCGTCGTTTGTTTTCTGCCTTAGATTAATCGTAATCATCCTTAAAAAGTATTAAATTTGGCATCTTAGAAAATAAAAACAGGTCGCTCTACTACCTAGTGTCGTCGTGCTTTAACTATAATAGTTCAGGGCGAAAGTGTGCTTTATTACACTATACATGGTGGTTGAGCAAACTGTATTTCTTAAGTATTAGTGGAGTATGCAATTAGTCAAATTAATACGATAATGGAGTTTGACATTAGAGGACTGAACAGGAAGTATGATTTTAGAGCAATGATTGCGAAAATGCAGTATTGTATGTGAGAAATGAAAACGAAGTCGCAGTATGACATTAGAGGAATGGATATGCAATATGACGTTAGAGGAATATATATGCAGTATGACGTTAGAGGAATAAATATGCAGTATGAGAATAGAGGGCTGGATATGCAGTATGACGTTAGAGGAATGAATATGCAGTATGACGTTAGAGGAATGGATATGTAGTATGACGTTAGAGGAATGAATATGCAGTATGACGTTAGAGGAATAAATATGCAGTATGACGATAGAGGGCTGGATATGCAGTATGACGTTAGAGGAATGAATATGCAGTATGACGTTAGAGGAATGAATATGCAGTATGACGTTAGAGGAATAAATATGCAGTATGACGTTAGAGGAACGGATATGTAGTATGGAATCATGGAGGGAATGAATGCGATTATGCAGTAAGATCGTTCAATACTACTTCCAGTCAGCTGGACAGATATACATACATTACATGTTTGCCCTTTCTGTTTTCCAGCCTGGCTTGGAAGTCTTGGTATCGGGATCTCCTTGTTCATCTCGCCTGTGGTGACCATCATTTGTAGAAGGAAGAGTCCGCGTCTGTATGCCGTCATTGGAGGACTCATCTGCGCCCTAGGTTGTCTCTTTCTGGCCTTCTCCACCCAACCAGAACAACTCTTCATCAGTCATTGCGTTGTCATGTCGCTAGGCAGTGGAATCACAATAGCAACGGCCAATATCATGGTGGGGAGATACTTTCGGAAGAGGCGCGAGGTGGCCGAAATGATTCTGGTTGGAGGAACTGGCGTAGGAACTGCTCTGATGTCGGTACTCTTCAGGGAACTCATGAGGTGAATAATCTTTATAATGTCACAATATAGCCTGAATAAATGTCATTTTCCACCCAAAACAGACTCATAATTTCATCCTTTCAGTCCGTTTATAAATTGAGAAATTGTCTATTATTTTCGAAAATGTTAGAACTCATTTGCAGTAATAACCAACATATATATATATATAGCCAAGTTCAGGTCGACCATGTACAGCATGTAAATAATGTGCATGGCAAATGTGCCTGTGAGACGCGAAAAGAATACGTGTGAATTTATTCTGTCAAGACAAACCTAGACTTGCATAAATATGAAACATTGTCTAACGCCTTACTCCTCTGTGTTCTGTCATCACATGGATCATCTTTGGGGTCCAGACTCTCGGTGAATATATATGAGTGTTACTTCATCTTTGACGACAGTAAATTGTCAATGATATATCTATGCCTTTTAGTGTATATTCTTCTCTATGGTTTCAAACAATTCCCATAAAACAATGCAAGTCATAATGATTAAAAGACGGTGTCTGTGAAGTCAACCATGTTCTTCTCCAGCATCGTGAAGTGGATGCATGGTCTGCAGTGTGTCGCGGGGCTGCTGATTCTTACCATCATTGCCGGTGCCATGTACCGCTCTGCCTCGTTATACCATCCGCGGAGGAAGGTTATCCTCCACCTGAAGAGTCAGAAGAAGAATCGTAGGGACAGGGAGGCGGAGAAGCCGCCATACTTAGACTTCAGCGCCCTGAAGATGAGGTCCTTGCAGGCTCTCATGGTCATCTCCTCCATCGTGGGGGTCGGAATACATGTGCCATTTATTGTTCTGGTAGGTGGAATACAAGTGTCATTTATTGTTCTGGATGTGGAAAACACGTGCCATTTATTGTTCTGGAGGTGGAATAAACGTGTCATTTATTGTTCTGGAGGTGGAATACAAGTGCCATTTATTGTTTTGGAGGTGGAATACACGTGTCATGTATTGCTCTGTAGGTGGAATACACGTGCAATATATTGTTCTGGTAGGTGGAATACACGTGCAATTTATTGTTCTGGTAGGTGGACTACACGTGCAATTTATTGTTCTGGTAGGTGGAATACACGTGACATTTATTGTTCTGGTAGGTGGAATAAACGTGTCATTTATTGTTCTGGAGGTGGAATACACGTGCCATGTATTGTTCTGGAGGTGGAATAAACGTGTCATTTATTGTTCTGGAGGTGGAATACACGTGCCATGTATTGTTCTGGAGGTGGAATAAACGTGTCATTTATTGTTCTGGTAGGTGGAATACACGTGCCATTTATTGTTCTGGAGGTGGAATAAACGTGTCATTTATTGTTCTGGAGGTGGAATACACGTGCCATGTATTGTTCTGGAGGTGGAATAAACGTGTCATTTATTGTTCTGGTAGGTGGAATACACGTGTCATTTATTGTTCTGGAGGTGGAATAAACGTGTCATTTATTGTTCTGGAGGTGGAATACACGTGCCATTTATTGTTCTGGAGGTGGAATAAACGTGTCATTTATTGTTCTGGAGGTGGAATACACGTGTCATTTATTGTTCTGGAGGTGGAATACACGTGTCATTTATTGTTCTGGTAGGTGGAATAAACGTGTCATTTATGGTTCTGGAGGTGGAATACACGTGCCATTTATTGTTCTGGAGGTGGAATAAACGTGTCATTTATTGTTCTGGAGGTGGAATACACGTGTCATTTATTGTTCTGGAGGTGGAATAAACGTGTCATTTGTTGTTCTGGAGGTGGAATACACGTGCCATTTATTGTTCTGGTAGGTGGAATACACGTGCCATTTATTGTTCTGGAGGTTGAATACAAGTGCCATTTATTGTTCTGGTAGGTGGAATACACGTGTCATTTATTGTTCTGGTAGGTGGAATACATGTGCCATTTATTGTTCTGGAGGTGGAATACACGTGCCATTTATTGTTCTGGAGGTGGAAAACACGTGTCATTTATTGTTCTGGTTGGTTGAATACACGTGTCATTTATTGTTCTGGTAGGTGGAATACACGTGCCATTTATTGTTCCGGAGGTGGAATACACGTGTCATTTATTGTTCCGGAGGTGGAATACAAGTGCAATTTATTGTTCTGGAGGTGGAGTACAAGTGCAATTTATTGTTCCGGAGGTGGAATACACGTGCCATTTATTCTTCCGGAGGTGGAATACAAGTGCAATTTATTGTTCTGGAGGTGGAATACAAGTGCCATTTATTGTTCTGGTCCCTGGAATACATGTGCCATTTATTGTTCTGGTAGTGGAATGCACGTGCCATTTATTATTCTGGAGGTGGAATACACGTGTCATTTATTCGGAGGTGGAATACAAGTGCAATTTATTGTTCTGGAGGTGGAATACAAGTGCCATTTATTGTTCTGGTCCCTGGAATACATGTGCCATTTATTGTTCTGGTAATGGAATGCACGTGCCATTTATTATTCTGGAGGTGGAATACACGTGTCATTTATTGTTCTGGTAGGTGGAATACACGTGCCATTGATGTTTTGGCTGGTGGGATATGCGTGCAATTTATTATTCTTGGAGGTGAAATACACTTGCAATTTGTGTTCTCTTTCATCGAAGTTTACTTGTCATTCTTGTTGATGGAATACACGTGATATTTATTGTTCTTTTTGTTTGGATACACGAAATGCACGTGCTGGTTGGTGTGTTAGTCAAAATTTATTGTTTAATAATTTGACTGGTTTGTCCACATGCAGGTAATATGAACCTATATCTCACACTGGTCGTCTCCCAACAGAGAAACATGTCCAAATTATATTGGTGACATCACTTTTGACGTTGGGTATTCATTGCATATATTCGCGGCAACAAATATGTCGCATTCGTTTGACCCTATTGTTCACTGTCATTTACCATTACGATGCCCAAAACGTCAAGTGAACTGCTACCTCTTGCGAAGCCACGAGGTTATCCTTGATGCTTGGCCATCAGAACCCATAAGAACATTTGACAACACTATCAGAACATTGTTTTGCCAAGTTAAAATAGTCGTGGCAATAAGAGTGCTTTGTCAAGGAGCTATGGCAGACTTAAATCGGGTAGCCTATTATTCGAAGCTATATTCATGTTGATAACATGATTGTTTTGGTGCTAGAGTATAGGTCTCTACATTGGACTTCCACTGCAGTAAACACTTACACTGTGTCCTTTTACTTACAGCTTCACACAGCGTCCAAACACGGCGTCCCCGACAAACAGCTGCTGCTCCTGAACGTATACCTCGGCATCGGCTACGCTGTGGGTTGTTGTGCTCTAGGCTATATTCTCATCCGGAACAGTATAGAGTGTTCCATCTCTCGGCGTCACCTGTGTCAAACCGCCGCCATCTTTTGTGGTGTCTTCTCGCTGCTTCTTATCATGGCGGAAGACCATAACGCGCATGCGCTTTTCGCATGGGCATACGGCATATGTTGTGGAGCCTATTATTATAGTTTTAAGATGTACGCATATGAACTTGTTAAAGCCAAACTGATGGAACGAGCTTGGAGTTTTCTATCAGCAGTCCAGTGTTTTCCTTTTCTTTTTGGAGCGCCAGTAGCAAGTAAGTGATGGAGTTCGGTTCATCTATTCAGTTAATTATGTTTAATCATCATTGTCATGCCTGATATACACTCATCGCATTTACGACATTGACTCTACACCAACCTTTCTCCAACCTCCCCAAAGTCTTGAGAGATTCCACTCTCACTCTGATGTACACAACCACCCCACTGACCACCCGTACAAACTGACGTCCACCCAAACACTTGTACACCAACCCCCACCCCACCCCCACCCCCACCACACACACACACACTGACCACCCCACTCTGATCTCCACCCAAACACCTGTACACCAACCACCCCACTTACCACCCGTACAAACTGACCTCCACCCAAACTCTTGTACACCAACCACCCCACTGACCACTCTCACTCTGATGTCCACCCAAACACTTGTACACCAACCACCCATCTGACCACCCTCACCCTGATGTCCACCCAAACACTTGTACACCAACCACCCCACTGACCACCCTCACCCTGATGTCCACCCAAACTCTTGTACACCAACCACCCCACTGACCACCCTCACTCTGATGTCCACCCAAACTCTTGTACACCAACCACCCCACTGACCACCCTCACTCTGATCTCCACCCAAACTCTTGTACACCAACCACCCCACTTACCACCCGTACAAACTGACCTCCACCCAAACACTTGTACACCAACCACCCCACTGACCACCCTCACCCTGATGTCCACCCAAACTCTTGTACACCAACCACCCCACTGACCACCCGTACAAACTGACCTCCACCCAAACACCTGTACACCAACCACCCCACTGACCACCCTCACTCTGATCTCCACCCAAACTCTTGTACACCAACCACCCCACTTACCACCCGTACAAACTGACCTCCACCCAAACTCTTGTACACCAACCACCCCACTGACCACCCTCACCCTGATGTCCACCCTAACACCTGTACACCAACCACCCCACTTACCACCCTCACTCTGATGTCCACCCAAACACTTGTACACCAACCACCCCACTGACCACCCTCACACTGATGTCCACCCAAACACTTGTACACCAACCACCCCACTGACCACCCTCACCCTGATGTCCACCCAAACACCTGTACACCAACCACCCATCTGACTTACCACCCTAACTCTGATGTCTACCCAAACACTTGTACACCAACCACCCCACTGACCACCCCACTCTGATGTCCACCCAAACACTTGTACACCAACCACCCCACTGACCACCCCTAACTCTGATGTCTACCCAAACACTTGTACACCAACCACCCCACTGACCACCCCACTCTGATGTCCACCCAAACACTTGTACACCAACCAACCCACTGACCACCCTAACTCTTATGTCCACTCAAACTCTTGTACACCAACCACCCCACTTACCACCCGTACAAACTGACCTCCTAGCAAACTCTTGTACACCAACCACCCCACTGACCACCCTCACTCTGATGTCCACCCAAACACTTGTACACCAACCACCCATCTGACCACCCTCACCCTGATGTCCACCCAAACACTTGTACACCAACCACCCATCTGACCACCCCACTCTGATGTCCACCCAAACACTTTGTACACCAACCACCCCACTGACCACCCTCACTCTGATGTCCACCCAAACACTTGTACACCAACCACCCCACTGACCACCCCACACTCTGATGTCCACCCAAACACTTGTACACCAACCACCCCACTGACCACCCTCACCCTGATGTCCACCCAAACACTTGTACACCAACCACCCATCTGACCACCCTCACCCTGATGTCCACCCAAACACTTGTACACCAACCACCCATCTGACCACCCTCACCCTGATGTCCACCCAAACACCTGTACACCAACCACCCCACTGACCACCCCACTCTGATGTCCACCCAAACACTTGTACACCAACCACCCATCTGACCACCCTCACCCTGATGTCCACCCAAACACTTGTACACCAACCACCCATCTGACCACACCCTCACCCTGATGTCTACCCAAACACTTGTACACCAACCACCCCACTGACCACCCGTACAATCTGATGTCCACCCAAACACTTGTACACCAACCACCCATCTGACCACCCTCACCCTGATGTCCACCCAAACACTTGTACACCAACCACCCATCTGACCACCCTCACCCTGATGTCCACCCAAACACTTGTACACCAACCACCCCACTGACCACCCCACTCTGATGTCTACCCAAACACTTGTACACCAACCACCCCACTGACCACCCCACTCTGATGTCTACCCAAACACTTGTACACCAACCACCCATCTGACCACCCTCACTCTGATGTCTACCTAAACACCTGTACAAAATCTTTATAATATTCGCAACACTCAGCAATATTCCAGTTATATGACGGCGATCTGTAACTTATCGTTTGTGGACCAGACAATCCAGTGATTGACCTCGACTTTGCTTTTCTGATGTTATTCCTGGAAAGATGCCGCCACAGTTTGCAACCAGCATGGGGATGGATCCGTGATTAAACTTATAAACTATTGAAAATGTATGACGGTGACTGCTCCAGCAGCCGTTGAGAGAGAGAGAGAGAGAGAGAGAGAGAGTGTGTGTGTGTGTGTGTGTGTGTGTGTGCGTGCGTGCGTGTGTGTGTGTGTGTGTGTGTGCGTGCGTGCGTGCGTGCGTGCGTGTGTGTGTGTGTGTGTGTGTTGATTAGTATATACGGACAAATCCACCATATGTCTTGCTATGGTGACAGAGAAGAAACACTTGCCGCACTCCAGTCCGACCCGTGAAGAACCGGGTTAGAATTGGTTGTCGTTAGAGGCGACTAAAAGGATAGGGTGGTCAGGCTCGCTGACTTGGTTGACACATGTCATCGCATCCCAATTGCGAAGATCGATGCCCATTCTGTTGATCACTGAATTGTCTGGTCCAGACTCGATTATTTGCAGACCGCCGCCATATAGCTGGAATATTGCTGAGTTAAACAACGAACAACAACAATCAAAGAGCAAAAGTGACCTTGGTTTAGCAGCTGGAACAATGCAAGACAGAACTCACTGAAGAAGAAAAACACGACAGCATCGACCTTTTTATGAAAGTTAAACAGCATTGAACATTGTACATGTTGGTAAGCACGTGACACTGTGTGGAACTCCCAACCATCTCGACTGGACTGGAGAATGGATTTAAAAGTACATTGCTATTTAAGTTGACATACGTAGATAGGTCACGTGGTGTGGCGTGACGAGTCTCATTTCCGATGATGTGCCTGCCTGTTATACAAGATGATGGCAACCTTGTGTAATGAGGGTTACACAACAGTTGTGGCGGCAGTGTTACACGTCTGGCTGTACCACTGGAAGCAGTTTCCTCGGAGACTTTTTGTGTAATTGTTTGTCAGCAACAGATACCAGACAAGTTGAGGAAATCTCACAAGGTCAGGGCTTTTATGTAAGGTGAAGGTCATCCCCGTGCTGGATATCTTCACTGAACATCGTGGATGTGAGTGTGTGCGTGCGTGCGTGTGCGTGCGTGCGTGCGTCTGCGTGCGTCTGCGTGCGTGAGTATGTGTCGGAGAGAGAGCGTGCAAGGTCGAAAAGCGATCGTAGCGCTACGACTTTCGTAAGTCTATGTTAAAGTATGGGAGTTACGATCATCTTAGCGCTACGATTGCTTTGAGGAACTGGGCCCTGGTCGTAATTCTGTTGTGACGCTCGCGGCGGATTTATCTCCCTTGGATTCTAGGTTACAATGTAGATGTTGTAACACACAATCCATGTCATAGACGGATCCCGGAATTTCCAAAGGAGGGGTTGGGGGTGGGCTCCGCCAATGCAAACCATTAACTTCTATGTGGTCTTTAGTCATTTTCAAGGGGGTACGGGTGGGGGGTCCCGAACCCTCTGAACCCCCCTCTGGATACGCCAATGCATGTGCATGCATCATGTAGTAAGATTTCCTCCGGAGACAACTTCATGAGTAATTAACAATAATAACTTCACAGACTGCTTATTTAATCGCCGACACCAAATGGTTACCAACGACGCGACGTCATTTCAGCCCAATCAGGAAACTGTTTCAATTAGTGGGCGTGACCTAATTTCATTTCTCGGTTTATCGAGCCATGTACGCTAGAAACTATTTAGCCAATAGAAATGGAACAGAACCACATGTGATTTAGTTTTATTGCTTGTGTCAATACCTTAATTCAAAACTCCGTGCAAATTTTAATCATTGTATTACATCTAGAAATAATTATTCATGTTTTAAACTGAAATTAATTTCATTTCTAGGTCATGTTTAATGTTTATTTGTACAACAAAACTGTACCAAACAACTGTACCAGCCAATCCTGAGTTTATCTTCTTCTCTCTTCCAGCTTATCTAACAAGTAACTTCCGGTCGGATGCTGCGGGGTACATTTTTTCAGGAGTCAACATGATTCTTGGAGGCGTTCTGTTTTACGCCATGCCTGTGTTCGAGCGTCATCCCTCCAACCAGGTGATAATTCAGAAACAAAACAGCACGTGCTGTGCCAATGTGGCTGAGGCCGCGGCTCTCCTTGACCTTGAGGTATCAGAGGGGGTCATCTCCAAGCCTCTAAACAACGCTCAGTGCACGGTGACACATTCCAAAATGAAACAAAACGGAAAGGAGGGAGGTAAAATTCAAATGCAGTGTTATCTTCAGCACAAAGAACGTGAAAAGCCGAAACAAATTGTGTTGTCCAAAATTGCCGAGGAAAGTAACTCCAGAGGGGGCGACATGGTGCCCAACAGCAGCAAAGTGCCAGAGTATGTTTCAAATAAGAATGAATTCTCTGAATCCACTACCGATGGTCCATCAGACAGTACGTTTTCTAACAACACGGACAGATCGAGCAGCAAAGACAGTAATTCTGTGAAAACGAACGATAGCAAGAAGAGCAAGAAGAACGATGTCAGGGTGGACCTGTTTGATCCACCAAGTCAGGAAAAGGAATCAACTGCGACTGTTTCGTATGATAGTGACCTGTACATAAATCTTTGTGAAGCACAAGTGTGACGTCATTGTGACATCATTTGGTGACGTCATTGTGACATCATTCCATGACGTCACTGAAGCATCTGCACCGTGTTTGTTTCATCACCATCATTCATCATTAGTCCTCGTGTTAGTGAGGGCTCTGCGGGTGTTTCTATTACGAGGGCACATCAGAGTACATGTTCATTTGAACAAGTTGTTGAAGTAAGGTGTTGTGTTTCTATCATTCAATATTGTACCGCCTTTAGAAACTGTATGATTCTGTCATCTGTTTGTGAGATATTTTCTGGCATCCTGTGTTTGAATGTGTGATATTCTATTTCAGTTCAGCACCGTCAGACGCGGTGGCCCACCTTGACCTTGACCTTGGCCGTTTCGTAAGCAGGGTTTATATCCTTTCTGAGACAGCATTGTCTCATGTCAAGGTCATCCAGGTCCTGACCAGCACCAGGTTGGGCAGTCTTCTGTATGTCATCAACTGTGACAATTAACCACCTATCACACAACGTTTGTTGCATTGTTAAACCGAAGGAGGAATACGATAGTTAAATGTTATGATACAACTAAACCGATGAAGCCATTGGAGCCCTGCGTCAAAGATGATAAAAAAGTATTGATAATTTGAATAAAAACTACGGAGCGAGCAAAGTGTGACTATTTAAGACAGTCATAACGATATGACCTTTTTGGAAACAGTATAAGGAAAAAGTCGAAGTTGTTAGACCAGCTGCCCAAGTGTCGAATCCGACCCCCCTCCCAAATAACAACCCCCAACAACACATTTACAAGCACACCCAGCGAACACATTTTGTTGTGTTTTTTCTGTTAAACCTATTGAACATCTTTCTAGTGTATACAGGCTACACACCGTCTACCCCTCCCAACGAAAGGTTCCCATTGAATGCAATTGCCGTGTTTGTATACACGCAGAGATACGAAAAATGATTTAACCTCATCCTATATACATCCGAATGAGATCATTGATAGATTGTGTTACTGGAGAGCGCTAAGGGAATGGTACAACATCACACATACAGATGTAGTCTCCTCCCTTCATCGTGCTGCCATCATCCGTTCTCCGCAACAGCTTGTGTGGATTAACATGTACTCAATCTCATCACTGTGTCGTCAATGATTTTGTCAAAAAAATAAACATTTGGAAGAAACGTTTTAAGAGGGGTTTTGTCGTTTATACAGAAGGTACGACGATGAGATGCCATTGCCACATGGTAAATGTAATCTCAATGGACTTGGGGTTTTCATTGATGTTTGTGGGCAAACAGCGGCTATATTCACAAACAATATTTATCACCCATAAGGGTAGTATGACCATGTGTAATAACTGTCTGATATGTGCGCAGTCGCAATAAGGTGCGTCTCGTGCTGATTGGTCAATTGAGGCGATGATACGTCAGTGATTCAATGTTGAGACAAATACGATACGACGTCTCCAAATGTTCATGACGTCATCTGAACAATAGGCCTTCCACCGTAATGGCGTCTTCCACTTCGCACAAACGAGCTACAGTAAACGATGGTTATAAAGAACACGCGGATAGCTTAGTGCCAGATATAACCAACTATTTAGGGGCACTGACATTTGCTGTAAATGTAGTGGTCTCTTTGAGTTCGTCACAACCGTAGTTAGCTGCATATAACAACTTACAATATAGAGTTACGTCCCTTAGTCGACAGGATTAGGCTATGTGGTCAGTGCAAATCCCATATTCGCTACGACCTTGACCCTCGGTCTTTCAACCCTGGCACAGATTTCCAAGCTGTCAGAATCTATCTCACATCTAACTCGACATCGCTCTGAAGTTTTCACCCACATAAAGCTGCCAGGCAGTCACGTGGGAAATAGTGTCTGCTGCTCGTTGAAAACGGGGCAACATTCCGTGGCCGTTTGACACCGTGTCGAAACGGGGGAGGCTTCGCTTTTGAAGGGCAACATTCGACATACAACAGTATAAACAATAACATCAAGTAGACGCATAGCGACATCAAGAACACAACAATAAACGGAGGCAGGTGGACGTCGAGCTTTTCTCCAGCTGTGTCCACCATGTGGCACCTCCAGTGACACATTCCAGATCACTCAAACATCTATGAAACTGGACATGTTACGTCGTTAGACAGGTATAAAACGTAGAAATATATAACTGTTCATTTGGATTACGAAGATAAAGCATGCAGCAAGGAGAAGAGGTCATCTTGATAGAAGATGTAACAGGTTAAGAGTCTGTGACAGTGAGTTCCTTGGCAAGGCACATTAAAACTGCCATGTACCTAAATGACAGAAAGATGTATTTCTTTAATCAACAGGTGTAAATGTCACCACACGTTCATTATGCCTATAGTCTGTTTGCAGTGAAAACGTACCAATGAATTCCACTTTAAACAAAAAAGTAAATCAAATAAAGTTAAATTAAGATTGCGAATCCTCATAATTTTACCTTGCCAATTAAACATTTAAATTTCAGAATTTTATTCAACTTAGGATAAAATTTGTTTAAAAGACGATCATAGATTCAAATCGCTATTATTGGTTTGTATTACAAGGGAGCAAACGCAGTAATTGGAACAGTGATACAAATGCACGTGCAGTACGTGGTGAGCGTTAACTTAGACCATCCCTACTTGTTCTCGGTGTTTCATTTAATGTGCATAGATCTACCTCTTGTAATACAAACCAATAATAGCGATTTGAAACTATGATCGTTTGTTAAACAACTTTTATCCGAAGTTGAATAAAATTCTGAGATTTAAATGTTCAATGGCCAGGTATTTGATACGGGTGTCCTACTCGTGTAGTGGACCGTTAGTCATCAGTGTTGGGCAGTTGCTTCCAGCCAAGGGAGATTTAATAACGTTCTTTATTTTTCGTCAAACACAATTTTGAATTGTAAATTTTGTAAAAGACCAAACCGATAAAGAAGTAGCGGACACTGTATTGCAATTATAAGTTATCAAACGTTATGTTTATGTTAATGGTGAACTGTATTGATAGGATAACTAAAAAATCAAGCCTGTTGCATAAACGACTTCAGCAGCAGACATAGAAAGTATAGCCGAAGAGCTAAATAGCAAAAATCTCAACGTTCTACCTAACTCACGCTGTGTTTCCTACAAGCAACATCTATCCTCGTCACATAAGATGTATTTCTAAACTGAACAAGTATCGTTATTGAAACCTTCCCAAATTAGCCATACTTATATATAAATGTCATCTTCCTTGTAATATAATCGATTAATACGTCCAGTTGGCCAAAGTACAGTCGTACGCATTTTACATAAACCCTTCACCACAGCGGTGGGCACTCCTGGTCGCCTGCAGCATGCTTGATGTTCACAGGAACCTGGACAATTCGACGATATGTCATTTGGCGGTTGGTGTCACTCACTGACATCGATCCAACTCACGTGTTGCTCGTGCAAGAGGTGAATGACCGTTAGAAATAGGTCAGAAACGAGGGAGGGCTGCGTCAATGCTACATTAAGTCAAATGTCATAAACTCGGTTACACGACCAGATTCTGCTGAAGGGGTTGAATGTGTTTTGAATGGAATTGTAAGTGACTGGCATATGTCATTTGGTAATAATTGAGTTTAAGAACATTTAATCTGAGATACTCTTCAGTTGAAGTTGTTTGCAACATTTACACATAAGTTTACGTAGATTTATTCACTGCTAACAGACCTGTGCCGTGCCCATTTCGCCATTGACGACCTTGGCCTTGATTTACACCGCACTGAAAAGAGCCAGGGATCTGATTGGCTATAAATGGAATATGTCCCATCAGATTTGAAAAATCCCGTTTATGAAATACACATTATGTCGGAAAGCGCACGTTAAATCTCAAAACCATCATAATCATCAGATTGAAAGTCTGTGCGAGTGTATCCACATCTTTCAGTTTAAGCTATTACACAGTTGACACGATTTTATAATCTACGCAGGGATACGTATAAACTAAAATGTGTTCATAATTGGAAATCCTGACCAGGCATACAACTTTCTCTGTTGTATCACGAACACTTTGGGAATCTGAAGTAATATTGGTACCCCAAACGTCCGTCGTAACCTGACCTTAGGTCTAATGCATGTTATACTTGGGAAGTTACACCTTTTTCAATGTACTGATATTTGTAAGTGTAATCCCAAATATGACGTTTTACATGTGACCACTTTCTAAATGTCATTGTGTATTCATGACCTCAGGTCACCATCATGAAGTAGCCAATCACAAACCTGGAATTCGATACTCCACATGTGTGATACCATATGTATATGAAATTGGTTCCCCCACCACAAGTGCGTGAGGAAAACGTTGTCATTGACCCTAACTGTACACAAATTACAGTAATGAAGTAACGCAGCAACTATTCCAGTAGTATCACTAGCCAGGGATACACTAAGCTACAGTTTCCATCAACAGGTGTTTGGAAACAATAAATAGATAGAAGACGCAGAACTACCAGATCGCCTAGAATTGACTGGTTGGGGGGCGGGACGAATGATCAGCCCTTTTGACACATAGTCATGTATGAGTCAGTCCCAAGTTTGATCGTGTTAGAATGAGGGCTGTTATTTAAGGCTTTCATTATGTTAGTAGGTTCCCGAAAATTTGGACAGGTTCCCATTTCGATGACTCATTCTGCGTCTGTAAGCATCAACCGTGCCTGGTTGGACCAAATGGTCAGTAAGCTGAAATGCCTCCGTGGCATCAATTGGTGAATCGCTGCCCACCGTCCACGACGGGGGGCGCTGACCATCAGTTCGTCATCGGGCTATATATAGACAGCTCCCATCAAGAAACAGTTCAATGTTCTCGTGTAATAAGCTGGTCATTCGTCTATATATAGTTGACTCCGGGCAGTGAAAGTTATCTGTAAGCGACTCCCCAGTGACGACAGACCAGTTGGAGTTGCCCCAGGGGCAATCAACACAATTCTTCAAATATGTAACTGTTTTCTGGTTGGTTATTCTTGATAATTTCAAAATATTAAATTCTATCTGTCTTAAGTTACGACTGTACCATATACATGATATTGACCCATGTATCCCTCGAGGCCTATCGATGTTTAAAGTTATATGTTCAAATGGCTATTTAAGTTCTCAGAGTGGATGAATGCAGTTTTATGCCGCGGTCACCATTGTTTCTGCGAAGACATGGGGAGTTATCGGGCTTGTATCTGACGATTGGTGGCAGGCATGAGAAACGATCCACATGATTATTCTTCAACTAAACGTGGGGTGCGCGGCGGCTAATACTTGTGAGGACTATTGACGGTTTAAATTGCAATCCCACCAAGATACCAAGCCACCGTTTTACATTGATACCAAACTCAGACATACTGACTCCAAACTGCATAAAGACACTTAATTAAACACATATAATCATTAAGGAAGCAATAGTATTGATTATGGTGTGTTTGCTACCTGCTGACATAGACATGTTGCAGGTGGACACGTTTCAGACCATTGTTGATGGATACGTTTCAGACCATTGTTGATGGATACGTTTCAGACCATTGTTGATGGATACGTTTCAGACCATTGTTGATGGACACGTTTCAGACCATTGTTGATGGATACGTTTCAGACCATTGTTGATGGACACGTTTCAGACCATTGTTGATGGATGCGTTTCAGACCATTGTTGATGGACACGTTTCAGACCATTGTTGATGGATACGTTTCAGACCATTGTTGATGGACACGTTTCAGACCATTGTTGATGGATGCGTTTCAGACCATTGTTGACGGATACGTTTCAGACCATTGTTGATGGACACGTTTCAGACCATTGTTGATGGATACGTTTCAGACCTTTGTTGCCACAAAACGCAACCTGCCATCTGCTTCTCAGGACTCCAAGGGCAACAACTCCAGCTAAGCGCAGGACAGTTTAGTCCGATCGATGGCTTTAAGAAATAGGTTGCAAACCGCCGCTTGGATTATTGGGTGATAGTCAGTTGCGTCATACCCAGTTAGCGTGGATCATTGCTAGCAGTATCAGTCCTATAACTTATATATTGCTGGGTGTCTTTATCAACAAACGACCACTCCATTGGTTTGGGCAGGGGAGGCCCATACGTCGAAGTAGCCGCAGCTCATTCTGCATCCCTGACGCGCAACCACTGCCGTCGTGGGGTCAAATCTTCAGATTCTCATGTATCTGTGTCTGACACCAGCGTCACCATACTTGTAGAGTCTCAGCAAACAGATTGACATCTACCAGCTGCATCATACTTGGCCTTCCTCTACAGCACTTCCGCCATGATACAGCCGAAACACTGTGGCGTTACTTCCCACCCCAATGGTATAGGTAACCAGGAACACATAGAGGATGTCCCGTGTGGCTGGTGTAATATGTTGTATCTGCCATCGAGTGAGGTGAAAAACGTCATATTTTCACGAGTGGTGTAGTGACGATTGAAAATATTACTTTCTTCGCGTCACTCGCTCAGCTGATCCGTGCGGAGTTATCTGGCAGTTTGTGATGCTGGTCATCCGATGCCCAGGCTTGCTAACAAAATGTTCTTGGTGAAAAGCACATGTTTACATAGTTATTTATTGTTTTGTGTAACATGACACGGGACAGAAAGCTTTGTTGAGTCATAAAATAGTTCCGGCAAAGTGGCATGTTCAAAGTCTGCCACTGTAGTGAAAATCTCACATTTCGTAAACTCAGAAATCTCAGTGTTAAGTATTTAATAAATGCTGCATCTACTCTCCTCGGAGACGGCTTTAGTTTGTATGCATATACAGATATATTAAAAAAAAATTATATTATTATTATAGGATATTTATATAGCGCACATATCCACGCACTAGTGCATGCTCAAGGCGCTGGTATATATTAAGATAAAACATTTTCAGTGGGCCCTGTTTATCAACAACGACTAAGTGAATGGATTGGTCAGAAGTTGTAAACTCCAGCATGTAAGTAACTGGAGTTTAAATTCTCTTCTTTTAACTATTGTATTAATACTTCGTCCACAGAACCGAGCCATGGTAATGTGAATCTGGCCACATCACTACTACTATTGTGGAGTCCCGATGGTATTCTTGGAGGGGTCCTCAGTTTACCGTGTGTGTCATGACACCTGGTGTTGGTGGCTCAGTTGGTTTGGTTGGTTTGTTGGTTATACTCCAGCTATACGGTCTGTAAATAATCGAGTCTGGACCAGACAATCCAGTGATCAACAGCATGAGCATCGATCTACGCAGATACGATGACATGTATTAACCAAGTCAGTGAGAATGACCACCCGATCCCGTTAGTCGTCTCTTACGACAAGTATGGGTTGCTGAAGACCAACTCAAATCCGGATCTTCATGGGTCCGTTTCTCAAAGGGCTGAGATGATTATAATTTCCATACTCTAGACTTGCGAGTGTCACAGCACTACAGTCGCTTTGTGCAACTGAGCCCCGACTACAGTGATCAGATGGCTATGATGGTAACATGTCATCACCATGGTTCTTTTCTTATCCTTCTAGTCACTAGTTTGTCTTTGTTAGAAAGAGGTCACCCTAATATAGGTGGACCATGATCACTGCGACCATAACACGTTGCTCACCAAAGACTGTTGAAGGTGACTGAACTATATGCAAATAAATGGCAGCTACAATGTTGGTAAAAGCGCTGCTGTAACCTTTGGACGTAGCAGTGCATCCCTACCTGCTAACCTGTATCTTGGAGAAACTAAACTCACTATTAAATGGTCTGTAGTTTATGCTGGAGTCCATATCAGCACTACTAAGTGTTCTACGGAGAGAACAAAACTTGTCTGTGAAAAGCTTATATAATTGATAAATATGAACTATGACTCTGGCCTCTACTTTGGCGGTTTGAATCCTCTAGTGGCTGTACGTATTTGGAATCGAGTGATTCTACCTTGTGGTTTGTATGGATGTACAGTTTGGGGCAAATTGTCCCTTAAAGAATATGAAATGCTAGAAATCGTCCAGCGCTACTTCTGTAAGAAGGTCTAAGGCTTTAATAACTACATGCCAAATGAAACTGTAAGAGATACAGTCGGATATATAGATCAACAAAGCCTCTTAGTCCTGGGTAAACTCTGTAATGCTAACACAAGATACAGCTTAAACAAATGTTTTTAGCTAGCCTTGGCCAATACCACAGTAAAGAATCACTAATATACAAGAATAAGTTTGATATGAAATCACCTGTTTTTAAAATGTTACGGCTTGTTTTCCAAATACAATCTTCGTAGTGAAATCCGTAACTAAATTTGTGATTCTGAGTTTATAAAGAAAAATGCTTGGTCGCAACTAGTCAAAGAAAAGGTATCTACACATGATCAAATGCAGTTGGTAAATGTACTGAAGACAAGGTTATCTCTCCAGATATCTAACAATAAGGTCATTACGAGAACATAGACTATGGATACTCGCTTTAGAACGACCTCAGAACTTCACTGACATTGCGAGAATTATAAGGCTTGGCGTAGTCTGTCGTACAGACCCTGAAGCAAATATATCCAAGAAAGCCAACGCAAGTCTAGAAAATGTGGCAAGTCTAGATTTCCTCAGCTTGAATGAAGAAAGTCTCAGGGCTCCTTTTCATTATGTTATTATTTTTTTACTATGAACTTTTTCAGTAAAATATGTTCATTTCAGAGACTAGTTGTTAGTCTAGGCTTGGCGCAACTCCAATAGAATTAAAGGAATGTCTGTGCGGAACAATTGCTCACGACATTATGAAACATGTTTTTATGTCATGCCAGTATAACTTAGTAGAAAGGAATTCTCTATTTGAAAGAATCTGTGACATTCTTGACATAGACATTTTTGTAGAAATGTGGATGGAAGATCCATAAAGATCATCATCACACCCACACCCAGCAGTAAATTATGAACGGAACTATCACCGAACTTATCAACTAGATGACAAACATTATCAACTGGGATCCCGATCTTCCTTGACCGTTTTTCAGTCGTGTGGTCCAATAAATCTTTTGCTTGTTTTTGTAACAGTTCAGCTATAACCGTTTCTGAGCCAGTGCATGGCACTCTGGAGTTCATTGGCACCGATAAGGGAAAACGAAGAACATTGGATGATAATATATATTTGCCCAGAAAAAGGCTTTTGATTTGTTCTTAGTTGTCATGGTGATTTATGACATGACACTGCAGGGTCTCATCTCGTTATGTTGCTCTAGATCGTTGCCAAGGTCGGCGCAAACACACTCACGCTAAGTATTATAGCACGAGCTAGGAAGCCATGCGCTCGTTCAGCGCAGGTACCTCTGTACGCGACCAACCCCGAGTAATGTGAGACTGTCGTCCGTGTCTATATCTCTCCGGGCAACTACTGATAATAGCATCTTCTGCGGGACCCGAATTCTCGAAACAAACTTAAATCTGAGTTTTGACTTAAGTTTGAGTTTTTACTCAAATTTGAGAAACCGCAGGAAAATGCATTTCCCAGAACGAACTGAAATCCATATCAAACTCAAACATGGTAGACAATTTGTGCTTGGTGGATAGATTACGTAAGTTGTTTGGGCTTTTTTATTTTAAAAATGCAGTTGAGTTAAAATTTCAAAAGTTTCAAAATTGTTAAACTCAGTTTGAAATTTGACTAAAAACTTAAGTTTGTTTCGAGAAATCGGAAAATGATGTTGATGAAGTTGTTGTTGTGATCTGTTTCTGATGTGATCTCACAGAATTACGCCATATATTGCGACCGAGGCATCGGTTATAAATGTGTGTTATATGTGAATGTTGAGTGTATGAAAAACATCAGACCAGTGACTTGAATAACATAGGACGGTACAGTGTACATTTGGTTTAATAAGTTTACTTGAATAACATAGGACGGTACAGTGTACATTTGGTTTAATAAGTCCACTTGAATAACATAGGACGGTACAGTGTACATTTGGTTTAATAAGTTCACTTGAATAACTGCATGCTGAAGAGTTGAGTTGAGTTGAGTTGGGCTTTAGATCACATCGGCATTATTCCCGCCATATCGTGACGAGATCAAGTCTGAATTCATACACATTTTGCATGCTAAAAAAGAAAATCAGGTCATTAATCTGTCACGCATTGTAGATGCAGGAATGACAATACAATTATATTAATACAAACCACGTAATGTGAGACTATATTGCCTATGAGATTGACGTCATACCCGGTATGCGAATATGCTTAAAGTATAAGACCTAGATATAGCTTTAAATTCAGACTTCGAGAGTAAAGTTCGCCTTTATGCAAGATAAGGTGGGTTTTAGCGAAAGTGTGTGCTTTCTTGGTTGAAAATAAATAGAGATACGAATGCGGCTAGTAATAAATCAAAATCAGTCGTTCAGCATAAGGTCAGGATACATTTGCAAAAAGGTATTAATGTCGGGATGTTCGTGTCCAAAGGCTGTCCCTCAGGTCTGAGTAGAAACTACAGACACCGGAAGTGTGGTGTTAGTTTGTGGTATTCCTGTTTGGTTTGGGTTTGTTGTTGTTGTTGTTGTTGTTTGTTTTTATGTGGGTTTTTTGGTGTTTTGTCATTGCGAAGTAGAATATACTGGTGACGCATTTACAACGACCCGTACAGAACCACGTGGCTAGGGATTTGGGGTTCGCTGCGGAACAAATATACACATGCCGTGACTTAGGATAGACAGCTGCTGCTGGTAAGGCTAGGTTAATGAAAATTCATGTCATTGGAAAAACAGCTAGATTTAATACTTATTTATCAAATTGCAGTACAGGCCGATTCTGTGTATACGAGAGACTTTCTTGAAAAATATATTTCTCTATGCGACAATAATGTCGTATTCGTTCACTGAGAAGATTTGATTGTAAAGAACTTCCTCTACACTTGCTAATATATATATATTCTTGTATTAATAAAAAGATATGAGTGATAAGAAAACTCGGTCTCCAAGAATAATCGCCCTGTTAGAGACATTGGTATGTTCATTTGTAATATAGAATTATACCAATTACTGAAGCAGGTCAAGAGTGTACTCACTTTATCACAAAAAATAAAATATGTTCCATTGTTTCACGTTCAGTCTTGCAAAAACTGCAAAAATCAGTATCTGTCTGACCAATTCTAAACAAAAAAGAGTTGGTTGTTAAAATGCTATGTAAGGTTTTACATTGGAAATTTCGCAGTTTGTTTTCTACAGTACATAATTGGTGAAAGATAATCTTCAGTTACAGGCGTATTCAATTTTTATTTCCCATTTATTGCTAAGTTCTAGAGATTACTTTGTACATCTTCATACATTTGCTGGTAAATGAACTTATCTTTACTGGATATCAAATTCTGCATTAGATTTTGAGAGTTCGAACATTCTTAGTACTCATTACTAACATAGGTTCGGATCTTGTCAATCCAGTTTCAAGGTATATATTTTAAAAGTCAGTGGTACAACAAGAATGTACCACTTAAATCAAATTCGGCTTGAAGAGTTTCAAAATATTTTAATTCTCCCATATCTGTAAATAATCACCTCACTGATTGTACAACATATTTTAGCCAGTTTGAAAAATCTTTAATGTCTTTGTGTGGAATGAAATTAATTATACGAAGTTGTAAAACTGTTTCTTCTTCGAGGATTTCCTTATTTTTGAATGTACTCAAACGTCTCCTAACATCCTTCCAGAAATCATTCTTCATGAGTTTACAAATTGTATACAGCGGTCTTTTTCTAGATCACAATGTTTGTAAAATTACCAACTACACATACTCTGAACTGACGAGGCAAAGTTCCAATGCTTAAACCGATTGTAGTACTTCTACTGTCATAGATCCAAATTACTGGCCTTGGGGTCTACTTTCACAATGTGACATTAACGCAACGTAACATATAATTGGGTCTACGCTCTCTCAGGTAAGTACGGATTGTAGTCATTTGTGGGGATTGATTCTCATCCGGGATTCGAACCCACACTCTCTGAGCGGGACACCCTAGGGTCAGCGATTAGGTGATTAGGTGCCCCACTCTGAGGGTGTGGGATTGAGTCCCGTTCGGGAGAGTGAAGTTGAGGCCCATAGTGGGCTCGAACTGACGATGGGACTCAACTCTTTCCCCAAAGTGAGTGAGTGAGTCAGTTTGGTTTTACGCCGCTTGTAGCAATATTCCAGCAATATCACGGCGGAGGACATCAGAAATGGGCTTCACACATTTACTCATAGAGAATCGAACCCGGACCTTCGGCGTGACGAGCGAACGCTTTAACCACCAGGCTACCTCACCGCAAAGTGAGGGAGTTTCGTTTTACGCCGCACTCAACAATATTCCAACTACGGTTTTCACCAAAGGAAAGTACTAGAATCTGTACTTTACTGAGAGTGCGCATAACATGTGTTACATTTGACCATTTCCTTAAAAGCATCGTGAATTTAGCTCTTCGATCACCGTAACGGACATAGTTTAACACAAAGTTACCACTTCGGTTACTTCGTGCAAGCATGGCCAAGGGCTCATTAGGAAGAACAAACTGAGACGGGGTCACAGACTTTGGGAAGGGATTTTACGTACGCTTGTGGCTGCGAGAATGTTGAGTTTGGTCGATGTTGTACACCGTGACGGTGGCGTGCAACACTATGTGATGTGCAGTGTCACATCGTAACATGCATGGTGCATATGCATGCGCTTGTGTCTTCATCAATACGCCTGGAAGCAGCGCGTCATCGGGTAACGTCATTATTGATGGACCTAGCAAATATGAGTTCGTTTAAACCAGGGATACTCTACAACAATATAATCTCCCTGTTTAAACGGAGCTAACAGTACATCATTAACACATCGATGCAACTCTTGATAGTTTATATTCGGCACAGACAGAAACTACAACACGGATCTCATTCTGAGGCGGCAATGCCTTAATTAGACGACACTCTACATAAACTGGCAGTATATGACGAAAAACGGACAGATCTAACATAAAAACCAACAAATGATCATGATATTATCCCGCAGTTGTCATGGTCCAAAACGCGGGTTACAATTATCTCCCTTTACAAGGACCGTGTGCACTTCGTTTTAATGTATTGCTACATCTTCAATATCCCAAATTTAGATTGTTCCCAGCAAAAGTGTAATTTAAAGTATCACATAGGGTATTTTCAATTAAGCGACATATAAACTACATGTATATACATGCTCCGCTAATCACTGTGTCCGACAGATGGGGCGTTACATTGTCCGCTCTTAATACGTCTTTATTTATTTCTAGTGGAGCGTCACTATATTTGTATAAAAGGCTTAACGTAGTAGGTAATAGAAAACTGAATACGTTCCAACGAATTAAATTAAAATGAGGTAGAAAAAACGTCTATTTAACATTGTTTCCAGGTGAACTACATCACTTACCATAAGAGGCGACTTACGGGATCGGGTGGTCAGGCTCGCTGACTTGGTTGACACATGTCATCGGTTCCCAATTGCGCAGATCGATGTTCATGCTGTTGATCACTGGATTGTTTGGTCCAGACTCGATTATTTACATATAGCCATTTAGCTGGAATATTGCTGAGTGCGGCGAAATTAACATTTCAAGTGTAAAATTTAGATATTACGACATATTTGGAAGAAGAAATATTTGAGAAGCCCAAGGTTGTTAACGTGTGACATCTTTCCACATTTTATTTTGATTTTATTTGGAAAATAAACAAATTGTTACATTTGAACCTTCTTTGTTACAATTGCCCCATCCACCTGTTACAATTGCCCCGTGCTAGGGGTCAATTGTAACACTTGTAGTCATTGCATTTGATACGTAATAACTTTGTAAAGACATGATAGTGAACTTGAAACGACACTGAGGTTTAAAGCCAAGAAGCCAATGTACTAGTTAGTACCGATTAACTTTGTGAGCGGTCGTCTGGGATCGAGCTACAAGAAGTTAAGTAAAAAGTGTTACAATTGACCCCGGTCTCCCCTACATTATTACAAACAGGCACGCACACATGCCACCGCGGGCACGCACGCGCACAAGCGCACACATACACACTAAGGCAGCCATACACAAACACGCACGCGCACCGACTCATACACCCTGGCACACACACGCATGCACGCACGCGCACACACACACCTGCTTTGTGTGGCCACTCACACAGATACCTCTCTATTACAAGCATATGTCGAATTGCTTGCGTTTGAATTTGATGCTATGACAGTTGCTGTTATTAACGTAATGAATGGTAAAACTCATCAGGACTTTGTACTTTAAATGTTTATGAATGCAGACTTAATCTCGTCACTATATGGCTGGAGTAATGCCGATGTGACGTAAAGCCCAACTCAAGTCAGATGTCGAGCCTACAAGTTAGTGTTCATTGGGGGAGGTGGTGTAGCCAAGTGGTTAAAGCTTTCGCTCGTCACTTCAAAGACCTGGGTTTGATTCTCCACACGGGTACAACGTGTGAAGCCCATTTTTAATGTCCCCTGTCGTGATGGAATATTGCTAAAAGAGGCGTAAAACCATACTCACTCACTAGTCAAAAATCTTAAATCTATTCGCAGCTAACAAGAATATAAGTTCAATCTTTCGGCCTGCTTCTCTATATAATAACGATAAAATATAAGTCGTATTGCACAATACACAAATCTATGTCTTGACCCAGCGATACTCCTCCGTGATACACACATATCACGTCTCAGCTACACAGGCTGGCCAAGTCGGGAAGGAGTGCTGAATGCCTTCAGCAAGCCGTTAAGACTGTATTAGCCTCTACCCCCATTCCTCGCTTTAGCGCGCCGTGGTGGCTGTTTTCCATGTTAAACAACATCTTTTCATGCTGCAGAATCGTACCATAGACGTAACCTTCTTTACATGTTGCATGGTTTTCAAAGAGACACCATTTGCTCACAGGAAGGGTGCTCAGAATATGAATCAATGCAGAGAGCAGAAAGTCGCACTTGGCAGTCGCGCTATAGCAGTCTAGGCCAAGGATTAGTCTCGGCTGAGGAGTGTATTATACGAGACAGACTGTTTGTTGATTGGTTCGCGGCCTTGCAAGGGCTTAGGGCGGTATTACTGCCTGACTGGGTCTATAGGCTGTTCGTTCAGCCCATGCTATGTATCGAGGGCGAGGTGAAATATGGCGGAGCATATTCCCAAAACGAGAAAGCCGAACTTCACCGAGTCCGAGACTCTAATGATTGTAGAACAGGTGAAGAAGCACAAGGACATCCTCACCAGCAAACTCTCCGACGCTGTGACGAACGAACGTAAGAAGGATATATGGAACCGTATTAGTGACTACATCAACAACAGGACTCGCAATGTGCATCGGACGTCGGGGGACATTCGCCGGAGGTGGAAGAACATGGTGGGTGCTGCCAGAAAGGAGGTGGCCAGAATCAAGAGTATGCCGTCTGGGTCAGCGTCTATACCAGAACCCTCGGATCTCAGCTTGCAGATTCTGGACATTAACCCTGAGTGGCAGGATGTGTCGACTTACAATATGAACGGGCCAGACCCCTGTCTCTCGTCATTCATGAAGGTTGAGGCTTGTAACGATGACGAGGAGGAGGACGATATGTCCTATATATCCACATCCCCTGGGACCCAGTCCGACCCCAGTCGTGCTCTCGGTGGGAGACAAGGGGATAACGTCATATCACCACGTCACACAAACTTCTCGCCGTCGACGTCATATACTATGGACAACAACCAATCAAATCCAAAGAAGAGACGTCTCGAGGAAGCCAGCCATCTGCATCAAGAAATAATGCACCTCGACCGCGAGAATCTCACGCTCGAGAAAGAAAAACTGAAAATAGAAAAGGAGAAACTTTCAATGGAGAAAGAGCAACTGGCAATAGAACGACAGAAGTTGGGAATGGAACGAGAGAAATTAGCCATGGAGAAAGAAAAAATGAACATGGAGAAGGAGAAACTAGCCTTAGAAATCAGTTACTGGAAGAGGAAATTGCTGCAGATTTCAAGGAACCCTTTTGACAGTAATGAACGTACGGACAATGGCGTGGATTGATATCACAACACGATGTGCTACCTGTTAAATACTCATATACAGACTTGGATCATAGCAGTATTAGATGTTGGATATATGTCTCACCTGGTCAAGATGCGACGGACCTATCATGTGTGTTGGTGTAGGCTGAGGTCATACTGTATATATATAGACATGCTACCACGAGGTACGATATACAGGATATATACTGCATGTTGACATGGTTATATCAGTGTATGATATACAGGATATACACTGCATGTTGACATGGTTATATCAGTGTATGATATACAGGATAAATACTGTATGTTGACATGATTCTATCAGTGTATGATATACAGGATATACACTGCATGTTGACATGGTTATATCCGTGTATGATATACAGGATATACACTGCATGTTGACATGGTTCTATTAGTGCATGATATACAGGATATATACTGTTTGTTGACATGGTTATATCAGTGTATGATATACAGGATATATACTGTATGTTGACATGGTTCTATCAGTGTATGATATACAGGATATACACTGCATGTTGACATGGTTCTACCAGTGAATGATATACAGGATATATACTGTATGTTGACATGGTTCTATCAGTGTATGATATACAGGATATATACTGCATGTTGACATGGTTATATCAGTGTATGATATACGGGATATATACTGTATGTTGACATGGTTCTATCAGTGTATGATATACAGGATATATACTGTATGTTGACATGGTTATATCAGTGTATCATATACAGGATATATACTGTATGCAGACATGGTTCCATCAGTGTATAATATACAGGATATATACTGTATGCAGACATATAGTGTATGATATACAGACCAGCTTCAGGATATATAATGTATGTTGACATGGTTCTATCAGTGTATGATATACAGGATATATACTGTATGTTGACATGGTTCTATCAGTGTATGATATACAGGATATATACTGTATGTTGACATGGTTCTATCAGTGTATGATATACAGGATATATACTGTATGTTGACATGGTTCTATCAGTGTATGATATACAGGATATATACTGTATGCAGACATGGTTCTATCAGTGTATGATATACAGGATATATACTGTATGCAGACATGGTTCCATCAGTGTATGATATACAGGATATATACTGTATGCAGACATGGTTCCATCAGTGTATAATCCATCAGTGTATGGGGATATATATATACTGTATATCAGAACATGGTTCTATATAGTGTATAATATATCAGGTATATATACTGTATGCAGACATGGTTCCATCAGTGTATAATATACAGGATATATACTGTATGCAGACATGGTTCTATCAGTGTATAATATAATATAGAGAATATATACTATATGCAGACATGGTTCCATCAGTGTATGATATACATACATGTTCTGCATATCCATGAGTGTATAATATACATGGTTATATACTGTATGTAGATAATATACAGGATACCGGATATATAATTGTATGTAGACATGGTTCCACGAGTGTATAATATACAGGATATGTACTGCATGTAGACATGGTTCGTACGTCGATATGTATCCGTAAGTGTATGATATACAGGATATATACTGTATATAGACATGGATTCATGAGTGTATAATATACAGGATGTATACTGTATGTATACATGTATCCATGAATATAATATAAACATCATATATATTGTATCGAGACATTTAGCCGCGAGTGTATGATATACAGAATACATGCGGTTTGTTGACACAGTTGCAGTTACTTTATGTCGAAATGTGTATATGATTGTATGCTATACGTGCTATATGGAGACATTGGGTCATGAGTGTATGGCATTCCCCATAAAGATACACTTTATGAAGCCATTTCAGGACCAGCGTCACGCCGTCTTCACTACCTGTCACGAGCAGTGCTAAATACTAGAACGAGCCAAAACTGACCAGTTTTGCAAGTTAAACATCATGATAATAAATATGTATTTTATATCATATTTACAATTCGGTGTTTTTTGTTTACATGAAATAAAAATAGACAGGAAAATGCGAGTTAAACAAGAAATATTTGCTGACAATAAGCACATGTTAATCAGATGGAACGCTGACACAGGTCAAATATTGCGATAGACATCGCATCCTCACTTAAGTGTCATAATGAGTTTTGAAGCGTATCGTTTAGGTCCCATACTGCCTACAGTTCCAAACTGCCTACATCCCAAACTGCCAACAAAAACATTGTGGGCAGCGTGGGAAAAGATGTTTTGCCCTGTAGAATAAAGGAACAGCCCGAGTATCAATGAAGAGGTGCTTCGTTTGGAGTAAGGGATAATTAGGGGGATTATATTAGTATATATCTGTGCATCTACTTCTGTGTATAGTATGTTTTGAGTCTTCTCATCCAATAAAGACTACAAGACAAGTACAATGATATTGTTTTATTTTGTTTTGGGAAGCAGTTAGCATGCTTATATTTTAACCTCCAAAGCAGGATTAACTTAATCCTATTTGATCAAGTTGGGTATAGGCTTGTTTTAACTATGTTGTTACAGGCTTTGTCTGTCTTTGTCAGATTATGTCGAAAAACATGGTAAGGACTAAATTGTTGAGAAGATCTCATCTTCTCAGAGAAGGTCAAGAACTTCAACGACTACGTCACGAGTACATGGATGGACTATGAGGCAGGTTCTCCGGTACGGATCTGGACGCAGTGTGGAAATATTGGCCCACGGACTAACAACCACCTTGAGGGGTGGCACCTGAAGCTGAAAAACCTTATTGCCAAAGCCCACCCAAACATCTACCTCTTCATCTGCAACATCAAGAAAATCGAAGCCGTAGACAAAGCTAAACGTGCTCAGCTCGACTGTGGTGCCCTCCCCAAGTCACGCAAGCGTGTTTACAGAGAGCTTGATGCGAGACTTCTGAGACTGAAGGAACACCTCCAGAGCGGCAGAAAAACGCCTCTTCAGTACCTTGATGCTGCTGGACATCTCATCAAGTTTGCAAAGTGATTGTCAGTTGTGTGTGAAAAGACTGTAAAACCACTGAAAGACTGTCATTTTTTTAAACTTCTGTAGGCAGAGTGGGAAGACACCATAGAATTAACCAGCTAACTAGTCAAGTTCATTTTAGCAGAGGTGGAACAGGTGAGATCGGTGTATTCACTTCCTGATCACTGGACCGTATCATGTTGTTTTAACCTGTAGGCAGTTTGGAACTGTAGGCAGTATGGGAATACACATATGTATCATCGTAGAGTGTATATACTGAACTGTTTGCGAGACTCGCATTAGATGAGGTTAGACAAGTTCGTGGGTCTGTTCACAGTTCAGATCAGGGATGTCACGGGCCGGGTCACAGGTGAGATCAGTTGACACTTGGGATCACAGGGGTTCGAATCACTGTTTGAACAATAATTTTTAAAAATCAAAATCTAGACTTTTGCAATCATATATTGTTTATATATGTTGTGATTAACATATATTTCAAATTTGAACGAAATCGCTGAAGATAAGATAATCGGTCTAGATTTTTATTTTAGTGATGCGAACCCCTGTGCTTGGGATGGTGTTACGAGTTCAGATTGTGTTCAGACCGGAAGACAGTCCAACAAAGGTATTACAGTGTACGAAGAAGCACACAGATTAGGTCTTGACAGATTCTTAGGTGCGAAACAGAAATTAAAACCGTGCTGTTAATGTAACAATTTGTCTGTTGCCTGTAGAGCGAATTAACTTGTACTAGGACAGTGCTGCAGCACTCGAATGTTGTCGTCAGAAGAACCTATCTACGAAGGCTCTGAAAAGCTGAAGTTAAAGGAGCTAAAAAGCTGAAATATAACGAACTGAATTGTAAGGGACTGAAATGCTGGGATATGTGAGGGATATGCAGGTGTATATAAAATGCTGAAATGTTGAAACGCATTGACTGCAATTTAAGAGGCAGTGGTAATATTCACCTAGCAGCAATATATGCAAGTGAAAATAATGATCTTCTCTGACTGATGTCTGCATGTAATGCATGATGACAGAGGCTAGCGCGTCCCCCCTTAGCCACATGAAAATGATTCCACACATTTTTTCACAAGGCTGGATTTAATCTGCGCAGAACGTTCCAGATGATTCCTAGTCTCAATATAGCAACAACCACTGCCCCCTACTGAACCTTAACAGAAACAATGATGTAAGATTATAACGCTGTACCATTGTAAAACATGAATCATTGACTAAACTTTGAGGTGTTGCTAACTATGATGGTGTGATGTTGCCAAGGATATTGCTGATATGATTCTAATTCAAGATTCGAGATATTGCTGACTATAGAGCTGAGATGTGCTGAATATAGTGCCGATGTGTTGCTGATTATACTGGTATGAAGATGCCAAGGATATTGCTGGGATGTTGATAGCTACAGTGCCGACATGAGCTGACTATAGTGCTGAGATGTGCTGAATAAAGTGCCGATGTGTTGCTGATTATACTGGTATGAAGATGCCGAGGACATTACTGGGATGTTGATAGCTACAGTGCCGATACGAGCTGACTATAGTGCTGATATTATGTATACAGACGGTGTGTTCTGTACGGGGTAACTGTTTCACAATATAAGATTTATGTTCGCTTTTCAGTTATAAAACGGCCATCTCTGGTGATTGTAGGGCGCTTCATTTCGTTTGCGGGGGCATCGTTCTTTGCATGTTTTTATACATTTTCAGTTTATTGTTGGGTCGTTTCATGTGAACGACTACATCTCAACCCACATGTTTTACCATCCATGACAACAGCTATGGTGCTTTTGTCACACACCGCTCGTCATAATTTTATAATGAAACGTAAAGAAAATATTATCATCTTGATCTGTCAGGGTGAGTGAATGGGTCTGTTTATAGCCCGCGTTATCGGCAATACCACAGCTGGGAAAACCAGAAATGGGCTCGTCACATGATGGGAAATGGAACCTCGGACTTTGGTGTGACGAGCAAACATTTTGACCACAAGGCAACCCAACCCTGGTTTGTTTCATCTTAGTGTTTCCATTCACGAGTTGTGTCTGTGTGGGGATTCCCCTCTCATCAATATAATACATTGTACACCGTAAAATGACCAAGTGAGCACATGAGTGGCTCTCCCATTTATATACACCACGTGACATAACGCAAGTAGTGTCTACATCGGCATTAGTAGAGAATCGGTCCTTCATATGCTGACCAGTGTCCCTCTAAACAGCTGAGTACAACGTCGCTGGACGTGAGCTGTCATCGCGTGATAGGCAGTATTCCAGTTACATGTATGTGTCGTTGTGTGTCAGCTAACTGTCAGGGGTAATGTTCTGCTTACCACAGCATTATTACAGCTTTATACGGGCGGTCTGTAAATCAGACAATACCGTGATTGACCAGATAAACATCGATCTGGGATACGAGTGAGTGAGTTTAGTTTTACGCCGCTTTTAGCAATATTCCAGCAATATCACAGCGGGGGACACCAGTGGCCGTATGCACATGTTGGGCGTAACACACTACGTCGGGCTTAGCAGCGCCCTCCTCTTACACGTCATGCACAACGTCGGTTAAGTCTAGGCGTTACTACGCCCGGCTTAACGGATTTACGTCGAGGCGCAGTGTGCTATTTTTAGATTTTCGAACGTTTTTAAACCACCGGTAAAAGGCGCGAAAAAACTTCGCGGTACATCCCTTTCAGCCGTAATCATGGAAAGCCAAAGAAAACCGAGAAAACCCAACTTTACCGATGGATCCTGATGGAGAAATAACATGGACTTTCCAAATGGGCTTCACCATAAATGTCGCCATTTTTTACACATTACGAAATCACGATTCACAGCGTTATTTGGTGTTTGTTTTCAAATGTTCAAATCGGATAATTACTACTCAGAAGGATTGAATTTCAAAAATAGCATATTACTGATCACTGATATCAGGTTTTCATGAAATCACTAATGATAATTCTGAAAATATACTTACACGAACGCCGAAGTGCGCTTTCCGTCATATTGGATAGTGTTTACAAAATCACGTTTCGCGAAGGCCGGCGAAGGCCGCCGAAGGCCGGAGACGCCAATTACATCACGTATATATCATATTCAGCTGCGACAAATGCATCACTGAATTCCCAACACATTTTAGAATCAAGTTACAAATGGGCTTTGTCACCAATATCAACTGTCTTGATAAAATGAAACGAAAGATATTGGGTGTGAAAAGTCCAAACGAACGCTGTGCTCGAAAGGCTGTGCTTGTAAAGAAAGAAAAATTCCGATTTTTACACTACGTAGCATTTTCTGAAATTTTCCGACATTCAGCCGTCTATTTATTGCTTGCAATGGCTCAATAGCTTTAGAATATGCATGGAAAGAGTATCGTAGCAAGAAATGGGAAATTAAAAACAGATACAATGCAATCATTTGATATTTCATAAGAAATTGTCGAAGTTTCCGTGCAGCGTGACGCCATGACTGACGCAGAATCACGCAGAACGACAGAGGTAATTATCAGCATTTCTGGCTTCTTCTCTTACTTACAATGAAAACGATAAAACATATAACAATACACAGATAGTCAGAATCATTCTGATTACTTACATCTCATATTTTATAAACGAACGATCCCTGAATCAAAGGAAGGGTCCTCGCAAAATCCTGTGTACCCTTAGTACCGCTGTTTTTTCGTGAAAGAAATTCATTATTTAAACCAGATCAAAGTTCGTCTAGGTCAAAGGTTAATCATATCACTCCTTCAACTTACACCATCGCCAGAGAAAGTAGTTCCCTTTTCAAACTACACACGTTTATTATGTGTACACAGACTAAATTTGACAATGATGAATAGATCATAGTATTATAGATAAAATGGACGGTATTATGATGAAACCGCCCTCTAGTTACAGAAATGAGCGGCCCACTGATTCCTCAAGTACGGGCCATTATCAGTTCTGTTGTCAAATGACGTCATAGCAGGTGACGTCACGCTCCATAATGACGTCATAAACCTTGTTTCATGATCTAACAGTGTTTGGTCAACAGCCCGTTGCGAGTAAGTTGTTTGAACTTAAAATTAAATTTATGATACTGTTTTGTCTTTTTTAACACAAATTCCACCCATTTTAGCTGGATAGGGGAGTTAATTGACCAATGGCTTCTGAAAATGACAATGTCCTGCGAAACAGTGTTACCCCAATAGTGTAGGGATACATTCAAAGGTTTCGGTGAATCGGTTTTCAAATTGCGACCGTATATGCTGATTATACGGTCGGAAATTTATAGCATTGACCAATCAGAACTCGTGTTACATACTAAGTTGAATTAGAATAAAATGTTGTATTATTATCAGTAATTTCATTACATTTGAAGATATGGCTAGTACTCCGTTAATAATGATGCATAATTAGTCATAATACATCTACACAAACAGGAGAACATGGGAATCTAAGAACTAACTTACATATCGGATACGGTCATCCACATCGCTATGACCTGCTTTCTCAAGTAGTACATAGCCATCTTTTCTTATAAATTGTGAAACTACCAAAACGTATCCGCTCACATTGTTGAACTTTGAATTGGAATAGTTTGGTTCACCGTGAACACAGCATAACGAAAATATAGCGTCCGTATCCACAACTTTTCTCCAAGTGATCTGAGTTACATTGACCTAGTGTTAAGCATAGCGGAGTTATGCCCCGTTATCTTTATACGTGTATGACCTCTCTGTCGTCGGTTGACGTCATAGAAGAAAATCCATTTTTGGCACTTATCGCGAGTCATTTTTAATGTTGAGCGTGTAACGTTAAGCATTAGCACATAAACCCATTTTATTTACACTTATGTCGTTCAGATATCAGGCTGTATTTTCTTCGCTCACACTTTCTGTAAAGATGCCAAATTAAAAAATTCGTAGCAGAGTGCTTTTATCGGTGCACGACAAAAAGCGGTGAAATTGACAGTTTTTTAACGCGTAACAAAATTTTGGACAACATTTAGCAGTGTCTATTTCTAAAACCGCCGAGGAAGTCGCACTTATATTTATACCAACAGATAGGAAATTAAATATTCTACATTTCTGTGTACTTTTATAGCCATACGCAGATCCAGGACCACAAGAGCGCAATTCTCGCACTACGTTCACTTTTCAAACCTTTTGAAATTGTGCTGCTGAAAAAAAACCTCGGCATCCAGTGCCGCCATTACAGGGCTACGCCTGCTGGGTAGGTGGCGTAAATATAGAGCGCTGCGACTGGCGTAACTTTTACTACGTCTAATATGTGCATACCGGTTTACGTTACGTCCGGGCGCACATTTTACATACGCCCGGACTAGAATTTACGCCCGACATATGCATACGGCCATTGGTCTCACTCAGCAATAGTCTGGCTCTGTGACGGCGATCTGCAAATAACCGTCTGCACCAGACAATCCAAACTATCTAAGTAGTTGATTTAGCCCTTTTATCGCACATATACACTTTAGGTGTAAGAACGTGATGCACCGCTCTGTTCACTTGAAACCCCATCATTATAACTGTTTCCATAACTTTCGGTAAAAGATTAAAACAATCGCATGAACTCGGCAAAGTAACGCTAAGAAATACAACTGTGACACCCGCATCACTGTCAAATAAGCATCTCTTGGTTTATTCCATTTTAACCGCCCCAAATCCATTGGCTTTCCTTTGCCCGTCGGTTTAGCATTTCATCACAAGAAGCTTGATGGTACACTACTAGTGACAATTAGGTCTACCTCGCAATAAGCGACTCTTTTTGTCCCAAAGAAAAATACATCTGCTGAGAGGGTGCTATGGAATTTGACAATGTCAATCTTTAACGTAACAAATATGACCGACTCAAGAAACAGAAAATGTTAGATCACATATTGATTATCTCCGATTTTGTACTTTGTGGGGATCACAATCATTTGGGCAGATAAGAAGTGAGTATAGTTTTACGCCGTCTTAACAAGATATCAAATGACTTGGAAACTTTATACGAATTAAAACTAATCCACGGGTCATTATGGGAAAATTGAAATGTTGCCTGTTCATCTAGAATTTCTTCCTGATCTCGTTCCACAAAGTCATCTCAGCGAAGTCTTAGCGCTACATGGTTGCTTTGGAACTGCATGGGTCCTTTTCATAATGGTTAGGTGAATCTACTTTTAGTTATGTCTTTGATTGTATCTAAATACATTTGTCGATCCAGTGAGTTCATTGCATGGGCAAAGCTAATATAACTGGATTTATGTAAACTAACAGTAACTGGACATGTAATATCGTCAACAGGCTCCCCTAGTTACCGTTGACTGCGGTATAGCGAAGAACGACCTTGAACTTCATTGCGCATACATTTCCACTTCCGCATAAATCACGTGACAATGTAGCTAGTTAGCGGGATGCTCGGATATAGAAATGTCACTTCTGTCAAACGGTGATACAAGCGTTCTTCTTAAAGGTAAGAACTGAAAATTTGTGACCCGGCGGAGCACATTCTACTGATGATGCCTGTGAAATGTCACTGTTCTGTGAGCTGAAGGGAGTTCACTAGCATGTATCGTCTGTTAGGTTAGTGCGTTACCGTCTCTACATCTATCGCCGTCGGATCGATACAATTTTCATGAGTAATGAAGACGGTTTCCAGGACGAAAGCTGAGAATATGGTGGGTTTTACCGAGATAATTCGCAGAGAAGACCTCTCATCATGTATGACGTCAGTGTCGCTGCTGTCCTGCATTAGAAATTATATTGACTACTGTCGTCCATCTCCTGTCGTCTGCCTGTTGACATCTGACCGCGGTTACCTGTAGTTGCATCAAGACGGTTATGTTGATATGATCACATTACTCATTATTGGATTAACATACCAGAGTAGAAACTCATTCAGAAGCTAGAACTTCATTTGGAAAGTATTCTAGGTTGTCAAAGTATACCATATATGCAAAGACTATTTGCTTGTTTATTGTTTCACATGAATCATTGAATGCATCCCAATCGAACATGATTTATTAGTATTACTTTCCTAAATATTTAATGGTGGTTTGGGACTCATGAATTAGACCTGAAAGAGAGTGTGTCATATCTTAACCACTGAACATGATCATGCTATCAGTAACTGGATTGATTCTCAGGTTTTACCTAACAAATATGGTGAAGGGTGAAAATGTGTGGATGCCAACTTATGTCATATGCGGGACATGACATTTCGGAGTATATATATATTTTCATACTCTTTCATCAGGTGATGAGAGAAAGATTGTGTCCCTCATGTTATAGAAATATTTTCACCTTTTAAGTGTTCCACTTCTAAATGCCATTCAAAGACCTAAAACATGCAGTATATTGCTTACAACCTAGTAAGACCTGTGTTTGCCCTAAACAAATTTAGATGCGGAATATTGTTGTTCTTTCTTTCAAGATGTATTTGTATGAATGTCTGCAGCTGTCAGAAACGGTATATGCCATGTATGTTGTCTTCAAATAGATCAAAAGATGACAGATTCGCATGTAGATCCAGAAAAAGGTGATGCATCAAAGACTAATTTGATATTCAAAGGCATATTATTTTCTGATATTGTGGTTTATGTGTATAGCATTCACTTAAAATACTTACAGGCACCGTGGAAATATTAATTTCCGGGTTATGTTTATGTCATTGACTGGCTAACAGTATTGTACATGGGGAGACGAAACAGATTTAGCAACAGTGTTGGCAATTTGTTGACATCCTAACTTTGATTATCATTCCATCACTGTCAGTCATCACGAACTGACTGGTTTTGATAACTTTACAGGAAATTCAGTTTTACTGAATACTTTTCTTTATTAAAATTATGACATTGAATGTCATGATAAAATGCTTTTTTTGGTTATTATTATATTACATACTATATTTTTTCTATTTTGTAAATGAGAGTGAGTGAGTTTAGTTTTATGCCGCTTTTAGCAATATTCCAGCAATATCACGGCTGCGGATTCATGTGGGGAATCGAACCTGGGTCTTAAGCATGAAGAACGAACGCTGATGATGAGGCTACCCCGCCGCCCCTGTAATTAGTGTAAATGAGAGAAAGAAATTTTTGAAGACTGGTTTGCTTAATGCATTGTGCAATGCCAAAAACATATGACTGTCTAGATATATGTGTTTTTTTCACATGCAATATGTGTCATATATTATGTAAATAATACTGCTGGAAGTAACATGCTAATGTATTTGGTTGAACTGCTGAACTACAGTGCATTTTGGGTAGCATTTCTAAACTGATTCTTTGATCCATCACTCTTGATAAACTTCCAGACAGTCTCCAAAGAAGATAAAAAAATAAAATCTATCAGTTTGTTCAACATGTTCAATGGAAGTACATCAGTGATGGACACGAGCCCAAACTTTGATACTATTGCAAGGTGACAATGATTAGTCTCTACCATGTCTATTATTGTGTATGGTTAAACTGATGTGACTTGGATCCAATGTATGGTTTATAGAAGTTAATGCATGCTGGTTTAAACATAGTACAGGTTAGTTAGTGTGAATGAATGAGTTATTGATTCGTATTGATTAGGAAAATAACCGTCTTTGGAATTATTTGCTTGCATTAATGACTGCCTTCATTTTACATGTTAAGTCTATAATGAATAACCTGGAACATATTTGGTTTTATCAGAGCATGACCTTGGCATCAGCCCTATTATAAAGATATCCTTTAATGTTGTTCTCAAGTGAGAATTATTATTTCTTATTTTATTATATATTTCCTCACTATGATTTTAAGTACTTGCTAAATTGTTGAGAAAATGTACTTGTTTTAATATGTGGCCAACATGTTTGATCACATGGGCATAATGTTATAAACATAAATGTTCTGCTTGGTCATTTTACTAAGTTTGTTGCACAGAAAACCTATCTGATGTATTGTTAGTGATATCAGCATGTTTCATGTGAATACATTGAAATGAATGATCATTTTGCTGAGCTCTTGTTCAGATGTGTAGGCGAACGGCACTCAACTGCCAATAGATCAGCTAACAGAATAGTCCTCGATTTTCAAACATGTTCAGCAAATTTGCTTCACATCAAATCAAGCTGCATCATCGATGCTACCAGAGCTTACAGGATTTCTGATATCATGGTGTGTATCAGACTTTTCGGAGCATGACAGGGTTTAATGGCCAACAGCGCTCAGTCCGGTGTCCCTCGACTCATGAGTAGGTATTGTATGGGTGATCAACTGGACAGTGGTGTCATTTGGTCAGTTGGTGTGGGATCCTGGTCTCCAGGGTGAGAAGCTCATTGTAAGCAGCTACAATGGTGGGAAGAGATCCAATAACCAGCGTGGGTTCCCTCCCTACTGAATCTATTGATCTGGGATGCTTGTGGAGCTGACGCAGGCAAGTCAGGCTTGGGAGAGGAACGTTATTAGAATTCCGTCAATAACTTCAACTATGGCATTCAGTGGTGAACTGCAATATGTCTGCCCACAACCATAATCAGTCTTCATTGTATGCTAATATAGCCAGACTTCCAGTCTTATATATATATATTCTCCATGTATATATACTTACTGATGCACCAGTACTTGTCATACACATCCTCTATCATATGTAAACCTGTGTATCAATCTGTGTGCCTGCTGAATCAGGGTAAATGGCTGTCATGTCATGTTGGCAATATGTTAGATTCACATTTTAGAAGTTGATGAATAATAAGAACAGTGGGGCACTTTGTGGATGAAATCTTCATTATTACATTATGATACAATGTTTTGGTGTAGATTCTTATACTGTTGTCAAGGAACAGTGAATGTTGAAGATCTTTCTTTGTGGCATTTAATCCCCCCTTGGGCATTGTCAGTTATGGTATAATGGAGAGCCTTCCATGAGTTCCAGGCTATTTAAGGTCATCCTTGGAAGTAGTTTTGTTTAACACTGCCAGGTCTTCAGAATTAGACAGGTACCATCTTAGCTGTAATAAGTGCCCTGGGCTTTGAAAACTGACAAGAAGAACGTGTGTGGTTGGTGTTAAATTTGCTGTCAGTATTCAGGCAGTAGTGAATGAGTGTCTCTGAGCTATCATCTTTTTCATCATTGTTGCTAAGCAGTTATATGCCGTTTCTATGCTGTCATGTAAATGTTCTATTAAAACAGGAGCTTTATGCAGCGATTATGAGTGGTAGATATAACTGATTTTGTAGGTAGTCTTGTTGTAACATACATCATGGACATTACTGAGAAAATTATACGTCTGATTTTGCATACCAAAGTCAATTACAGCTCCATTGAAATTATTTTTCATTATCCTGGCTCTTCTTCACATCAGTACATTATATTTATATAAGGAGCTGGGTCATGATCATATTGTGATCGGGTTGTTTTTTCAGGTTTGGTTACCAGGGTTGCATACTACACTTATATACTACTCTTGTCAACTGGGATATTAACAGCCTCTGGTTTACTTTATGATTAGTATGGGGTTACGCTTACAGTAGTTTCCAAAGTAATAATGCGTGCAGCCACAATTCTCTGATATTGGTTAGCTGAAGGTTATATGGTTCATCCTCATCCACTTCTCTGATTGGTCGACAACGGCAGAGGGTTATGAGAGCATGGTAAAGTGTCTCTGTGTTTTATTGGAAGTTCAACATAAGTGTTCTGTTTGCTGACACAACGTCTGTGATAAGCTGAAAATAGGCACCTGTTGCCATGGTTATGAGAGCAGTTGAAGAATGTGTGAGTGTGATGTTTATTACAGGGTGAAAAGGGTTGCCAGAGCCACCTGGAATATTTCTGTCTGAACAACACAACAAGTGGTTGTTCATCTTTGATCATCCAGATGTTCATCCAGTTGATATTAGGCAAGGTCAGTTCTCATTGATAACGACATGCAATTTGACAATTCCATTCTTACAACCAGGTCCCCATTCAACAAAATGATCTTCACACTAAGATGAATGTATAGTATGACCAGAAATTATTGAGTATTTTAGGAATATGTTTAATTGGATTTCTAGTATAAACAACCATGACCAGCTATCAAGTGCTTGGTTTCATTCAAGAGCGACAACTCCGTTAATCCTGTTTCATTAGTTTGTGAAGAGTTATCCCCCTTTGTTTACTTGCTAGCAGACGACATTTTCAGTGATCCTCAGTATGGATGATTTAGAGAAGAGGAAGTTGATTTTAGAGTATTATAACAAGGACATCAGATCAGCTAAAGTTTTTTCAAGTAGAACAGGCATCCCTTTGTCCACTGTTTATCGTGTTTTGAAAAATATTGCAAATGGATATAGCATTGAGCACCAGGGAGGCACAGGTAGGCCCAGATATTCTCGAGGGACATTTACTTCCATCTGCTCACGTGTTCTATGGAAATATTTTGGATTTTCCAGCAGGACAACGACCCAAAACATCGTTCAAAGCATTCACAGGCCTGGTTTCGGACCCAAAATATGACATTATTAGATTGGCCAAGCTATATCCTTGGCCTAAATGCAATAGAAAATGTTTGGGGACTTATGAAGGAAAGTGTCAATAAGAAAAATCTGACAAATATTGCTGAAATGAAAGAAGAGGTGGTCCGATATTGGGACAGTATGGACCATGACTTTCTAACTTCTTTGATCAGTAGTATGCCCCGCCACATTGAAACCTGCATTGCTGCCCATGGTGACTTGACAAAATACTAACTGTTCACCTGTCTTTGAATCTGGAGTTATGTTCTGCTAATATTCACATTTAATATGTGAGTAATGAGTGAAAAAAAAATATAAAAATTACAATCTTAAATTCTCAATAATTTCTAGTTGTACTGTAACTCCTGTACTTTAGCGAAGGCTTGTGATAGAACTAAGATCGCTCTGTGAACTGGCTCCCTGTTCTGTTAGCTTTCTATTTATTATTAGCACGAGTTACTATTGAATACAACACGGTGAAAGTCGGTACATGACTGGGTCTTGTGCCTCAGTCATGGTGACTTTCACAATATCGTATTGCCTTTTGTATAGTAATGTGATTCAGTTTCATGTTGTAGACTAACTGCAGCAAAGCAGTGTCGGGTCATGAGTAGGGATGGGACAGGTCCAAATTTTCTACCCTCGTACCCACCCCCTTTTACCCTACCCTACCGAGATACCCGTTATGTTAGTTCTTGACATCAAATTTGCAAGAAATGGCAATATATTCTTCAGCTGGGAGGCTAACATTTCGAGTTTTTCAATATCTTAACCATGTATTATATTCAAAAGAAGTGACTGTAAATTATGTCTAAATCTTCAAAGACAATACGACCTTTTAATCATGAAAGAATAACATATTTCATTGTTTAATCTATTAGTCACATGATCATAATGGGTCCGGGTATTGAGACGGGTACCCGGGTCCAATTCATTACCCACCCGTCCCGGGTATTGGGTTACCCATCCCAGCCCTAGTCATGGGGTTAAAATGGAAGTAGGACATAAGGCCACAATACTCCACCAGTACCAGGCCAGGGGACACCAGGGCTTTACACATAATTCCAGAGTGAGTAATCAAAATCGGTTCTTTGTGTTACAAGCAAATGCTTTAACCACAGAGGTACCTCACCAACTCCTGTAAAGAGCGAACAAGAGCTCTTCATGTTGTACTGAGTACAAATTATCTCACTCTACTCAGGGCTCATCATTTCCTGTCACGAACAAAGACGTGACATGTAACATGAACATTATGGAAACTATGCATGAAGTAACTGGGTTACGTTCAAGGCAATAACAACTTTTGTGGGTTTTTCTTGAACCCAATACAATCTTTGACATATCAAGTATTGTTTTGTGCCATGAGGGTTTGCTAACATGCAATGTTGTCATGTTATAACACACAATACTGTACGGGCATGCAGTCGGGTAGGATAACCCACTCTGACATCAGAGTGTGATAAAACACAATAACACAACCACCAAGCCTCACATGCCTGATCCGCTACTGGACTCTGCTCATCCTGCTTGCCATAGGATTACCATGATCGTTTGTATAATAAGTGATGACTTGATATAATTATTATACTGTAATTCGTACATCAATCAGCTGTATCTCATATGTTCCTGTACATGCATCATGGTATATCTACATAGTGATTATACATGTGTGGTGGTATACGCCTGTAATGGTATACACATGTGTGGTTGTATACGCCTGTAATTGTGTATCTATGTGTGGTGGTATATCCTGTAATGATATAGTGAGTGAGTGAGTATGGTTTTACATACATACATACATACATACATACATACATACATACATACATACATACATACATACATACATACATACATACATACATACATACATACATACATACATACATACATACATTTGTATAGCGCCGATATCCAGCTCAGCTGCTCAAAGGTGCTTAGTTTTTTCCCTCAATCACTGGATATCAATCTCAATGGCACATCGCATTATCAATCTCAACTCCCTGGGTTTTACGCCGCTTTTAGCAATATTCCAGCAATATCACAGCAGGGGACACCAGAAATGGGCTTCACACATGTAATCATGGTAATGATATAAGCATGTGTGTTGGTATATTCTTGTAATTGTACAACCAAGTGTGGTGGTATGTGCTTGTAATGATATATATATATATATGTGTGGTTGTATATCCTTGTAATTGTGTGGCTATGTGTGATGGTATATCTTAGCAGTGATATATACGAGTCATGGTATATGTTAGTGTGTTTCTGTGTACACATGTATTGTGGTATGTCAACCTAATGATGTATGTATTCATTTCCAGGTTGTGGGGGATGAGAGGCGACAGTGAGCAGACACAATGTTTGAGAGTGTGGTGGCCAACCTCCTCAACAAGTACTTCGGGAAGTACATCCAGAACCTTGACGCCAGCAACCTCAACGTCAGCATCCTCCAGGGTACGTAGTGTCTGTGGAAGACAAATTATGTCCCAGTGCACACAGGGCCCCGACCAATCCCTTGACAGTGTTGACATTCAAGATCCCGTGTTTAACGAGGTATTAGATGATGCTGGTTGATTGATAAGTTCTGAGCCTCACATTGAAGTCATTGTGTAAAACGAAAATTATTTGTCGTGGACATTTCATAATCCACACATACTTGAATCATTTAAGCAAACTGTTCCAACAAACCAGAAACCATCCATGAAGATGTATGTACAAGATGCCAACTCCTACGGCACTATAAAAATATGGGCAGCATGTTTACGTGTAAAAAGGAGTTTTGAAGAGGACCTGGCCCCGGGGTCATGAAAGTGACTTAAGTCTAAAATTTGCTTAAGTCTGTCATTTTGATCTTTAGTCCCAAAAATTGTCTTAAATCGGGGATCACGTACATTTATTAGTCTTAAAAATTAAGACTGAGATCATTTTTTGTCTTAAATCCTGAGACTGCTACCTACCAGTCTTAAGTCCTTTTTGATGCTGAGGTTTTTTTTCAGGTGCACAATTTCATAAGGTTTGAAAAGTGAACGTTGTGCGAGATTTGCGCTCGCGTGGTCCTGGATCTGCATACAGCTATAAAATTACACAGAAATGTGGAATATTAAATTTCCTATCTGTTGGTATAAGTATAAATGCAAATACCTCGGCGGTTTGAGAAATAAACACTGCTAAATGATGTCCAAAATTTTGCTATGCATTCAAAAACAGTAAATTTCTCCGCTTTTGATCGCGTGCAATCGGTAAAAGCACTGTGCTACTGATTTTTTAATTTGGCATCTTTACAGAAAGTGTGAGCGAATAAATTACAGCCTGATATCTGAACGACATAAGTATATATGTAATAGGTTTATTTGCTTATGCATAGCGTTATCACGCTCAACATTAAAATGACTCGCATAATAAATGTCAAAATGAATTTTCTTCTATGACGCCAAAGGACGACAGAGTGGTCATCTGCCATATAAAGATAAGGGGGCATAACCCCGCTATGCTTAACACTAGGTCAATGTACCTCATATCACTTGGAGAGAATTCGTTGTGGATACGGACGCTATATTTTCCTTATGTTTTGTTCACCGTGAACCAAACTACATGTATTCCAATACAAAGTTCCCCAATGTGAGCGGATACGTTTTAGTAGTTTCACAAGTTATAAGAAAAGATGACAATGTACTACATGAGAAAGCACGTAAAAGCGATTTGGATGACCCTATCCGATATGTAAATTAGTTCTTAAATTCACATATTCTCCTGTTTGTGTAGATGTATTTTGACTGATTTTGCATCATTATCATCATTATCCTTAAATATAATGAAATTACTGAAAAGATTACACAATTGTAGTTGACGTCATTGCTTGTTTTATGTATTTTGCGACGTCGAAAAAAAACGACACCGGTATGCTGATCAGTATATATCTCACATAATTTCCATGAATTGTGTAAAAGGTTTCGGTTTCTATGTCTGAATTTAACACTCTTGTGACAGAACTTAGAAAGACTGATTTTACCATTTCAATAATGTCCTGAATAGATCCATAATTAGACGGTTTGACTTTGTATCTTAATATGAACAACACACGCACCTGTTTGGCATGAATTTGACGTAAATTAAAAAGAATATTTCACAACCCCTGACCCTGGGGTCATGAAAGTTAAATCGCTATTCATAACCTGTTCATATGCAACTGTAATATTGGTCCGAATGACGAATATTGCACATGATACATGAACTATTTAAGTACATGTTGCAGTTACGCCTTCGTTTGTTCTTTTAATACTTTTTTAAGGGTTTAAAATATGGTGTACTACACTCAGTATATCAATTTCTTATGTAAATATTATTCAAACAAACAAAACCCTTTAAAGAATGAAAACCGTATACCCTATATCTAAGGATATGATATAGAACAAGGCTAAATGTAGATAATGAATAGTTTCATGAAAAAAATATCTGAAAGACACTCAAAATATGCACTGAAAGTGTAATCGGTGGAACATGGCGATTGTGTTTACTCTTATTCAACCGACCTTCACCTCAAAGAAATTGCCAAATATGTAACAACAATGTTGACGTATATGACATCACAACCGTTGACCGATTTCTTACAAAATGGCAGCTTCGGTGACATGGGTATACAGGATTTTGCGAGGACCTTTCCTTTGATTCGGGGATCATTTGTACATAAATGTGTGATGTGAGTAATCAGAATGATTCTGACTATCTGTGTAATGTTACATGTTTTATCGTTTTTATTGTAAGTAAGAGAAGAAGCCAGATATGGCGATCATTACCGTTGTTGTTCTGCGAGATTTTCCGTCAGTCATGGCGAAACTTTGACAATTTCGTATAAACATATCACATTACTGTATTGTATCTATTATTTTTTGCTTCAATACTATTTCCATGTATGTTCTAAAAGTATTGAGCCTATGCATGCTACGAATTAACGAATGGGTGTTTGAAATTTGAGAAAATGCAGTACACAGTGTAAAGTCTCAATGTTTCTTTGTTTACATTTCAGCAAGTGCTGTCTTTCGCGCACAGCGTTCGTTTCATATCACCTAGACACTTGGTTTTAGTGACAAAGACCATTTCTTATTTGACACTAAAATGTAAGAGGAATTCAGTGATGTATTTGTCACAGCTGAATAGGAAATATACGTGATGTAATAGGCGCCTCAATACCGCCTTCGCGAAAGCGTGATTTTGAAAACACTATCCAATGCAATATGGCAGAAAGCATTTAGGCGTTCGTGTTGGTGTATTTCGAAAACATCCCAACCTTAAAGACACTAAAAGTCACCGCGGCAGGGATAAAAGCGTCAGTTGACTTGTTAGGAACATTTCAGCAGGTGCTTGCTACTAAACTATTCTCCTCAATTATTTAAGAGTGACCGGACATGATTACATCATTCTAAAATTGCCATGGTAACTGTCTTAGTCTTAGTCTTAGCTAAGATTTGGCTGAGACAGTTTCATGATCCAGTCTTATCTAACATCTTAGCTAAGCAAAAAAATTTAGACTTAAGATGTTTTTGTGCTGAGCAAATTTTAGACTTAAGATTTTTTCATGATCCCGGGGCCTGGTCCTGAAAGGTCGACCCGTGAGATCTGGGTTAGAATTGGTCTTCAGTAACCCTTTCTTGTCGTAAGAGGCAACTAACAGGATTGGATGGTCAGGCTCACTGACTTGTTTGATACATTTCATCGTATCTCAATAACGTAGATGAAGCTGATCACTGAATTGTCTGGTCCGGACTTGATAATTTACAGACCACCGCCATATAGCTGGAATATTGCTGAGTGCTGCGTTAAACAACAAACCAACCAACCTGAAAGGCCATTCAGGTCATCTGTACCAGAAATGATACAGAATTCACTGTATCACTGTATTCAAAAGTGCCATCATTGTTGAAGGGGGTTGTATTGTTACTTTGATCAGTTTAACATCTTTAGGCCATGTCTCAAAACATATCATCAATTCTCTTAAATAATACATGCCCCTACATGTATGTGTGAAGTATTGAGTATACTGCACTACCATACCTACCTGTGGTGCCTAGGCGTGAAGATCCGGGGTAGAATAGGTCTTCAGCAACCCATGTGCTTGCCATAAAAGGGACTATCTTGTGTGAATTAACTCACGGGATCGGGGTGGTCAGGTTACTTGGTTGACACATGTCATCGGTTTCCATATGGAATCGATGCTCATGCTGTTGATCACTGGATTGTCTGGTCAGACTCGACATTTACAGATGCCCGCCATAAGCTGGAATATTGCTGAGGTGCGTAAAAACTAAACTCACTCACTGTGGTGCCTAGGACGGTATTGATTAACTCACATATGGAAGGTATTGATTAACTCACATATGGAAGGTATTGATTAACTCACATATGGAAGGTATTGATTAATTCACATATGGAAGGTATTGATTAACTCACATATGGAAGGTATTGATTATGCCTCACAGATGAAGGTATTGATTAACTCACATATGGAAGGTATTGATTAAGTCACATATGGAAGGTTTTGCTTAAGTCACATATGGAAGGTATTGATTTTAACTCAGATATGGAAGGTATTGATTGTAACTCACATATGAAAGGTATTGGTTATAAGCTACATATGGAAGGTATTGATTATAACTCACATAGGGAAGGTATTGATTATAACTCACATATGGAAGGTATTGATTAACTCACATATGGAAGGTATTGATTTTGACTCACATATGGAAGGTATTGATTGTAACTCACATATGAAAGGTATTGGTTATAAGTTACATATGAAAGGTATTGATTATAACTCACATAGGGGAAGGTATTGATATAATGCACTAATATTTATATGTGAAGGTAGGTGTTAATGTGACACCAGGTGTCATCACTGATTCTCATTGGTTCATCCATGTGATTTTCACTGCTGTTTACACCTAATGGAATCTTTTCATTGGATGTACAAGATTGGTTACCCCCTGGCCTTTCATGTACTGTAAGTATGAGTGTTTTCCTTGCTGATATGGCTGTTACCTTGGTTATACACTGTGAACATGTTGTATATGCTCTGTTAAGATGGTAATACGTGCTCTGTTTGCTCTCTCAGGTGATGCAGAGTTCACAGACCTACAGCTGAGGCCAGAGGCATTGGTGAGTGTCACTCCTGTGTTGTAATTGCTTTACACAAGCTGTCGGCTCAGTAATACCTGGATCTGTTACCAAACTAAGTAAATATAGAATTCTTGGTTACCTGTCTCATGGAATACGCCAATGACTTGCACATTTGACTGTCATCATGATGATATAACACCTGTATGAATATTCAGAAAGGATTGTTTATTTAGTTCCTGTGGTGACAGGAGTGTGTGGACATGTATTCCAAAAATACCCACTGTGTAAATACTCTCTTTAAAAGGACCATTACTCATGCTGAACGGACTGTATTGCTGTTTTATCATCTGGACATGCAGGGATTTATCTAGGATTCTTAACTAAGGCAATTTGGGGATAATCTTTTCAGTTCAGAATCAGGATTTAATTTCTGAGATTATGTTGAGTACAGTAATAGAAAAAAATAACTAAGCATAAGCTGCTGTCTGTATATTAGTCCTGTTATAAGTGAAATACAGGTTAGCTCTACAAAGCTATAACTGTAGTCATTACATGATCTGGGTCAAAATTAATCATTCTGCTTTGGTAATTTTAATGATATATGCTTCAGAATTTGGAACAAATATTGGCCCCTCATCATGTGTGATTAGATCTTTGATGCGCAGACAGATAATGATTAGTTATTACTGCTGTTTGTGATAGTAATTCACAGATATCACATGTGTCACAAATACATGTAAAGGCATTCCACAAACACAGGAACATGCAGTATAGGTACAAAGGGTTTGCATCAAACATCATTTTTAAGTGCTCTCTTCATGTCTACCAAACACTTATTAAAAAACTGGATTTTTGGTCAAGCAACTTTTGAGCAAGTCATAAGGCCTTGAGATGCTCTCAGATATCTTCATACATAAAGAGAATGCCTAAACGTTGTGATATGTAGACACCAAAGGCTAGAGCTGCTGGAACATTACCAGACTAAAAGCAACAGTTTACCACTGAAAAGTTGAAGTTTTTGAGAATCGATCTGCTATGAATGACACCTGTGCCATGTGTATTGTACTAAGGAGTCAGGGACTTGGTGGTATGTTTACTCAACCCTGCAATGCATCTTAGGTTTTACAGTCAAACCAAACGTTGATAGTACTAATGCATGCATGGGGAGATTTGGTTATCTCCGGACTCCAGGACTTTCTGGTTCTTCACTGGGGTTGGTGTTCATGAGGTGAAGTGAAATGGAGATTTAACGTCATGTTCTTGTTATTTCACTTACATAACAACGCTAATGCACATGTTTATGCCTGTAATGGTCGGACATCAAGTGAAGAGAAGATGGATGTCTCTGTAGCTTGTGTTTAGGTGATCGTAGTTAATACAGACAACACTGCCCGTACTTGAAATTCCACTCTGCCCATTGATTGTGCACAAAATATTTGCTGTTCACTTCATTTGCGAGCAGCATGACATTGATATATCACCTCCATCTACTTGACCTCACACACATTGATGAGATCTAATAACATAGGGACACAGGTTGTCTGGCCATCTTGGACTGTGCAGTTTGTTTTACGGAGTTGTGTCCCTTGGGTGTGCCAGGAAAGTATTGATGTACGTCCGAAACCGATTTTGCCAAATTATGTTGTAGATCTGTCAGCACTATTCCGTGCTTGTGGGTTCCGTTGTTTAAAGGAATGTCAGACATTACTCATTCCCTAAAAAGTTGTAAAAAGGGGCGGTGGGGTAGTCTAGTGGTTAAAGCGTTGGCTCGTCACGCAGAAGACCCGGGTTCGAATCCCCACATGGGTACTATGAGTGAAGCCCATTTCTGGTGTCCCCCGCCGTGATATTGCTGGAATATTGCTAAAAGCGTCGTAAAACCAAACTCAGTCAGTCAGTCAGTTGTAAAAAGATGAAGTATGAAGTCAACTTTCACAGTGTATAACTATATAAAAGAGAGTATTAGATGTATTTACTCTTTATCATGAGAAAAGCATTCAGTAAACGTGTTCATCAAAAGTGTTAACGTGCCACACAGCCTTGTCACATAGTGGTTGACATAGTGAACTGTTTGTTTATATTTCACTACAACTTATGTTTTGTGTTTGCCAGGGTTGTTGATAACCATGACCCACAATCTCTAGGTTTGAGTGAGTGTGGTTTTATGTTGTGTATCATGGTAGGTTACACCAGAAACAGGTTACAGACATTGTCCTCGGGTCTTTGGCTTGTTTGCTTAAGAACCTGGCCACACTATTATCGCTAACTTTGTTACAGTTGAATAGAACCTAAATTATATCTGTGAAATGACACAAGCAAAAGTTTCTTTGATCTTATTTAAAGCTTATTTCAAATTATTCGAGTTAATGGTAAATATTTAAAGGATTCTTATTTATTATGTGTGTATCAGGAAGAAGCTAAGAGTTTCTCTGATTGAAGATGTCTATAGTTTCTTGATTGTTTGCTCTAAAATCATGGATGAAAGGTTTTATCTGTACATTTTATATTCAATTACAACTTTTATACGTGAATGATTGAATGTGTGAATGAACCATTTCATAACAATAATGACACAGGTTCACTGTGCTGATGATATTCAAAGTGTTCAAAATTAAATTCTCAGTAACATAGTTGAGAGCTGATAAAGATGGACAAAGGCGACATAAGCATGAAAAGGGATGTGAATTTATCGAAGAGGGTATTTAAAATGTATGCCAAATTCTATATCATATATCTACTTCATAACATATTTATCAAACACAGGCACTCAAAAATTGTGTCTAATCACGTGCACTGAAGTAAGATTGTTGCCAAATTTTCTTTTCTCAGTTCCTGTGTCTTGTTCTTGGATGTTTTAACTGTTTGGTGAAACCCATGAGCCCAGGTATGGTGCTGACGGAACGAGAGGCATGATCAGGACAAACTAGATTCTGGCCTTCCTAGCTCCCACATCCAATATGTCTGATTTGCATAAATGTTCCATACACTTGTACTGACATGACCTCTCTAGAAAAGCTTTATACAATGACTTCATGTTTTATTGGTTTAACAAAAGTGGAATAATATTATAATTTTAAAACAGTAAATATCCCTGGCTATGTCCAAGCATTACAGTACACTGTGGTCTTTTGTTGAACATGCTGAATATTCCATTGGTGCTCAGCCAGTTCGAGGTATTTGCTCCTTTTCTCAAAATAAACTGTTATTGATTCAGAAACCGACATTCAGTGCTTCTTGAAGGCACATACTGGTTTACTGGACAGTTTATTAGGACAGTGACAGGTCTATATTCATGTCATAATGACAATTGGTAGCCCGTAGCGGAGGTCCCTGGAGGTAATTACTTGTATCTTGTTCAATAATATAGTCATTACCACAGCTACACAGCTTCAGTGTCATGGTTAATAATGCATGGGACAACACCATAAGTATGGAGTGTTCCAGTTTTCCTGAGAGTGTCAATAGAAATACAGTTATATGGCATTATTTTAGCAACCTGGAATAATGTTTATGGTATCTAAGTGAATCTAAGTATTATTTGGAAACCTATTTCAGGTTTTATCAGAAATTATCTTCCCGGCTGCATCATTTTGTCTTTTAAATCACATGGTGCTTGAATGTCTCAGAGATATCATGCTAAGTTTATTTCCTTATTTCTTCCAAGACTTCTCCTGTTAGAAATTGATCGGTCATGTTATAGGTTAATGTCATCCTCAAGATCGGAAATGAAAAAAAGTTCTTGAAAACTGTCATTTCGTGTGTGGCCTCTTTGGGGTGGGGCTGCAAGCTGAAAATGTCATGAGTGACCTACATATAAGGTCAAGGTCACAGTGAAGGTCATTTCTAAAGTATGTTTTGCACTTATCACAAAAGGACTTTTCCTCAGATATTATTTTATCTTATGGATCATGTCATTGAAATATTTGAATATGCATCAAGGACAAGTGATGACAGTTTTATATGAACACAGTAATAGGTCAGCATGACCTACTTTTGATAGATATATGACATGTTATACAGGGATAGAAATACTTTTTTTTCTAAGTAGGGCACCAGACAAATATTTTAGGTGTGCCTTTCTGAAATCAAGTATGCCCACGTTTTTAGAATAAATGACAATGATGATGATCATTTGAAATTTATTGTTAAATAAATGGATTTATGAGCATTCAAATATGTATGGTATTATTCAATTTGGAAAAAAATAATTGTTTTGGGGATTAAATGACTAAATGTAAGTTATGTCTCTTAAAAAATAGGCGTGTCAAAAGGGCACTGAGAACATTTTTTAGCCGTGCAATTTCTGTATTTACCGTGCCATGGCACACTAGTATATGGGGTATTTCGAACCCTGTTATATATTTGTTGTTAGATCAAATTCCACATGGGGATATCATACATTTTTATATGTTTTTTAGATATTTGTTGCTGATGTTTAAAGGTTCAAATGCATGCTCACTGTCATTGTCATAGCCCAAATCTTGATAATATGAAAGGTGACAAAATGGTTCTTGTGGTCAGGCTTGGTGTTTTGGTGGATTTATTTTCTTTGTTACCAGATTAAGTTGGTTGTTGCTGTTAACATCAGTCACCAGTTTGTGAGTCTCTGTATTAAACAGTAGACATGCAGCAGTAAACAAACATGCACGAAAATATGTAAATAGGGAAATTGAACAATATCATCCCTATAGTAGAGCTGTGAAATCCAGTTTGGAATGAATTCCAGTATGTGATTGGCTGAAATTGATGTTGAAGGTGTCATTTGAAGTGCATTTGACATTCTTATTAAAAGTGCCTATCACACAGTCATGATCTATCAGGTAGATCTTTGCATGTTGTCAGTGTTGAAAAAAATTAATTAAAACATGGTTTGGATGTTTAGCCTGAAAGGTCTGTAAAGTGGACTACAGTACATGTATGTTGCATCTGTGCGTTCCCAGATCATCAACTCAGTACAAATGTGCATTCCTTACACCAACCGTAGACCATGCCTTTTGTCGCACCTATATCCGTTTCAAGACATACTTAGTACATTAGTCCTACGTTCCAGCTGATCCCAAGCAGACTATCCCAGAAACACAGCATCACCAAAACGAGATATAAATATCTCATACAGACAGTGAAGTATAAGATGACTTTGCCCCCATTTGGAACAGGCTGCAGGAATGTTAACATCTTCAAGGGTTTCCTTCAAGTCTTCATTGGTGTTAATCAGACACTGGGCGCCTTCATCCACCCAGATGAATTTGTAGTCAGCATTGACCAGTGCATGGGGACAATGGAAAAGAAGCCCTGCTCTTTTGGCACTTAAAGGCTCCCTGCTTTCTATCAAAAGCTCCACATGCACGAGCAAAGTTCCATCAATGAGCAAATTGTTCAGCAAGCTCCCTTCATTCTTTAGGGGTCAGTACTGATGGTCTCCTCAGCATACTCATCTGTGATTGCTTGGCAGACTTCTCATACTAGCAAGTAGAGCTGTCAGCAACTAGGAAGAACATGCATCTGGTGTGCTTGTCTCGAGATGTTAGGTGGCACAGTTCAGGTTCCTGATCCTTCCTAAACCATGTATCTTGTTTGGTGATTCTTGTCCAAAATCTGACAAGGAACTCTCAGTTCACAGAACATGGTGTAACCTCTTCACATAGTTCAGTCATCACGTCATAGTGTTGCATCTCAACCCTCCTCTGTGCCACTGTCACCTCCTATTTTTTCTCCTTTCTCTCTCCAATTGTGTTGCAGATGTGACGTAAAATTTTAACTCACTCACTCATTCTCTCTAATCAAAGGTGAGGGGCAGTGGGGTAGCCTAGTGGTTAAAGCGCTGGTTCATCACGACGAAGACCTGAGTTCGATTCCCCACATATGTACAATATGTGAAGCCCATTTCTGTTGTTCCCCGCCATGATATTGCTGGAATATTGCAAAAAGTGGCGTAAAACTACACTCACTCACTCACTCACTCACTCACTCACTCACTCACTCACTCACTCACTCACTCACTCACTCACTCACTCACTCACTCACTCACTCACTCACTCACTCACTCACTCACTCACTCACTCACTCACTCACTCACTCACTCCTCACTCACTCACTCACTCACTCACTCACTCACTCACTCACTCACTCACTCACTCACTCACTCACTCACTCACTCACTCACTCACTCACTCACTCACTCACTCACTCACTCACTCACTCACTCACTCACTCACTGTGCGCTGTCTGAGTGACTGACATGCTCAGCCAGTATTTATACCCCCATTGTATGTGATCACACTCAGGACCTACCAACAACTTTACAGGAATGTTGTGGGGACAGGGGTTAAGTGGCAACAAACAGCATACTTTCGTTGCCATATCAGTGTGGATGTGGCCAAACTCGGGAAAGACTGTGGCTGAGGACAGGGCAAGATGGGAGACATGTGCTAGTAACCTGCAGGCATCTAAGCAGGAAGTAGTTACACATATGAGACTCATACTCAAGTATTGCAGTAGAAAGTTCAAATTACCATTTTAGAATGTTGTGGCTGGAAGTGCAAGCTTGAAAGTAAGTTTTTCAGCAGACTAGAATATATTCTATGTTCACCAAAAAGTGTTATGGCATCATGGTCATATTGTTTTGGCCGGTAGTGTAGAAATAAAAGATGTCGTGTGAGGTGTGCTTATGTCAGTGTAGGGTAAAATAAGTATATAGACAGTGTTAGTCTTAATTGCTCACTACGTAACAAAGTATTGCTCCTAATAAGGTCATTCATGACAATTCAAATGAAAGGCGCCTAAGTACTCCTTCAATGTTGACATTGAATATCAGTGGGAACCATAAGCTATCAACCATCCTTACCCCTAACCATAGACAAGGTCCACCATCCTTGCCCTAAGCACAGACAAGGTCATGCCTGATTCCTGGTAGACCTGCAACTTGCCAGGAGTACATCAATTACGTGCAGTTAATGGTTCAGGTTTGAAGTGTATCACAAGTTAGTCCTGAATGGGACTTTATATGTATTGGTTTAACCATAATGTGCCTGGTAGTTCGGACATGAGTATCGGTTCAATCAAACCAGATTGATATGAGAATTATGGCCTGGTGATTACCGCGAGCAAGGCATGAACAGACTGTTAGGATCAATAACGCCATGCTTTCCTTTTGCGGCACAGATCATAAGCAGCAGTGTTAAAATTCATACATTTTATTTAGCTGAGATATAATCATGGTAGAATGTCCGTTTTCTCTGACAGTTCTGGAAAATTTAGTGATTATGTATAAGTGTGAAGATGTTTACAGAGGAATGGACTACAGAGTCAGCAGTATTGCTCTGATAGACATGTTATATATGGGTCCTGGTATAAATGAGGGTCTCAAGCAGTCGTTAGTAAACTTTGGCCTTCAGTCAGTAATTTGTTGGTATTTTTTATTTAAAAATTAAAATAATTAAAAAAAAATGATCTATGGGGGGCAGCTGGCTCTGCTTTTGTTTGAGTGCTACAAGATGTTTTGCAAGTACCAATCAATTACTAGTTTGTGTTAGTCATTATATCTGGACATTTACAACTTTACATGATTAGAGTCCAGAAGGTTGAAAATGTCTTTTCTATAACTTTTGATATAAACATCATAAAATATAAGTACAAAATAATGTAATAGGCTGTTGGACATCTTAAACACCACTGAGTAGCCAACTGAAGTAAACTTAGATGTATATAATGTCAGGCTTATTTCAGGGCTCTTCAAAATTTCTTCGTACTGACTTATTGTTGTGTTGTTGGCAGGTGATTTGCTGATACAGTTTAAATTCCCATTCCATCAAAGAACTTGGGATTTGAAAATGTGATTAAACCATGTAGAACTCAAAGTATTCATATTAACAGCCTTCTTGTATTTTACAATTTTGTGTCTTTCATGCGACCTGCCCTGCCATGTTGGCTGTACATAAGCTGGCCATGTTGATGGTGGAGAGTGAAACCGATATCTGTAATGATGCAGGGCAGCACAGTACAGTGGTATTACAATGTTGGCACTTTCACAGGGAATGAAGCATCAAACTGTGCATTAATACACACTCCAGACAGGAGCTGGCTCATTTGCCTGTCCGTCTAGGAACTAATTCTACTCATAACTGTCATGTTTATTCTCTATTGTGTTGAGAATTTGCAAATAAGATATGAAAATGGGATATCTTGTGTAAGTCAAATGAATATTCTACCATGGCCACGTGAAATGCTCGAATTTGATTGGTCAATCAATAAAATCAGACGGTATCAATTTGGATTGAAAATGCGTCTGATTTCACGGCACTTCACTGCGCACGTATACAACACTGCCGCACTACTTCAGCTTGGCCACCAACATGACTAATATCAACACAACAGACGTGATGGAAATGCTGATGAAACATTTATTAAAACTCGAAAAATACAATTATACGATTTCTCCTCCACAATTATTAGGGAACCTCACTATCATAATTATTATCTTCTATTATAAAAATATTCAAACTCAATTACACTGCACAGCTCCAAACATAAACAAACAATATCTAACATATAAATCAGAAAACCTTGTAAAAATACATCCCTATCTATCCCTATTTGTGGGGAAAAACGTTCGTAAACATTTACCTACCTGGTAAATGGTATATTTCATTTCCGTTTAGAATGGGAAATTCAAGCAAGATAGCGGTCAGGTGAGAAACAAAAATGTATGCCACTCATACTCCAATATGTCCCGTTGCATCGTTCAAAATGTCAAAAAATTGAACCTCAAGAATTCCGCCCTCTGCCACCTTCCCCGCACGGCTGTCACTGCTTTGTTCGTACACTTTGAAAAGCTTGGCCAAAATCCAGTCCTAAATGATGAGAACAATGTTCCAAGGAATCCCAAGTTAGTTGCATGTACACAAAGCAGCACTGTCACTCTTTCGTCGCATGCCAGGGTGGAGGCACGTACGTGAAATCATGATCGACACTCGCCGGTCATAAATATCAACAGTCTTTGATGAGTTACAGGTCATAGGTCGATCAGAAAAGGATGTATTCTTCGATTCTGCAGGGTTCAGGTTCGACAGTCAGTCAAGTATTTTCCACTGTCACTTCGAATTTCAACCTTTCACAAAATGTAAACACTGGCTCATCCGCCATTTCAAACTGTTGCGTAACTGTCTACTTCCAAGAAAATAAGTAGGTTAGACGATTCCATTTTAGTGTGGCCAGGGGAGCACAGTAACACGGCACATAAAACAATAGGCTCATTTCGGTCGTGTGGAGTTATGATTATAGAAACCAAGCTCTTAGGTGTTGCATTATTGCATTGAATAAACAGTAGTTTGTGTTCTTTGGACAGAATATTTGTTATGTTGCAATGTTAAAAAAAGTACGAACGGCACCTACCACTCCCTTCACAGACGAGTTCAATTCGCCTCTCGTCCCATGCCGGATTACACAGTGTCTTCCGCAGGATGAGTGAGGTTCGATGTTAAATCAGTTATGGTAGAATGGAGATAAACATACTGTGTTTGGAAATTAGATGAATGTTAGACCGAATTGATAGTCATTTGAAGCCGAACGCGTAGCGTGAGGTTTCAAATGATTAATTTAGAGACTATCAATTCAGTCTAACATTCATCTAATTTCCAAACACAGTACGTTTATGTCCTAAATATTACAATCCATGAAACAGAGGACTAATAATAAAAAATATAAATAAGTAAAATAAAAATATGTATTCAGAGACCAATAAAGAAAGGGAAATTTTTAACCTTTAACTGTCAGATACAAACATGCTTGTTTAACAGCTGGTAGGAAGTTTGTTTATGTGTTGCACCCGTCCAATCTGGATACTCCACTTGTGTTAATGGAAGAATGTTGTTGAAATAGAAACTAAGGGATACGATTATCAACTGAGTTTCAGTATCACGTTGGTACTGGTTAAGCAACCATAGTCAGAACTGACTTTGGTGTCCTGACCAGAAGATTCTGGCTAAGGAAACATTGAAAACTTGGCACCGGTGTATACTCACTGTTCAAAGTGATGTTAGTCCTTGTGTTTGCATATTCAGCAGATGCTGTAAACTTAATGATATGGTTTAATTAACTATATTAATAGTCCAATCATATCACTCGGTTGGGTACATTGATGCTTGCCAGAGAAGCACACAAAGTACAAGATTTAGACTACCAGTTTTCAAACTTCCATTTATGCCGTGCTGACTTTGTGCGAGTGCAGGTTCACATCCCAGATGGGACTCAACCAAACAGTATTAGAATCTGTAATCCCAGTTGTAACATATGATACATACCACTCTGACCAAATCTAGGCTTCATACATTGTAACCATGTCAGGAATCAAAAACAGGGTTCAAACTGTATGAGCATACTCTGTAACTACTGGGCTACCTCACCACACTTTAAGATAGCGGAAATAGCATTGTCAGCCAAGTTAGCTTTAGAACTTAATACTTTTTCCTCTCAGACAAAATGTTTTTTTCTAAGCACATTATTCACAGTGTGATCTGATGGAGGTAGCGTGCCAATTAAGCCTGCCACATTACCACAACTCCCCTCCAGAGATATTCCGATTCTCATTAGGTTTACAGGGTTTGTGTTAACACAGTGTTCAATCAGTTTATACATGGCCTGTGCACAAGGTATTCCAGAGAAGTCCGGAGGCCTTCGCGAAACAGGTACTAGGTATTAATAGATTACACTGGTACGGGAATTAGAATGGTTTGTTGTGCGTCTTGGGACTTCAAATTTGTATGTACTCATGAATTACACATATTTTGGTTTTAATATGTGAAGGGTTTCGTGCTAGGGACATTTGTGGATAATGAGCATATTGAGCACTAACCAGCGAACTGGCATGAAATAATAATTTATAATCCTCTTCATAATGTTCAGGTGGATGTGGATTAGCCTAGTAATGTTCTCTATTCAGAATGAAAACTTGTGTTTTATTCCCACTAGAATGCAACAATGGAAGGTTTGGTCCTTTACTTATGACACATCACCACTCGGGGAGTTTATCCAAACATTCATGATACAAGGCACACAAAGTCTGGAAATGTTTCAGGCAAATTAAAAAAATGTGGACTGTCCGTTACTAACGCAAAATCTGATGACTGCATGATCTATGCTGTTTCAGTCATATTATTGAACCCATTTAGAATGATTCAATGACTGACGATGTTGTTTAGTCCAAACTAAAATTTTGAAATCTGTGTTATGAAATGACTGTTAAAATAATTGACAAGATGGTTTTGTGGACAAGCTAGCATTACAATTTACACCATTACGAATAACATCACTCTGATGTTGTTGCATTGAATACTGACCCAGGAATTCTGTCTGTGGTCATTCTCAACCTGCATTTAATAAACATAACATAGGCAATATAGCTTCATAACATGGTTTATCACCCGAGTCTGGTGCTTGCTGATTCTACTTCCGGAATCAAAAGATTCTCATGACTTCTCCATAATACAAGGTGCGCTAATGAGAGACATTTACAGTAGAATACTTTTATAACGAACACGGATATAATGAACTGACGGCTATAGCGAACTGTTTTAAAAGTCCCAAATAAACCTTATATTATCATATAAAAAAGTGAATAGTGAACTAAGGAATATAACTAATTTCAGTGGTCCCTTGGAGTTCGTTATAAAGGTATTTTACTGTAATATGTTTGTGTCCATGAGTCGAGAAGATCATAATGAGGTAAAAACCAACTCCCGGTTTTTGGCTGCTCAGTGGTTGTTGTACACCTGGTGGCACTTTCTTCTTGTTTGATTTAAAAGGTATACAGTGTATGAACACGTGTCATGTTTCCGTTACTGGTATATGTTAAGAAGAATAAAACAGTACTCTGTACCTACATTGTAGCAAAAGATATTAAAATATGGTGCTGGTTGATACCCAGTGTAGCGCTCAGCAGAAAGGTGTTCATAACAGGACTGGTCAGCTCCGAGCCAGCGTGCGTGCAGACTCATGAACATGGATAGACAGACGCCCACAGACAGACTCACACATGCACAATCATACAGTGTCAGTGTTTTGGCTCAAGCATGCATCTAATGAGACCGGAAGTCTATCACTTGACCAAATATCAGCCTCCGCTAACTAGCATTGATTCAGGAAAGATCAGCGTCATGTCTGACAGGGATACTGATTGAGTTCATTTACCAGCCAACATTTTACTGTCCATGTGGTGATGAATAAACTTTGCATATACGCAATGTCCTGCTGATAACATGGAACAATACACTTCCAGCTGTCCTGAAATTCAGGAGAAAATCAATAATCTTCAGCATTGTTTTTCTTCTTCCATTCTTCATTCTGGTCTATTTTTGTTTCATTCTCTGTCATACTACCTTCCTAATGACTTGCATCAGTCCTGTACCATGGGGATAGCAACATGTATGCAACTAATCTCTAGACAGACTTTTATTTCACGCTGGTTACGTGTCTTATTAATATCATGGTGTATATCGCTGAATATGCATCAGTGTAAATGCTGGAACCGTGAATCAATATGGTCTTATGATCTTCCTGTGTCGTGTGTGTTCAAAGATGCTGCAGTCATTGTGTAGATATTGATGTGTTTTTTCCTCGTTTCAGTCCCAGCTGGACCTGCCGATCGAGGTGAAGGCTGGATACATAGGTGAGAGAACATTCATTAGAGGCCACTCCAAACATACAGCTGTATTGATCTTGGCATGCAGATGAACTTTGTAGACAATAGATAATCCAGATGACCTGTCATTAAGAGAGACACAAGTCTTTGATCTTTGTGGAACTATCTGGAAAATCAGTAATGAGATATGGTTAAAATGATTGTACTTTGGAAAGTAGCATCATCAGAAGTATTAGAGTTCTTCCAAATATAGGGAAAGCAGTCTTTGAGCAGCAGCACTCAGCATTATTTGATAATACCAATAGTAGCAGCTGCTGTGATTAGCAGCAACACTGTGTAGTACCATGTCAAACCAGTATCACGAAGCAACCTCTGTGTTAAGATTGCCTTAACACCCATATTATGATGGTTGTAGCACTAAGATCAATAGCAATACTAACCTTTGGCAAGAATTTCATAACAGCAACTTTGGTAGCTGTAACATGAGTTACAGCAAGATCAATCACAACTTTTTGTAGTAGTAGCTGTGGTAACCATATTGGGAAGTAGAAATGGTAGTAGCAGCAACATTGGGGAGTGTTAACTGCAAAGGGAACTTTGGGCAACAGCAACAATTGTTGGGAACAGGAGCAGTAGCAACAGCAACTTTTAACAGAAGTACAAGTAGCAACTTTGAGTTATAGCAGCTCTGGGCAGCAATAGAAGTAGTCACAACTCTGGTCAGAGTAGAAGCAGTAGCAGCTCTTGGGAGCAATAGAAGCAGTAGCAGTTCTAGGCTGAAGTAGAAGCAGTAGCAGTTCTAGGCTGAAGTAGAAGCAGTAGCAGTTCTAGGCTGAAGTAGAAGCAGTAGCAGTTCTAGGCTGAAGTAGAAGCAGTAGCAGTTCTAGGCTGAAGTAGAAGCAGTAGCAGTTCTAGGCTGAAGTAGAAGTAGTAGCAGTTCTAGGCTGAAGTAGAAGCAGTAGCAACTCTGCAGCAGTAGAAGCAGTAGCAGTTCTAGGCTGAAGTAGAAGCTGTAGCAGTTCTAGGCTGAAGTAGAAGCAGTAGCAGTTCTAGGCTGAAGTAGAAGCTGTAGCAGTTCTAGGCTGAAGTAGAAGCAGTAGCAACTCTGCAGCAGTAAAAGCAGTAGCAGTTCTAGGCTGAAGTAGAAACAGTAGCAGTTCTAGGCTGAAGTAGAAGCAGTAGCAGTTCTAGGCTGAAGTAGAAGCAGTAGCAGTTTTAGGAAGCAGTAGAAGTAGTAGCAGTTCTAGGCTGAAGTAGAAGCAGTAGCAACTCTGCAGCAGTAGAAGCAGTAGCAGTTCTAGGCTGAAGTAGAAGCTGTAGCAGTTCTAGGCTGAAGTAGAAGCAGCAGCAGTTCTAGGCTGAAGTAGAAGCAGCAGCAGTTCTAGGCTGAAGTAGAAGCTGTAGCAGTTCTAGGCTGAAGTAGAAGCAGTAGCAGTTCTAGGCTGAAGTAGAAGCTGTAGCAGTTCTAGGCTGAAGTAGAAGCAGTAGCAGTTCTAGGCTGAAGTAGAAGCTGTAGCAGTTCTAGGCTGAAGTAGAAGCAGTAGCAGTTCTAGGCTGAAGTAGAAGTAGTAGCAGTTCTAGGCTGAAGTAGAAGCAGTAGCAACTCTGCAGCAGTAGAAGCAGTAGCAGTTCTAGGCTGAAGTAGAAGCTGTAGCAGTTCTAGGCTGAAGTAGAAGCAGTAGCAGTTCTAGGCTGAAGTAGAAGCTGTAGCAGTTCTAGGCTGAAGTAGAAGCAGTAGCAACTCTGCAGCAGTAAAAGCAGTAGCAGTTCTAGGCTGAAGTAGAAGCAGTAGCAGTTCTAGGCTGAAGTAGAAGCAGTAGCAGTTCTAGGCTGAAGTAGAAGCAGTAGCAGTTCTAGGAAGCAGTAGAAGTAGTAGCAGTTCTAGGCTGAAGTAGAAGCAGTAGCAGTTCTAGGCTGAAGTAGAAGCTGTAGCAGTTCTAGGCTGAAGTAGAAGCTGTAGCAGTTCTAGGCTGAAGTAGAAGCAGCAGCAGTTCTAGGCAGCAGTAGCAACTCTGCAGCAGTAGAAGCAGTAGCAGTTCTAGGCTGAAGTAGAAGCTGTAGCAGTTCTAGGCTGAAGTAGAAGCAGCAGCAGTTCTAGGCAGCAGTAGAAGCAGTAGCAGTTCTAGGCAGCAGTAGAAGCAGTAGCAGTTCTAGGCAGCAGTAGAAGTAGTAGCTACTCTAGGGAGCAGTAGAAGCAGTAGCACCTCTGGGCTGCAGTAGAAGCTACTGGCAACCCCTCTTACAGCTGCTACTGGGAACATACATCAGTTACATGTGTAAAGGACACTGGGAGTGAGTCTTTAATCTGGAAATTGGTTAATGTGGATTATTCTACTTCAAATGGTACTGTTTCAATTAACAGGATCACTGTTTCTTAGTTTGTTGTAATAGGATAAGGATTCTGAAGTAGCAGTTCTTGCCAGTCAGAATACATCCTTGGACTTGGCTTAAACAGCAATGACAGAGTTGATACAGGCATGTCAACTTCTTAAGGCTTTCGATGTAGGCTTCAGTACAGATGCTGTTACCTTTGTCCGGCAGGGGATACCTCTTCCTGAAGCACTTCAACCATGGTCAGATATTCCTATAGAGATAGTTGGATGTTTTCAAGAAACATGGCTACAGCATGGCCACAGTAAATTTGCAGGCAGGATTACAAACTTATGTATCGATTCATAAAGACAGAATAATGCTTGCTGTAATCACAAAGGTCACATTGAGCTGCATCGAACTGCATACCGGAAAACAACTCCAGTCCATGTTTGGGTGAAACATTCAATAAATGTGTTCCCCTGCTGGAAGTAGCTTGCAGCAATCAACCATCTTCTAGTAAAATCAATTTTGTTTGAGCCCATTTTGTGTGAAAGGTCCAAAAGAGAAGTAGATAACAGGAAGCCATTGTGGAGATAAAGTATTTAATTGTTTCACTGTAAATGCCAAACATTGAAATGACACTTAAGCTTCAGCTTTCAACCTAAGAAAGTATTAACTATGTGGGCGGAGTTGCATTATCTCTGCCTTGTTTCCTCAATACAATGGTGCTGTGTCCTAGTCAGTGTGTCAAGGCCCCAGTGTAATACAGGCACCAGATCATTACTGTGTCTATAGCAGGGTGGGATGTGGAATGGAGGGTGGGGATGTGAGTGGAATGGAGGGTAGGGTTGTGAGTGGATGGGGGGTAGGGATGTGAGTGGAATCGGGGGTAGGGATGTGAGTGGATAGAGATGTGAGTGGATGGAGGAAGGGATGTGAGTGGATGGGGGAAGGGATGTGAGTGGATGGGGGGTAGGGATGTGAGTGGATGGGGGGAAGGGATGAGTGGATGGGGGAAGGGATGTGAGTGGATGGGGGGAAGGGATGTGAATGGAATGAGGGGTAGGGATGTGAATGGAATGGGGAGTAGGGATGGTTGGGATAGGATCGGGTTGGGGATTTGAGTTGTGTGGGGATGGATAGAAACATGAGTGGAGTGGGAAAATCATGGATGGGGTGGGAGTAGGAAAGTGATGGATGGGGATAGAGATAGATGCGAGTGGTGACTGGGGATGGATGAGTGATGATGTACGTTGTGGGGTGGAGGGGAGCATTTATGGGGAGATGGAAGGGATGGATTGGAATGAGAGTAGGTTGGGGCATGAATGGAGGTGGGAGTAGGTTGGGATAGGGATGTGACTGAGGTAGGATGAAGATGGGTGTGGGTTGGGGTAGGGATGTGACTCGGGTAGGATGGAGTTGGACCGTGGGTTGGGGTAGGGATGTGACTGGGATAGGATGAAGGTGGGAGTGGGTTGGGGTAGGGATGTGACTGGGGTAGGATGAAGGTGGGTGTGGGTTGGGGTAGGGATGTGACTCGGGTAGGATGGAGTTGGACCGTGGGTTGGGGTAGGGATGTGACTGGGATAGGATGAAGGTGGGAGTGGGTTGGGGTAGTTGGGATGTTACTGGGGTAGGATGAAGGTTGGTGTTGGTTGGGGTAGGGATGTTACTGGGGTAGGATGAAGGTGGGTGTGGGTTGGGGTAGGGATGTGACTGGGATAGGATGGAGGTAGGTGGGGTGGGTTGGGGGTAGGGATGTGACTGGGATAGGATGAAAGGTGGGAGCAGGGTTGGGGTAGGGATGTTACTGGGGGTATGATGGTGTTGGTGGGTTGGGGTAGGATGAAGGTGGGTGTGGGTTGGGGTAGGGATGTGACTGGAATAGGATGAAGGTGGGTGTGGGTTGGGGTAGGGATGTGACTGGGATAGGATGAAGGTGGGTTTGGGGTAGGGATGTTACTGGGATAGGATGAAGGTGGGAGTTGGTTGGGGTAGGGATGTGACAGGGATAAGATGAAGGTGGGAGTGGGTTGGGGTAGGGATGTGACTGGGATAGGATGGGAGGTGGAAGTTGGTTGGGAGTAGGGATGTTACTGGGATAGGATGAAAGAAGGTGGGAGTGGGTTGGGGTAGGGATGTTACTGGGGTAGGATGGCCGGTTGGTGTTGGTTGGGAGTAGGGATGTTACTGGGGGTAGGATGAAGAGTGGGTGTGGGTTGGGGTAGGGATGTGACTGGGATAGGATCGAGGTGGGTGTGGGTTGGGGTAGGGATGTGACTGGGATAGGATGAAGGTGGGAGTGGGTTGGGGTAGGGATGTTACTGGGGTATGATGGTGTTGTGCGTGGGTTGGGGTAGGATGAAAGGTGGGTGTGGGTTGGGAGTAGGGATGTGACTGGAATAGGATGAGAGAAGGTGGGTGTGGGTTGGGGTAGGGATGTGACTAGGATAGGATGAAAGGTGGAAGTGGTTTAGGGTAGGGATGTTACTGGGGGATAGGATGAAAAGGTGGAGTGTTGGTTGGGGGTAGGGATGTGACAGGGGATAGGATGAAGGTGGGGAGTGGGTTGGGGAGTAGGGATGTGACTGGGATAGGATGGAGGTGGGCATTGGTTGGGGTAGGGATGTTACTGGGGTATGATGGTGTTGGGCGTGGGTTGGGGTAGGATGAAGGTGGGTGTGGGTTGGGGTAGGGATGTGACTGGAATAGGATGAAGGTGGGCGTTGGTTGGGGTAGGGATGTGACAGGGATAGGATGAAGGTGGGAGTGGGTTGGGGTAGGGATGTTACTGGGGTATGATGGTGTTGGGAGTGCGTTGGGGTAGGGATGTTACTGGGGTAGGATGGAGGTGGGAGTGGGTTGGGGTAGGGATGTGACTGGGGTAGGTGGGAGTGGGTTGGGGTAGGTATGTGACTAGGGTAGGATGGAGGTGGGCGTGCGGTAGGGATTTTACTGGGGTAGGATGGAGTGGGGGAAGGATTTTGACAATTCTTTTTGGAAACAAATGCTTGCCAGTGCAAACGAAGTATCAACTTTCACTTGAAATTAAAAATATTGTGTGTAATGTTTAAGTTCATTTCCAAACATACCAAATGAGATTCAAAACTGTACTGGGATGTTGTGCTTCATATGTTGTGCTTGATTATCACAACTTAATTTGATTATTGTGGCAGTTTGACAAATATTGCAAAAATTGAAAAATATAACAACTGCTCTCATCGTGTTGCAGATGTTAAATATGTAGGCTATTATTCCCTGCTTGGGACCACCAACCACTCCAAAGATTGTAGCTAAAGCCTGTACATAGCAAAGTTGCGTCTATAGCCCCCATGTCCATGTCATAATAGCCAGCAGTCACCATCACCACAGATTGGCTGTTTGATGGAAACTAGGTGTAAATCAATGAAACAGATCACAAAAAAAGTAATTAATAGATGTATTTGACGTCAAATATCAATATGTAATCATCAGGGGTTGATGATTGTGAATGAGAGGACCATTTTTTGATCACTTGGTGACACTGATGTGTTTAGTGGCCTTTAGAAGCTCTGTCACCCCTGATACCGAAGGGGAGCCGTTCAGGCAATAAAGAATAATCCGTAAATGGAAACAGTTGAAAGAAGATCAATAAATCACTGTGTTTTTATTCAGCGGAGGTTCAGCACCTGGGATGTGTTTTGTTGTCAAGGTATCAGTGTTCCAAAGTGTCATGTGTATAGGATAATAGTGCTGTCTCACCTTTTGAGGGGGCTTAGCGTTCCTTTCGACATTCTGTCAGAGAAATCTTTATCTGACACTTACACACTTGTTTGCCACAGAATACAAGCACCTGCTAATGCTGAATAAATGATGTTCCTTCACATGCTTAACCTGACTTACAAGATCATTCTCTTTTCTTGCCTGTTTGACTGAATTAAATGAGTGTGAAAATAAAGTGAAAGGATACTCTTCTTGCAATGTATTTAATGATTATTTCCTAAGTTTAATAAGACTTTAAGGACATTAAGCAATGGAAGAAAAATTATCATGATGTAATATATTTTGCAATATGGTCTAGAAGCATTTGCCACACCATATTTTGAACTTGCTCCAATAAGCACCCCCTTACCAACTTCAAGACATCTCTACATGACTCTTACAAGTGCTCATAACAGCAAAAAGTATATATTGCAGTCTATGTTTTCTTGTTAATGTTAAAATGTTTGTACACATATGTGTAATTATCTTGTAGTCTAGTGGCTATTAAAGTTTAAGTTTCATTGATACAAAACCAAACTGACCTTTGCTTGATCTCGGACAACAACTTGACTCAGAAAGCTTCCCCTTCTGCAGAATGACAGTAGGTTACTTTATTGAACGTTATATTGGTATTCTGGTTTAAGTCACCGAAAGTTAGAAATCCCTCGTTTTTAGCTCACCTTATTGAAAGTTCAGAAGTTTTTGTTGGTTTTGCTCTATGTCACCTGAAGATAAACATCCCTCGTTTTTAGCTCACCTTATTGAAAGTTTGGAAGTTAATGTTGGTGTTCTGCTGTAGGTCACCTGAAGCTAGACATTCCTCATTTTAGCTCACCTTATTGAAAGTTTGGAAGTTAATGTTGGTATTCTGCTGTAGGTCACCTGAAGCTAGACATTCCTCATTTTAGCTCACCTTATTGAAGGTTTGGAAGTTTATGTTGGTATTCTGCTGTAGGTCACCTGAAGCTAGACATTCCTCATTTTAGCTCACCTTATTGAAAGTTTGGAAGTTAATGTTGGTATTCTGCTGTAGGTCACCTGAAGCTAGACATTCCTCATTTTAGCTCACCTTATTGAAAGTTTGGAAGTTAATGTTGGTATTCTGCTGTAGGTCACCTGAAGCTAGACATTCCTCATTTTAGCTCACCTTATTGAATGTTTGGAAGTTAATGTTGGTATTCTGCTGTAGGTCACCTGAAGCTAGACATTCCTCATTTTAGCTCACCTTATTGAAAGTTTGGAAGTTAATGTTGGTATTCTGCTGTAGGTCACCTGAAGCTAGACATCCCCTGGACGAGTCTGTTTTCTTCCAACATCCACCTATTTCTGGAAGATGTGTACATCCTTGCTGGACCCGTCGCTGACCGACAGTATGACCCTGCCCGGGAACGCCTTCTGCAGAATGCCATCAAGCGTCAAAAGCTCGAAGCTCTGGAGAAATCTGCTCTTGATGAAGTCGGTAAGAAAGTTTTTCTCTACAGCTGCTGAAGTTAAATGCACTGGGGTCATGTTAAGAGTCGTTTATTATTGTCTTGTCTCACCCAGGATGTTCATGCTTACAGGACTGTCAAACACATTGTTATTGAACCTTATTACTGGGGAATGATTCCAAATTGACTACTGGGCACGCAGCTGCCTTTTACCCAACCCTACCGCGGTACCTGCTGAAGGTCTCCGAGGTTGGGTACAGAATGTCTGATTTGAAGTTGTGTGACTGGAGCCATGGGGAAAGGGTTTAGGTACACATATGACACAATATGACAGTATGAAGGAATGCCTGATAGTCAGAGAGACATTTTGTCTTTAGTATATTGTGTGGTAACCTCAGGTGAGTAGCTGTATGGTAGGTGAGAGTTAGAATTTAACGTCACCTTGGCAATATTTCAGCCATATCTGTATGGTAGGTACATGGGTCCTACTGAGTAACCTCAGGTGGGGAGCTGTATGGTAGGTACATGGGACCTACTGAGTAACCTCAGGTGGGGTAGCTGTATGGTAGGTACATGGGACCTACTGAGTACCCTCAGGTGGGTAGCTGTATGGTACATGGGTCCTACTGAGTAACCTCAGGTGGGAAGCTGTATGGTACATGGGTCCTACTGAGTACCCTCAGGTGGGTAGCTGTATGGTATATGGGTCCTACTGAGTAACCTCCGGACCTAACTCCTTGTGTTGTGTATCCTATATTGTCTTTGAACGACATTTAAAAATGATACACATAAAAGCGAGAATTTATTGATGTCAACTTCTTTATTTGAGGAACACAACGTAAGAATATACTCCGAAGCGCCATGTCCTATATACTTATTCAGTAATACACATTTTTTTAAGTCCTGTTTCATACATTTGCTGTTATTTTTCATGAGGCTGTAATGGTTCTTTCAAGCATTCAGTGATTTGGACCGGGTCCTTTTTTTAATTCAATTCGTAAAGTAGTCACTAGAATCAAATATACACAGATGGAATATATAGAAGCGAAGTCTCGTAGCAAGTTTGCCAAGGTGCCTTAGGCCAAATAAAAAAATGTGGTTCCGATTACATCTCTTTGAAATTTAGGCTGGGTAGGTAGGATTTTTTTTTAAAATGTTACCTTTTTTTAAAAGTGAAGTACAAACTAATAACACATTTATAAATGTGTAATTGTTTATTCAAGCAAGCTTGCTGCCATCATGTCGACTTTCTCTATCAGGGTGACCGATGTCTGTCAGTGATGGGAAAAAACAATGGTATCTGAAAGCTCATTTTATTCATACCGCCTGAAAAAGATAGGGTCGGCACCAGAATTCAAGGGTCGGTCAGGTAATCGGAACCACAACATTTGGTTTTTTAGGCCTTACTGTACTGTGAACCAAACCATTAGCTCTTGACGGCATTGTGTCATGTATTTATTTGTTGTTATTTGATATTATGAGTAATACATCAACTGCTTGACTGTTGTATTCATGAATAAATAATCACATTCATGTACCAGTATTCATTATATGAATCATATTTGCCTCCTTGTGTATACATTACGACTCTTATCTTCCACGTGTTTTAAGTACTGTTTAGCCTGTTGTTTCACATGTTTTTGTGGAACAGATATATAGTGATATTGTTTCACATGTTTGCAAATGGAATATAGAATGTGGTATTAAAATTGTCACTGTTGGTTACATGTTGCCAAGTATTTATTGATTGTAAGCAGCTACCTCTGACATCTATGGGAATCTACTGGTCATGTTTGCTGGCTGAAAGGATGAATATTTAATGCTAATCTAATAACCAACAATTCCTCCTTATTGTTGCGTCCTTATGTTGTATATGCTGGTCTTTGTTCTGATCACCGTAAGTGTCAGTTTGGAATAAGAAAAATCATTAAGAATCTTTTTTATCCTTGAGCCAACAGTATTCATCAGGATTCTGTTCTTCAAATAACAGATTTTGTGTTAGGACAACTCTGTTTCCAATCCTGTGCTTAATGCTGTTCAGTGGCAGTAAAACAAATCGAAGACAACGGGGTTAGCATCAAATTTGTTTGGAGAGAATTTTATATTAATGGCATGTTTTCACCTTATAAGTAAAGACGAACATCCTACTCTCTTTATTAATTATTACTCATGTTACATGTATCTTGTGATTCTGTTCAAGTGGCAAGAATTAAAAGTCTCTTGGCAAGAAAAGTAGAAACAATTGTATTCACCTTATAAGTATTGGTATTTCAGGGCAAACATCATGCACTCTTTGTTAATTAATAATCATGTTATTTTGTGACTCTAATGAAGTTGGGAGGATTAAAAGTCTCATGGACAGCAAATTGGGAAACAGTTGGGTTTTTCTTCAGAATTTTTATTTTAGATTTAGATCAGTTTTTATTTTCTTAGATTCAGAGACATTAACATTTTAGTTTAACATTTAATTTGATGCAGTATTGTAAAACTAAACAATAATTCCTTCTCTTTGACTGCCATGTTATCAGTGAAGTACAAGTCACCTTTACCAAGCCAGCACATTAGTTATCGATATGGGAAGCTTGGAGCATCTAAATGAGGAAACTTCTGCTGACATTTACTGCAGACCTAGGGCTGAACATCAGCAGGGAGCAGGCCTCAATAAATTACTACTGGCTAGTATCTGCATCAAGTTGCACAAAGGTGGAAATGTAGAACCAGCTATCAACAACTTGAATACTTCCACCCTGTAATGACATATCGGGTAGTGAATGATGGCATGATTTGATCATGGGCATGTGTAGTGTAGATCCTATTGATTTGGTAGCCATGTCTTCAGGTTCCCTGTTGAGTCGTGTGTTCAGGGCAAGGACTGTCAGAGTGCTAAATCACAGGACCATGTTTTGTGTAACAGAAGTGTCCAAGAGGCCTGGCTTGTGTGATGTTTAAGGAGCAATCACTTAGTGTAGACCAATCAAAGTCCCACAAGACAGGGATGCAAATTATCTAAATTTGGAATCTTGCTGTTGGCATTTCATGCTGTCTGAGGTGTAATGAAGGATGAACAGTTTGTGGGAGATGGCCCGGGATCTTTAGTGAACACGGAGAACATCGGACTGACAAGGATCAGTTCAACCTTGTCATGATAACACCACTTGTTCACAGGACTGTGATAAATGTAAATAGTGGTTTCAGGGTATGACAGTTGTGCACCCAATAAATAGCTGGATAGGGGAGACACAGGTGGCCTAGTGATGTAAGGCATCATAATGTGTTGTGCAGGGTTGTGTTCTTCAGGCTTGCCAGAGACCCTTGATCATGGGTTTTGTTTTGCTGTAAATATGTTTTCAGATTTTGCACATACTCAAGCTCTAGAGTTTCACTTAAGTCATAACCATCTCCAAAATGGATCACTTCAGGATTTCATCCCAAAGTAAGCTGACACAATGCTATATATAACCAAAACACTGTTCAACTGATCACTCATAGATATGGACTTACTTTATGGATGAACAACTTGTTTATTCAGGGTGTGTGATGAATTCCCCACCTGAATAAACAACTTGTTTATTCAAGGGTTGTGATGAATTCACCACCTGAATAAACAACTTGTTTATTCAGGGTGTGTGATGAATTCACCACCTAAATAAACAAGTTGTTCATCCATGAAGTTTGTCCATATCAAGACTCTCCAACTTCTAAAAATGCCACTCAAAGAAGTTGATCACTCATTCATTTTTAAATCATTTCTTGCTGTGAACAGCTTATACATGGCCAGTGATGTGTTAATCAGTATTCTGTTGTTCACTCTGCGTACTGTAGTGTTTTCATGCAGTGATGTCCCGGCTGGTGGGATCCGTCCGAATCTTCTCCTAGAGAAGTCAATGATTGTCTGCTGTGTTCCTTGAAGCAGGCGTGGCCAAAAGCAGTTGTACATGTCAGCATCACTGTACATGTCAGTGTCACCAGTGTTGGATCATAAATACTCTCCTATTCTCTGTATGACAGGACGGTGGGGTAGCCTAGTGGTTAAAGCATCCGCTCGTCACACTGAGGACCTAGGTTCGATTTCCAACATAGGTACAATGTGTGAAGCCCATTTCTGGTGTCCCCTGCCATGATATTGCTGGAATATTGCTAAAACTAAACTTACTCACTCTCTGTGTGATAGTAATGGGACATGAGGTAGAGTTGAGGTTGTACATGACAACCACTGCTCCACAGCTCACCAACCTCAGTGGGCTTTCAACACAACTCTGTGTAACACAAGACTGATGACGTTACTCAGTAGCTTTTTAACTCCTGTACTTCCTAAAGGCAAGATACTTGTAATAGATGACAGTTTCTGTATTATATCATGATGCTAAGTTTTGTTATAGAATCTTATACTGTTGTCATCCTAAAAGCCTTTATTGTTACCAATTTCTAAAATGCCAGTCAAACAGAATGGGTCTTAATGCCGTCCTCAGTGGCTTATGAACTCCCCTACTCTGTGTATAACTCAACAGCAGTAAGCAACAATGACACTGTTCCATCGTTACGTAGATCCAGTTTCTTTCACTTGTTCAATAGAGACTTAATGAGGATTGGATAGTGTTTCTCCTCAGAGGCAGTCTCCTCTAAGACGTAGCTGGATCTCCCTGCCTGGTCTATGTGGTAATGCTGCCTGCTTACTCTGGCAGATCATGTTCTCAGAAATGCTGAATCGTCACCTGAGGTGAACCATTCTTATCAGCTTGGCATATTGGTGCAGCACTATAGTCAGTATGTGAATGCAATGATTCCTTGTAATGCTGTTTTTGTAATTACATGTAATTGGATATATGAACATTGGTAATTAGTAAGTCACCTCTTACTGAGCTGAATCGGGCTTAATGTTAATGGCCTATAGATAAAGGTGATGCCATATTTTCTTACAAACAGTCCTTTTTATATTGAATATTTGTCTGCACATGATCCCAACTGATACCATTTTGGCCCATTGGTTTAATCCTGCAGAGAAACATACCTATTATATGATTAACTGGTTTATTCCTAGGAAGTCATAGATACTGTTATAGCATGATCGGTACAAGTGCCTGAAACTGTGATCAATCTGACAGTGAGTTGTTGGCCATGCTGGGATGTGCCACGAGGCTTCCGACAAGGACATGATAAGTTAACAGGCGTCAATACCACATGGACCACTTCCGTGGTATGTATGGAAAGACTTGTGCCTGGAGAGCAGGCCAAGTGTTTGAGTCCAAATACTGTATCCAAGTGGGGCACTTAGTTTGGCATCTCAGTGGGCTAGCACTATAAATTCAGCCTTAGTCAGGACTAGTACACACACACCATATATACAGTGAGTGAGTATGGTTTTATGCCACATTTAGCAGTATTCCAGCAATATCAAGGCAAGGGACATCAGAAATGGGCTTCACTCTTTGTTGCCCACACCATACACAGACACACACAGACATAGACTCACAAACATTCACACATTGGGCAGTAATCAATAATGAAAATGTTAAAAATCATTGTATCTGCCCTGCAAAATGTGAGGACATTGAAAGTCTGAAATATACCTGGCAGCTACATTTGAATCCTTCACAGTCCCAAGCATACATAACCTTACAGAGAGAATCATCCAGCAAGATGACATGGGCCAAGCATACATAACCTTACAGAGAGAATCATCCAGCAAGATGACATGGGCCAAGCATACATAACCTTACAGAGAGAATCATCCAGCAAGATGACATGGGCCAAGCATACATAACCTTACAGAGAGAATCATCCAGCAAGATGACATGGGCCAAGCATACATAACCTTACAGAGAGAATCATCCAGCAAGATGACATGGGCCAAGCATACATAACCTTACAGAGAGAGAATCATCCAGCAAGATGACATGGGCCAAGCATACATAACCTTACAGAGAGAATCATCCAGCAAGATGACATGGGCCAAGCATACATAACCTTACAGAGAGAATCATCCAGCAAGATGACATGGGCCAAGCATACATAACCTTACAGAGAGAATCATCCAGCAAGATGACATGGGCCAAGCATACATAACCTTACAGAGAGAATCATCCAGCAAGATGACATGGGCCTCACCGACGTCTACCCGAAACTGATTTGTTAATGCTACCAGCTAATCTCCTCTACACAGCCGATTGTCATGAGAACAGAGCCATCATCTGCCTTATCAGGCCAGTGTTTGCCTAATGCCTGATGAAGTTGGCTTCCATTAAAGAACTTGTTCTAGCTTCCAGCAGTCAGTTAACTTTGTTCTTTGTCGTGCTTGTCAAGCATATTTGAGGGACAGGACAGTTGGGTTCAGATTTAACAGCGCCATTGAAGTCACATATCACAACTGCTAAGCATGATTGATTTCGAAAAATCAAAGAATTAAGTTCTGAATTGTTAACAAACCTTTTCTAAAAGAATTCTGTTTTGATTTCCGCCATTAGCTGCTCACTGAATGGGACAGACCTGACTTAGAAATGTGCTCTGTGTATTGTCATAATGATTTGGTTTGGTTGTTGTTTAATGCCACACTCAGCAATATTTCAGCTATATGACAGCGGTCTGTAAATAATCAAGTCTGGACCAGATAATCCATTGATCAACAGCATGAGCATCGTTCTGGGCAATTTGGATATTATATCAAGTGTCAACCAAGTCCGACCACCTGATCACGTTTGTCACTTCTTACGACACTCATGGGTTGCTGAAGTCTAATTCTAACCCAAATCTTCATGGGTATGCCATAATGAGCTGTTAAATGAAGGTCACGTTCAGACCTCAGAAATGTTCTCACTGTATTTTCACCATGAGGTGTTCACTGAATGTGACCAACAGATCTCTGTTAGAGATGTTTACCCTCCATTCTCACCACGAGTTACTCACTGAAACTGACGGACAGACCTCGTCAAGGACTGCTCTCACACTTCTCACATGCCCCATCAGCTACTTAGACAGCCCTTCATGTAATTGTGTCTCAGCTATGGCTATTTCCAGTAAACAGGTTTATTTCACCTATTGACGTATTCAGTCATCCTGGATGTACTGCGTGACATTTTGTTTGATCTCCCAAAGGTATTATCTCTTGTTTGACATGTTGCATTAAGTGTTGGTTTGACATTCTTTACCAGGAGTCAGGTAATGCTTCTGTCACAATGTATTTATCACAGTTGCAAACCCTGCAGGATTTATGTAGTTTATCGCCACATCGTCTCGTCCCTTTTTAATAAAAAGCTGTTATTGTCCTTCTGTTCTCGAAGAACTGAATAATTGAATTGTAATATGACAGTGCCTAATACAACCCATTCCCAGGAGGTGCTCCAAAGACGTGTTCCATGATCGAAGTTTACACAACATTCTAATGTGAAGCCGACTTGTATCTGTCCACTATTCATGTACCTGGAAAACAAACTACAGAGCTAATCTATGTTTGAAACTTAAGGTTTGCCTTTTTTATTTTATAAATGAGATGCTCTTGTGTCTCAACAAAGTGGTTTACCTCTAAGTCCTGCGTCACACTGCGCTATTCTCACACATCAGGCTTAATGTAACGTGATGTATACACTGAAAACATGGATATATCCATTTTTCTGATATAACTCATGTCAGCGTGCATCAGGAGTAATTTATGTGGGTAGAATAAAGTAATTCCAAAGATACCGAAAACGTGACAGAAACGCAAGGGAGTGTGGTGGCCAAACACACCAATATGAAATGAACCTGCAACATGAGTTGATGACAGGAAAATTATAGGTTTACATTTGTCTGTCATCACAATTGTATCGCAAGAGAAATGTGAGAACATGCCAGGACTGACAGAATCTCAATGCAACAACACCGTCGGCTGACTGTAGAGACCAGGGTGCCTTTGTACAAAGTGATCTTAGGGCTAAGGTGATCGTAACTCCCATACTGTAACACAGACTTACGACTGTCGTAGCGCTACGATCACTTTGAGGAACGGGGCCATGGGTCGTAGCCTCATATACAATCATAGGTTGCTTGAGTATATATAAATTCTTTTGTGGAATCCTTATAACCTGTCAACAGGTTGCATGGGTCCATTGGTCCTTATGGGTTATCGCCTTGTACGACAAGCATAGCTTGCGTAGGACTTTCTCACTAGGAATCCCCAGAGGACTCAAGCAAAAGTTGCTAGTGACCTATATTTTTACCCAGTTCTTGAACATCAAGCAAAAGTTTCTTCGAACCTATCTTCTTACAAGAAGACCAGTAGACATATGTTTTTAGAACTATGTTGTTATTAGTGATCTGCAAAAGTTGTTACTTTGTACAGCATCATCAATTGCTTGAGACCTATGTTTTTACCCAGAATATATGTTGGTTGTCTGTTTCTAGGACAATCATAAGTTCCTGAGGACCTGGGTGCCATTGTACAAATCAATCTTAGAGCTAAGGTGGTCGTAACTCCCATACCTTGACACAGACATTGGTCAGTTGTAGTGCTAAGGTTGCTTTGTACAATGGCAACCTGATATTCTTACCTAAAATCGCAGGTTGTTGGCTTCTCATGAAAAGCATCCATTGCTGGTGACCTATAAATGTACCCATTATTTCTTAATCCTTTTGAGCTGCACTGTAGAATGAGTGAGTTTAGTTTTATGCCGCACTCAGCAATATTCCATCTATATGGCGGCGGTCTGTAAATAATCGAGTCTGGACCACACAATCCAGTGATCAACAGCATGAACATCGATCTGCTCAATTGGGAACCGATGCTGCACTGTAGAAACTTTTTTACATGATGTTAATCAGACCTTACATCACAATACAATTGATTGATGTCACAAGGTTGTCCAGATGACATAACAATACACAGGTACACATGAAGTGATATTTGACTTAATGCACACACGATTTGTATGAACTCGGTTATTTCATATCTTGTGGGTAATAAAGCCTGTTATTGCATTACATTTGTAATAACAAACACCTTGTATATGTTGATCAGTAACACCACTGATGGCACAATATGTCAATTTCAGAGAAAATCCCAGAATAACAGAATTGCGTTGCTAGTACACAATGACATTAAACTTGAGTACCGTGTGAATCCTGGTCCACCATTATCTTTCGATCTTGTCATTATTCCTGCTTGTTCTTCATCAATAGCTGTACATAGCTATTCAATTGTGTCTCGCTGCATGGGCAGTGCATACAAGGCTACAGCTCCATCATATAGAACCACTCTCTATGCCTGGTTGCCTATCTGACAGTGCTGCAATAGTAACTCTCACCAACAGAGATTGACGCCATTGTTCCCTTGATGGTGGAAAAAAGTATTCCTCTCTGAATTTATGATTTGTGCATGTTAGTTTATTGAATGTTACTTAATTTTGTTTCTCAAAAAGCAGAGTTTGATTTAAAATATAATGTGATGTTATTTTATGATGTGTAGCTGAGTGTATAAATGTATACATAAAAACTCTATGACAGTGTTCATGAAGGAAACAATCATGTTTTTTGTAATGATGTCATCCAGTATGAAATTATCAGAAAAACATCCAATATTTCTTGAGAATCCTTCTGATCAATCTTTTCCCTTAACTGGCTAGAAAAATGTTCTCAAATCCAAAAGTGATTTTCGGTGTTTGTATATTGCATGCTATATTTAAGCCCTGACTTTAACCACATTTCCTCATCGCGAAGTTTGAGGGGTTCAGTAATACAGTGGAGACAACTGTGCTGGGGGCTGTTTCTGCCCGGTACCATCTTCCTTCCATGTGTTTAGACAGGCTAACATTCCACTGCTGATCAATATAAGTCCCTTGATCGTCACTGAACGAGATCTGCCATTAATTGTCGTCAGCCTACCAGCTGGCAGGACATGCAGATTATTTCAAACCTAAAATAAGTGGAGTTATTTTCAGTGAATGAAAGTAGTTTGTCTTGGATGGAATTGATGTTTTAAAAACACAATGCCTTTTAGATACTGGTCCAATGTAGCACGTTATATTTGGGATTACATTTTCTCAGTAGAGAACAGATTCCAGTACTTTTTAGCATTGAGTGCCATCCAGGATTCAAACCCTCACTCCCACAGCGATGCACCCAATCACCAAGAAACAAAGCTGGCCATCTTACCCACTCAGCCATCACAGATTCCAGAAAATAGTAGTCTAGATCGCATACTTCGTGTAAACCTCTGACAATGTAACTTGTCCCACTTGGGACAAGCACTACAATCTGTACTGTACGGAGAAAGTGTAGTCCCAAATATAACATGTTCATATTTTAAACATGAAAAGTTAACGTTTCCATTCCTGAATTCGGAGAAGTATGAGATAACTTTAGTTTATGTTTTGTGCACCCTGTTCTAGATGCCTTGAACCAAGCAGGAAATGGTAGGAGTGTGATGTGACGTGTTGATGATGTGTTGATGATGTGTAGATAATGTGATAAATAACTAACTACACCTTGTGGGTACACCATTGATCATGTTCGTGTTATCAGTCACTAGTTTGGCTGACAAGACTTGATTGCTCGCACATATTTGTGGAATTATTTATCAGGGGAATATTGCTGATGTAAGCGCAAGACAGTATTAATTCACTCATCACTCACTAACTTGTCACTAAAAACCCATTCATGCTAAATAGTTGTTGTTGCAACTTAAGTGGTGTTTCATGAAATGGAAACTTTAATAAACTGGATTTATAACATATTGATGTCAAAGTTTCAGTGTGGTTTGACAGTGCTATGGCACAACACAAGGAATTACCATATCGCACCTAGAAATTAAAAACATCCTATCTCTTGGTGAAATAAAAATGGTACTTGGCTAAAAGGCCTTGATTTCTTAATTGTTCTATTGACTGGTTTGTGTGTGGGAGGAATAACAGATTGTAGTCACGGCACGATCTCGTATTCTGCAATAAGGCCATAGTGAATTAATCATTAGATTTCCATCACCAACCAACTCACTATCAAACACTCATCCTCTCATCCTGTTATTGTCAGAACAGAATTTTCCCAATATTATCAAACATGTAGTCCACAATCCTCACACTGGTGTACACACGTTATTTTTTCCACAAATCAGTTCCGATACAGATGAAAGGCTGATGGACCAGTTAGATTCAAGTTGTGGTGCAACTCAATTTTGTGTGGGTAAATACACCGATTAATGATGTACCAGTACTCTGAAGGATTAGAATTATGACAGTTGATATCTCTTTGGTTTCTTTACTTTGACGGACGTAATATTCTTACATGATACAGATGCAGCTTTCATATTGATCACATCTAATTCACTCTGGTGGTAGAGCAGAGTAGTTCTGTGTGTGTTCACACTCTGAAAATATAGAATTCCGATAAAGAAGTGCTCCACATTTACTGTGTGTTCCATAATATGCGCCCGGGGCTCATAGAATATTGAGGGAGGTTGAGTTGAATTTGTTGTGAGAGATTGAGTGGTAGAGAAGAATCCTAGTTCTCCTGTCAGTGGAATTAAATGTTTTCTATAGAAGTATCCAGACATTTATATTTCCACCTGCTGTTTTGTGTAAACCTAAAACTATGGAACATGTTTTGTTTTGGTTTTTTTTTTAAGTGTTTTAATTTCCCAAAGTACATTTGTTGTTGTCATGTTTCCTTGTACAAAACATTGTCGTCATCATCATCATCATCATCATCATCATCATCATCATCATCATCATCATCATCATGTTGAGTTACATCATTCAGGGATACATCATTACAGTAAGGGCTGGGCAGAAGGGCATGTCAAGGGCATTCATTATGTATGGTTTTGTGATTGGTTTTTATGAGTGAGTGAGTTTTACTCCACTTTTGGCAACATTTTAGCAATATCACAAATGGACTTTATTTTGCCCACGTGGAGAATTGAACCCGGGTCTTATGCATGACAAGTAAATGTTTCAACCACTAGGCTACTCCTCCACCACATTTGGTTTATGGTCCCTGTTTTGTGGAAGCATCAGTAGAGATGATTCTTGAATAAAGGCAGGATCTGTTGTCATAATACAGCCTTGTTTATGAACCTATCAGAAGGACAACAATCTTGTGCAATATCTGATCCGAACTGCCCTAACTTTGCCCCAAGGGAACAGTTTTATATAGAAGAGGAGTAGCAGCCATTTAAAAGCATGCACTTTGTGTTGTTGGCTATTGATAAGGTTATACAGTGCCTGGCTGATGCACATGACCATGTGGATTGGTGCTTTTGTCTGCAATGCAGTCCATCAATAATATGTGATTGTGCACCTTGTTATCTGTGTATTTGATGTGCACAGACACATGGATGAATTGTTCCCAGTGTATGGAACTATTGAGCAGTACTAGAAAGCTGATGTGTCTAGATAGTTATTTACTTGCCAGTTTGGTATGTGAGTAATAGGTTAATTTTACACTACAAAATCCAAAGAGAAATGTACCAAATACATAAAAATAAAGTTTATTTATGACTTCAATCTGAGTCAATATCAGACAGTGTTCTGTTGGTTGCAGAGCTGTTGTGGTTGGTTGTTTGTTTTTGGTTGGTTCAGAAATAGTCCGTATTGGCAGACAAAGCCACAGAAATAGTCAGCTATATGGCAGACAATCCAGTAGATCAACAGCTATATGGCAGACAATCCAGTGATCAACAGCATGAGCATTGATCTACACAGAAATAGTCCCGCTATATGGCAGACAATCCAGTGATCAACAGCGTGAGCATTGATCTACACAGAAATAGTCCAGCTATATGGCAGACAATCCAGTGATCAACAGCATGAGCATTGATCTACACAGAAATAGTCCAGCTATATGGCAGACAATCCAGTGATCAACAGCATGAGCATTGATCTACACTATTGGTCACCGATGACATGTGTCAACCATGTCAGCAAGCATGACCCCCCCGATCCCGTTAGTCACATCTTACGACCAAGTCTAACCCAGGTTCTTCACGGGTATCCAGAACTCGGAATTGCATTAAGCATCACAAATGTTATAGTATATCCTTCACATTAGACATTTGGCTTTTAAACTTTAGTGTTCACTTTGGAAGGAAAGCCCTATTTTGTTTCCAAGTTAAATGTTTAAACCCTGAACAAAAATATCAAAGCAGTATTGTAATAACACGATATAGAAAACTTAGCTTACAGTTCTGGTTACCTGACTATTTTCACTAACTGAGAATAATGGATAGCCACAGGCAACCAGGCAGATGGTTATTTTGCAGCATCCTCTAGGGCTCACATTTCACTACCCCTAGATTCATTCCATTCTCAGTCTCAAATTGCTCTTCTTTGATTTACATTTGCCAGTCTGATTGGCTACGTTAATTGGTCAGACATACCAATCAGAATGAGAGTCACAAACCAGCCTCATTGTTTTGTTTACAACATCAACAACATGGCTCCAGTCCCATTGATTATGATCAAGGAAGCAAGAAATTCAATATTAAAATACATAAAATCTTTCTGACATGCAAAAGAAAGCCCTCACGAATCATTTTGATGGAAAGCATGTCCTCATGTCCATTAAAACAAGGATGGCTTTGGTTTCTAGACAGGGCTCAATTTAATGAAATAACACCAACCTGGAGATGATGTAACCTTAGGTAAAATACCTGGTTGCACCAGACAAAAATTGGTTGCACTTGCTCAATATAAAATTATATCTAATTCTTGGGTTTTGGTACTGATCATTAAGAAAATCATCTAAACCAAAATATTTTCAGTCTAAGATAATTTTATCTCACTTCATGAAATTTCAGTTACTATCTGTGTAGTCATTAGAGTCATTTCCTCATCAACCAGTTCATCGTCATTCTGTTGTCCAGCTAAAGTCTTCGTCCTTTGAGTAAGAAAATATCAACATGCTCTGGGTGCAACCTGGTTTAAATATGTGGTTGCATTTTGCAGTTTCAGGTTGCACGAGTGTAAGTTCTAAATGCTAGATCAAGCCCAGCTGGGTAATACAAGATACCCCCCTTACCCTTCGCTTTCCAGTTTATTAACATTTCTATGGGTGGTAAACTATAATGAAAGTCAAGGGTGCCTGATTGTCCCCCGCCACAGCGTGGAACGGGGGACTATGTATTCAGCAGCGTCCGTGGAGATGCATCGTAATGCATGTGTATTACGTACGTCCCGATTCTTGTTAACACAATATATCTCATGAACTGTTGTACCCAATGTCTTCAAATTTGGTGTCAGCCTACATTGCGGGATTACACAGACACCAGTCGATTTGCGTGACCTTGACCTTATTTTCAAGGTCACCACGACACTTTGACCACTTTTCCAACTCTTGTTCATGCGATATCTCATGAACTTTGTACCCAATGTCTTCAAATTTGGTGTCAGCCTACATTGGGGATTACACAGACACCAGTCGATTTGCATGACCTTGACCTTATCTTCAAGGTCACCACAACACTTTGACCACATTTCAAACTTATTTAAATGCGATATCTCATAAAACATTGCACACAATGTTTTCAATTATGTTGACAGCCTACATTGGGTGATTATGCAGACACCAGTCATTTCAGGCATCATGTGTGTGACCAAAAAAATTAAAAATAGTAAATATAGATATTCCATTCTTAAGCGGCGGGGGACATTGCCATATCAGTGGCAAACACTTGTTTGTGATTGTAAGAACCACAAGAATACATCCAGGTGTAGGTGGAGATTTCCTGAAGTCAGTCTGTAGATACGAAGATCATTGCATTTCATTACACAGCAGGACCGGTATCTCATGCCATCACAGAATATGAAATAGCCAGTCCCCTAGTACATTCATGGTTAAGCTGGTTAAATGACTGGTCCCTGCCAGTGTCTGGTCACCACTCCCATAGTATTATCTTGATGTGTTCTTGTTGCCAGTGTCTGGTCACCACTCCCATAGTATTATCTCGATGTGTTCTTGTTGTTTTGTTACAGTGGAGAAGACAGAGGAAGAACCAGGATTCTATGAAAAACTGGCCACACACTTCGTCAGCAGGATCCAGGTACACATGTCTTACCCTGTCAATAATGAACATCAGTAAAGACTTTCAATTATATTTTGACAACCATAATCTTTCACTTTACTGATTTTATCCATCATGCCATGTCATAACTGATACCAATATAATTATGTGAAAGAATCATGTCACAGAGTAACAACAGTCATATGAAAGAATCAGTGGTGATTTAATTCTTTAGAGTTATATATGGAGTATGTTTCTTTTATATCTAGTCAATTGTTTTATTATTTGGGGATATTTGTGATGTTTTTAGGTATTTTTTCAGTTCACATCCTGCTCAACCATGATGTACACAACCCTAGTAGCCCAAATGTGATGCTGGTCAACAAAACCCTATTTCCATGTTGGATGCAGATAGTAAGAAGAATTTGCTCTGTTGTAGGTTTCGATACGTAATATACACATTCGGTATGAAGATACTGTTACCAATGTGGACCATCCATTTGCTTGTGGATTGATGCTCAAACAGATTGCCATGCAGTCCACTGACGCCAGGTGGGAGCCCCTGAAGGGAGACACCACCTCCAACATGCTGCACAAGGTGGGTGGGTGTGAGATATGGTGATAAGATACCACCTCCAACATGCTGCACAAGGTGGGTGTGTGTGAGATATGGTGATGTTATACCACCTCCAACATGTTGCACAAGGTGGGATGAGATATGGTGATGATACCACCTCCAACATGCTGCACAAGGTGGGTGGGTGTGAGATATGGTGATGTTATACCACCTCCAACATGCTGCACAAGGTGGGTGGGTGTGAGATATGGTGATATGATACCACCTCCAACATGCTGCACAAGGTGGGTGGGTGTGAGATATGGTGATATGATACCACCTCCAACATGCTGCACAAGGTGGGTGGGTGGGTGTGAGATACCACCTCCAACATATGATACCACCTCCAACATGATGCACCAGGTGGTGGGTGGGTGTGAGATATGGTGATATGATACCACCTCCAACATGCCACCACAAGTTGGGTGGGTGTGAGATATGGTGGTGATACCACCTCCATGACATGCTGCATACCAGTTCCAACATGTGTGAGATATGGTGATATATGATACCACCTCCAACATGCTGCACATAGGTGGGTGGGTGTGAGATATGGTGATATGATACCACCTCCAACATGCTCCATGGGTGGGTGGGTGTGAGATATGGTGATATGATACCACCTCCAACATGCTGCACAAGTTGGGTGGGTGTGAGATATGGTGATATGATACCACCTCCAACATGCTGCACAAGTTGGGTGGGTGTGGTGTGTGATATGATACCACCTCCAACATGCTGTGGGTGGGGTGTGAGATATGGTGATATGATACCACCTCCAACATGCTGCACAAGGTGGGTGGGTGTGAGATATGGTGATATGATACCACCTCCAACATGCTGCACAAGGTGGGTGGGTGTGAGATATGGTGATGTTATACCACCTCCAACATGCTGCACAAGGTGGGTGGGTGTGAGATATGGTGATGTTATACCACCTCCAACATGCTGCACAAGGTGGGTGGGTGTGAGATATGGTGATGTTATACCACCTCCAACATGCTGCACAAGGTGGGTGGGTGTGAGATATGGTGATATGGATACCACCTCCAACATGCTGCACAAGATGTATGCCACCACCCAACATGTGGGTGTGTGAGATATGGTGATGTTATACCACCTCCAACATGCTGCACAAGGTGGGTGGGTGTGAGATATGGTGATGTTATACCACCTCCAACATGCTGCACAAGGTGGGTGGGTGTGAGATATGGTGATGTTATACCACCTCCCAACATGCTGCACAAGGTGGGTGTGTGTGGTGTGATGTCCAACATGCTGCTGCACAAGGTGGTGGGTGTGTGTGGTGATATGGTGATGTTATATATGGTGACTTATACCACCCAACATGCTGCACAAGGTGGGTGTGTGTGTGTGTGTGTGTGTGTGTGTGAGTGAGATATGGTGATGTATATACCACCTCCAACATGCTGCACAAGGTGGGTGGGTGTGAGATATGGTGATGTTATACCACCTCCAACATGCTGCACAAGTTGGGTGGGTGTGAGATATGGTGATGTTATACCACCTCCAACATGCTGCACAAGTTGGGTGGGTGTGAGATATGGTGATGTTATACCACCTCCAACATGCTGCATAAGAGCATTTGATTGGCATGTTGTGAGGTCGTATATCCTGGTAGAGACTGCATGTGTAGTATTTCGGTATGCCATGTGTAGTGTTTATATATATATGTGTGTTGCAGTTGCTGAGACTGGAAGACCTGAGCATCTACTGGAACCCATACATTCCAGAACCCCACCTTGTCAAGTCAAGACTTAACACTGATGGATGGAGGGTATGGAAATATCTTTAAATTCTCATTTAATTAGACTTTTGTCTGTACTATGTTGATTTGTTAAGTTGGCAATCATGTTGCAAATATTATGTTTCCAAATCACAAACAAAAAGGGAAAAAGAGGATTTTGTTGTAACATTTCATAGGTGATAGGTTGCTGTAATAATTTGCCATCCTGTTCCGTGGACTGACCAGAACACCTCAGGGGTCAAGTATTGTTTTTAATACTGACCTCATCAAGAGTAATTGTTTGTATAATATTAGATACTGACATTAGGGCTGGCTACAAAGATTGATAATCGGAAATATCATCCGTTGGAAGAATTGTTTATAATTATAGATATAAGAATTGTGTCATCAGAAATATCGTACATAAATTATTGCGATGAAATAATAATTTAATTAACTCGCACAATGCACAAAGTTAAGTCTGTTTTTAAGGGCTGCTTCTAAATTATGTTCAGGATGCTGTTTTGTTGATATTCCATACAAAAATATGTGATCGATGTGAAATATACTGATTTCTTAGAGACATTTTTTGCATTTTATGGTCATGGTTACTCATTGATATCATTAATCAATCAATATTTAGGTCGATCTTTATAATCTATATGGATTGCCAGCCCTAACTGACATGTTGCCAGATTGTTATATTTTCAACTTGTTCATTTCAGAACCTGTTACGGATGGCTATAGATTCTCACAGCATATTCCAGGAGGACTTTGATTTCAGTGAGTTTTGCTTCTATTACAACTAGAATCAACAAGTGATATCATCTGCCAGCAAAGCATTCATATCATTCATATCATCCATTCCTATATCCAGTGGAAATACAGAGGGGTTCAGTATCTAAAAGCTTGGCTTTCTGTATAAACTGTCTAGCCAACGCGTGTCCAGGCTGCCGAAAGTTTGACACACCTAGTTTGATTGTTTTACTGTGGGTTTTAATTAAGTTAAACTGCTTAATACATTTTGTTTTGGCTGGAGTATGTTAATGTTTAATGAATGGTTTATTCAAGTATTTGTTGGGCCCATTAAAACCAATTCTGTCAGTGTTTGTTTAAAGCCAGCGAGAAGTTTTTCAGACTGATTTGTTGTTGTTTCAGTGAAAAATATGATTAAGAAAGGAACAAGTAAGTTGTAGACAGTTCCTGCCTGCTTCAGTTGTTAGCTGTAAGGTTTCAAATGCAATGCCGAAGACGCTTGCTTTGCGCCATGTGCTTTTCTCATTTGCTCTCGCATACCTGTTGATGACTGTGTACCTGTGCAGCCACGGATGGGCACAGCCAGGTTTGGGATGACTTGTAAAAAATGTATAACAAGAACGAGAGAACTTTGAGACCTATGATAAAGTGTATTTATCTATTGTGTTCTAATTTCTCCTCCCTATTGGATTTGGGATTTGGTTTCATTGTTATGACTGATTATTGACTGGTACCGTTGCCATGAATGGTAGTTTGTATGTGGATGTTTGTATGTTTGTAAGAGGTGATTTCCTCTGGGAATGTCATGTATAGAGTCTGCAGTCAGCTGTTCCGTCCGATACTGTCCCTATGTCATTAGACAAGTGTAAACTAATCCTCCGTTCTCTGGTTTTGGTAAAAAGTGGGGAATTGTAATTGAAGAAGTTCATTCTCAAAATGGTTGTGTGCTCTTGCTATCAACCAATGGTCTGTCTCAGTCACCTACAGGGCAATACATAGCTTTGTCATAGAACATATGGTGTCATTGATGCAATGGACCAATCAGATAACTTGGGATCACTATTCAGTAAATATGCAAATGAGGTCACGCAGTCTGAAATTCTCTGTAAAAGCTCCATGTTCAAACAACTGATACCTGATGCCCCCTGCAAGTTGCAATAATTGTTTTTCAATGTGTGGATGTTCCATGCATATATGGCTTCAAATCTTTGCCACTATACAATAATAAGGAATGATCACTACAACAGTGTATTCATAAACTGTTTCAAAACTTCTTCAAACTTAAAATAACATCTTGGACATTGGTTATTTAAGAATGACATATGGCCAAGGCATTATAACCCATGTCTTTTCTCATTAATGTCATCTATAAAGACTATAGAATAAGTATCAATTATACTCACCAAACAATTGCATGAAATATATGATAGTGTCAGCTAATGATCTCTGATATCATGCATTTCTCTCACTGGTTCATATTGTCCCTACACACAGTGTATGTGCAGGATGAAGCGTGGCCTCTAAAAACAAGCACCTGCACGCCGATGTGATGATGTGCATACTCTATTCTTCTTCATAGAGATCGTCCTTGGGGTACATATTATGCATTTTCCACGCTGAAAATGTCCTGTGACAGTTGTATCAATGTTTTTTGAATAAAAAGATTGTACAATAAATAAACTTTTTTATTTATTATACGGCCCCCACCTCGTGGAGTTACCTCCCGTCGCGCATGCGCACCAACTGGGTAATCACCTAGGCCCGTATCATCATTCCTTCTGCTGTCACTCACGTGTATAGACGTGTTAATGTGTAGAGCAGCGCTGTACTCTCCAAGAGAACTCAAAAGAGCTATGTCTGAGACAACACCACCTGTATGTATGGTCTTTATTTTGTCCTTGAAAGGAACAGTAAAGCTTCGCGGTCGGTTGTTTCATAATTGTGACTTTGTATTAATTATTTTACGCTCACTTTCCCGTGGTTTACGCACATGTTGCTCTGCCATGGCGGGAAGTTTAGCGTGCCACGTAGTTGTAATATTGCGTATTGAACCAACTATTGCTTCCCTTGGTAGCCTTCACGTATTTTTCAATGTTTTCTACGTGTATCTTATACGTGTATCTTAGCTGCTGGTCTGCTGTTAGCTACATGCTTGCGTGTTTGCTTTCAGGCGTTTTCCTCCTGTTCGGTTTGTGGGCAAAGCATACCCAGGGCCGACCGCCACGATAAATGCATCGTGTGTTTGGAAAAAACGGATCATATCTCAGAAACCTGTGAGATTTGCATGGGCTTTTTCCCCCGGGCGCAGAAGAGAAGGGCGGCGGATTTTCTCTTTTATAGAGAGATGCGGGAGGCGGGAAGGGAACTGACCCTGGTCCCCCCGTCCAAAGCGAAAAAGCCTCACAGTAAGGGCAGAAAGTCACGTAGCCAGTCGCCTTCTCCCGCTCCTAGTAGCGGTTTTGATATGTCGTTAATAACTCAGTTGTTCCAGCAGCACGTGGACTCGATGAAGTCCCTCGTTCATGAGTCGGTTGGAGGGCTCCGGCAGGAGTTCATCGCCCACTCTGCGCGCGGGGCGGAGAGACTGGGGGTGGGAAAGCCGAGCCCGGCTCGGGAGGGTTCGCTCCCAGTCCCCCTCTCGGAGTTGGCGCAGGGTCCGTTGAGGATTCCTGGGGTTCCGGTCCCTGCGCCGTCCCGCCCCATGAGAGTGGAGGCACCAGTTCTGCCTGGTCTGCCTCCAGCGTCTCGGGACCGGGGTCTGTGCCAGATGGCAGGTGCTGACGCGGGGCGCTCTGTCTGCTCCTCCCTCTCTTCTGTGCCTGGTGCTAGGCCGCCCACCTTTTTGGGGTTCGGGTCCTCTTCGCGAGGAGACCCAGCCTCGGACTCGGGCTCGGGCACCGAGTCCATCGATACTGGGGAGGTTGAGGAGCAGGAGGGTGCCTTCCGTTTTTCGTCGGCTTTGCGGGAGGTCCGCAGCGCATTGCGAAGTTCCTACCCCAGGCGCGGTGCCTGCCAGCCGCTCGGACTCGTCTGAGTTCCGCCTGCCAGGCGAGGCGTTTGCCCCTCGGCAGTCTACGCAGACGCTGCTCCGTATTCTTCCGTCGTTGGTCCAGGACGTGGTCGATCCCCTCCTGTCTGGGTCTCGCCTCCGTTTCGACTTGCCTGAGCTTGTCCGGAGGTACCAGCTGGGGGAGGATTCCCTGTTCCCTGTTCCAATGGTGGATGAGTGCGTGTTTACTTCGGTCGCCTTGGGGGAGGCTCGGCTTCCTCCGGAACAGCTCCGGCTGCTCGGCAAGGGCGTTTAACACCACCGTTTGCCCTCGCGGGCGCCCCCTTGCAACATGCATATCGGACCTACAAGGAGGTCTACCGGAATGCTATGCAGCAGGTGCGGGTCGTGGTCCATGAGGCCTACCTCTCCTCGATCCAGAGGTCGGCCCTGGATGCGGAGGGGCATGCTGGAGACGTTTCCAGCAATATTCCAGCAGGGGACACCAGAAATTGGCCAAGGGTAAGGGCAAAGAGCAGTCCTCTTCGACTAGCTCCCAGCCTTTTCGCGGGCGCGGGAGGTCTGCCCCGACCTCCCGTTAACCCATCAGGCTGTAGACCCAGACGTGTGTCATTCCCAGTCAGCTCCGCTACTCGGGACCACGCACGCGCTCTTACCCAACGTCCCAGTGGGAGGCCGCCTCTCTCTATTCCTGCCGGAGTGGGAGAAGGCTACAAACAACACTTAGGTGCTGTCCACCGTCAGTGTCGGCCATTTACCACTGTGGAAGCGAGGTCCGCCCGACTTCACCGGCATACGCCGCACTCCGGTGGCGTCATGTCAGGCAAGGGCGGACATATTGCGCGACGAAGTCCGCAATCGAGCGCATACCACCGGGCGAGGAACAGGCCGGATTTTACTCCACGTACTTCCTCGTTCCGAAGAAAGACGGCGGGTTCCGTCCCATTCTCAACCTCAAGGGGTTGAATCGCATGCTCGAAGTACCATCCTTCAAGATGGAGACACTGTGCTCGGTGATCTCCTCTGTTCAGCCCGGCGATTGGCTCACGTCAATCGACCTCAAGGATGCGTATCTGCATGTGCCCATACATCTATCGTTCAAGCAGTACCTTCGGTTCTCTTACGACGGGATGTGTTACCAATACACGGTGCTCCCCTTCGGCATATCCACTGCCCCAAGGGTGTTCACCAAGCTCATGTTAGTCCCGGCTACCCTCGCTCGCTCGCAAATGAGGCGTTGTTACCCTTACCTCGACGACTGGTTGCTCGGTGCACTGACACAACCAGCGAGCCTAGATTCTAAACATTCTAGTTCGACTGGGGTGGATCATCAACCTCAAGAAATCCGACCTGGTACCCACCCAGGACTTTATTTTTCTCGGGGCGAGGTTCCAAACACACAAGGATCTTGTTTCCTTGTCGCCCGACCGGGTCACCAGAGTACGGGAGATGGTGTCTTCGTTCCTCTCCCAGCCCCAGGCACCAGCACGGACTTGGCTCCGTCTACTGGGCCATATGGCGGCGACGATCTCTGTCAAGTGGCGGGCGCGGTTGAGGATGCGCCCTATACAGCAAGCTTTGGCGAGTCTGTGGGCTCACTCGGAGGACCTGGAGCGGAGTCTCACAGTCCCCGGGTGGTTGACACCTCACCTTCAGTGGTGGACAAATGTCGGGGAATCTCACCAGGGGGATCCCCTTGGAAATCCCGACGCCAGCTCTTACAGTTCAGACAGATGCGTCCCTCACGGGCTGGGGGGGTGTTCTGGGCAGTCTGTCTGTGTCCGGACTCTGGTCGAAGTCGAAGCCCACCTTCACATCAACGTGTTGGAACTGAGAGCTGTGCGGTTGGTTTTGGCTTCGAGAGCATGTCCAGGGCCAGGTGGTTCATCTTCAGTTGGACAACCAGACGGCCATGTTGTACATCCTGAAGCAAAGGCATGCACGCGGTGTCCCAGCTCCTCCGGGAGACATGGGACTTTCTCCTCTGGGTGCCGACCAGCGATTGTCAGGTACTCCCTGTTTATCTCCCAGGGCTGGAGAACGTCGCGAGCAGACACTCTCTCGCGGATCCTGGCCCCCACAGTGGATGCTTTCGACCGGCAGATATTCAGAGTTATCTCCCAGTTGTATGCGGGTCGTTCCAGGTGGATCTGTTTGCGTCGGCGGGACAAATCAGACACCGTGTTCTGCTCTCGAATACCGGACCGAGGCGTTGGCTGCCGGCCTTCCTGCTGGATTGGACGGGCAAAGTGCTCTGGGCGTTCCGCCGTTACCACTCATTCCCCGTGTCCTTTCACAGCTGTCCACCCAGCCAGCTTCGCTGCTTGTGCTACTGGCACCGCTTTGGCGTCCACAGAGCTGGTTTCCGTAATTCTCAGGTTTCTGGCTCAGCCTCCTGTTCTATTACCTTTACAACCGGACATTTTCAATCAGAACGGAGCGCCCCACCCCAATCCAAGGATTCAGTGGGTGCCTTGGCCTCTGTCAGGTCTAGCCTCGAGGCACGCGGAATTCCTGCAGCAGTTGCAGACACAATTCTGGCTTCTAGGCGGGATTCGACAAACGTTCAGTATGAGGATAGGTGGTCCCGCTATGCGCGCTGGTGTTCAGATAGGGGGATTGCAGATCCCTTTTCTGCGGATTTAGTCCGAGTATTGGAGTTTTTGCAAGCCCATTTGGAAGAAGGCCTGGCGGCTTCGACCATTCGTGGCTACTCCACCTCTATTTCCACCTTTCACACCCCTGTCGATGGTGCTCTTCTGGGGCAGGACCCTCTCATACAGCGCTTTTTAGCTGGCGCGGATCGGGTTCGACCTGCTGTCAGGCGAACCAGCCCACCTTGGGATTTGTCAATTGTGCTTGATTGGCTGTCCGGTCCAACTTTCTCACACCTATCGGCTATTTCCATTCAGTTGTTAACTTGGAAGGCTGTTTTTCTGGTGGCGGTAACATCCGGGCGTAGGGTCGGCGATTTACATGCTATGTCGTCCGACCGGGCTGACTGTGTTTCACACTGATCGGTGTCAGTATTAAGCCTCCGGATACGTGCAGCCGAAGGTCGATCACGCTTTCCATGAGACAGCTCCTATCGAACTTCCACTCTTACCCAGCCTTCCACATCGGGGACCTCTGCAACGAGCACTCACCCGTTGGATGTCCGTAAGACTCTCAAGGTCTATATCAAGCGAACGCCAGGGGAATCCGTGCGGGTACCCAGCTGTTCTGTTGTTACGGTGGCGGGAAGGCTGGTGTGCCGGCCAGCAAGCAGACTTTGTCTCGCTGGCTAGTTTCGATGTATCTGTGCTGCTTATCAGGCTAAGGGCAAGCCTCCCCTGAGGGGTTGAAGGCTCACTTTCGGTCAGGGCAGTAGCCGCATCAAAAGCTTTTGCATCGGCTCCCCATTGAAGAGATCTGCTCTGCCGCTATTTGGAGCCGACCTAGCACGTTTATTCGGCATTATCAGCTCGATACGCATTCCCGTAATCGTGCGAGCTTTGGCCGTTCTGTTCTCTCCAGTGGACAGTGTCCTGCCACCCTGACCGATTGAGTCTTGGTTCATTGGTTTTGTTGACGCTGCTGTTCAATACTGAGTTTTATTGACATATCTGCTATTGGGAGCTAAATAACCTCATTTCGATCCTCTCCGGAGTATTTAGGTCGATTGTGAGCGTTTTTGACATTCCCCCCTATGGTGCTCACTAATCGACACAAGGTGGGTGGGGCTTTGTTCACATTTCGCACCATGTGCGAGTTACTATGCGAACCTTTGAGGTCATCTTCGAGTACAATCCTCCCTGTCAGTTCCCCTCCCGTAATGCCTCTCGCGGAAGCGAAAACTGGGACATGTGACAGGTGAGTGTTATGGCGTCTGTTACATTATTCAATTAACGATAGCTATTTGTATGTGCTTGGACAAAATTCCCTCCTCCCTGGCCTCCGGTCTTTGGGAGTCTGTGTTTATGCATAATATGTACCCCAAGGACGATCTCTATGAAGAAGAAATAACCAAACCTGAAGAGGTTTTCAATTCTTCGAAGAGAGTCGTCCTTGGGGTAGGGCCTCCCGCCTCCCCGCAATTCTGTTCACTGATCTATTCAGCAGAAGGAATGATGATACAGGCCTAGGTGATTACCCAGTTGGTGCGCATGTGCAACAGGAGGTAACTCCACGAGGTGGGGGCCGTATAATAAATAAAAAAGTTTATTTATTGTACAATCTTTTTTTTCCAAAAACATTGATACAACTGTCACAGGACATTTTCAGCGTGGAAAATGCATAATATGTACCCCAAGGACGACTCTCTTCGAAGAATTGAAAACCTCTTCAGGTTTGGTTAAGTTTCTTGTATATAGGGAGAACTTGCACACATTGATTTCTTAATTACAAGGTTGAAGAAAAATTGCTATTTCATACATAGTGCACTGTCAAAAATCGCCTTGTATGGCTTCAAATTAATTGTGAAAAAACAGTAGATCAGAACAAACAGTTGTCAGAACATTTGTCTATGTTGCCTAGCCATCAGTGAACTGACAAATACCACTGCCTGGAATAGGGCCCTACTTCACAAAGAGGTGTCAGTGTCATGCCTGTCTTAAGTCTTGGTCTCAGTGCCACAAGGTTGTATTCACACAAGTTACAGCAGTTGTAGCACTGAGAGTGAGTGAGTTTCCTTTTACACCACTTTTAGCAATATTCCAGCAATATCACAGCGGGGGACACCAGAAATGGGCTTCACACATTGTCTTTGGCATGACAAGCCAACGCTTTAACCACTAGGCTACCCGGTGTCCTCCCATTTGTGAGAACTCCCAGTTGTGAGACACATTAATTAATGGTTCAGTGCACATAGGTGGTGTTTCCACATCCCTACAATGAAAGTGGGATCAGCCAAGCCCAGTACCCACAGGAGGCATAGTCCATTGATGAGTTGACTAATGAAATAGATTTTCAGAAGAATAACACATATTTATTGACTATTATGAAGTTTGAAAGTAATTTTAGTTTGAACATATTTTATTATTATTTATGAAAATGAATTGGGATTGGTGAAGTATTACTGCTTATGTTAACAACGCTCCCATGCAACATAAAATATAAAACGAAATGGAGGATGTGACGTCATCGATATTGACTATTGCATAAATATATTTTTAAATACATATAAATATATACAGATTACATCAAATGCAACTATTCTCTAAGTAGTCATAATTAGAGACTTACAGTTGTGTGTGTCTAACAAGCTATTTTAGGAATATAAATCAATCACGAGAAAGTTGTTGAGTTAATTTAAGCATTTCCTGAGAAAATTTGAAGCGCTGTGTCTTGATGATATAATCGTGGACAGATTCAAATATATTCTGGTATACACAAGGAGTAAATTCTTTGTTTCCGTTCAAAATATTATCCAGGTTATAACGGGTAGTTGATATCCACAAGAGCAACGTGCACTGTCTATTAAATGTCTGTTATACTTATCGGCGATTGGGTCGCTAAATCCGAGCCTGAGGCGGCAGTGAACGATTTGACAAAAAAACAAGAGCCGTAATTAAGATCAATATAAATCTTTTTTCGGTTTTTGTAATTAGGTTTTAAAATTCTTTGAGACTGCATGACTCTTTGGAATTTGGCAGGGCATTCTATAAATTTATTGTGTCGGGTAGAAAGGGTTTGGCATGAGAGGCAGTTCTAATGGAAATTTCTTGTATTTCAGAGTTATTTCTTAAACTATAGCTTGTAGTTTCGGAGACGGATTAAATCTGAGTAGGTAAATTAATTTCTCTTTGATCATGAAGTTACCAACTTAAAGTGTTTAATTATTAATGACATTTACATGAGTATGTTAATCAATTTATCTTATAAAGTTTCATTAAGTAACCTCCACAAGATTCAGTTACATAGCAAATCAGTAATTAGCTAGGGTGAATCCATTCTATCAGACAGGGGAGTATGGTGTGTTTTCGTTGTTAATTACCTTCTCCACTGTCTCATAACTGGGAGTCTCACAACTGGGAGTTCTCACAAATGAGAGTAGACCGGCTACCCTAGTGTGCTGCTTTGTGAATCCCAGATCAATTGCAGTGTAAGTACTGTAGGTTGTTATAATACTATAGGTAGGTATTGCACTTAGTTATTGCAACACTGATCATAATTAGTAACTTTAGTAACTTTTGATTTGAACAACTGAAATGTTAGTGGTTATTTTACACATCCAATTGATTACTTTTGCTACAACAGATTTAGTTTGAAGATTCAGTACTATATTTACTGCCTTTTTTATCAATTTATATTTCATCTTCTCGGGAATATTTCAGCTTCCTCCTGCTTACCCATCACACATATCCACATATCATTGACTTTTAGATTTGTCTAAAACCTCAGAGACAAAGGTCATATTATTGATTTGCCAATCTTATATACAAATATCAGAGCAACTGCCGCCTTGCCACTTGACTGGTGTCTGAAATGTTCTCAATATAGTGCTCTCCATTTGGGCTAGCTTGCCTTTAAAAAAAAGAAATCTACTACAGTCTACCAGAATTGCAAGGCAAATATTAAAATATATTTAAAAAAGAAATATTCTGTGAAGGTATCGATACAGTCTACCAGAATTGCAAGGCAAATATTATGAATTGTATTGCAACCTCACAACCTCAATCTGTTACTTAGATTTTTGCACTTTCAATGGCAACATTGATCTGGGAGAAGCAAGAGAACTTTTGTTAATGTATTGATCAACTAAGATGCGTGTTTAAAAACACACTAGTAAAGCGCTATGGCTAGCTGGTTTATGGACATGTTAGAATCTTTGCTGTTTCAAACACTGCACTTGACCTTTATCAAACTGAGCAAACTGAGCAACCCTTTCAAAATGATAGTGACATTTCCAAATGAAATGGTTTATATTTGCAAGTATGTCAAGTAATACTCTGGATCCTCTTTCTCTCTTTCACTCTCACATTAATTTCATGATGCATTTTAGACTAGACCCTCGCAATCGCATTAAATTCGTGACGCATTAATATCATGATTTACAGTAATTACTTTATACCACATCCCTGTGGTTAGGGTCTCAATTTACTGTTAGGGTCAAACACTTCTCTGGACATGTGTATGTTATGAGATAAACTTGTCTAGGTGTCATATTTTCTTGGATAGCTCCATTCAGGTCTAATTGCCACCCAGTGTATTTGATGGGGCTTGTACCACAGTTGAGATTTACAATTTTTGATGTGCCAAGCATTCGGTGACAGTGACATCTCCTTCACTATGGTACCCCAAATCCCCTCTTCTACAGATCCACCATCATGTCTGTCCACTGAGATACTGTCTCAGAGACATTGTTCAGAGTGTGCTTGGCTCGATTGCATTAGTGGTTGTGAGTTCCCCTATAGACGTACACACTCTGGCTTCTGTGTGCACGTGTATCACATGCTGTCCATGCATGATGTGAAATCTTATTGTGGTTAGATGTTGCATTCAGATGCAACGCCTCAGTATTGTAAATGTACACCTCTATCATGGCATACAAATCATTAGTTCCCTTGGTTTTTGGCTGTAGCATAGATTATGAAGGCTGCTACACAAGTTTGTGGACACAGCAGAGTAGAATATGTGCATTTTTATTTGATTGGTTAATATTTATTAACTTTCAAGTCTGTTATAATATACCAACTATGTAATAACTCACGTATGGCCTGTTGTGGGTAGTATAGATAAGTCAATAGGGCAGTTGTGACATATACTGAGATTGTATCTATATGGCCGAAACATGATGTGTGTTTCAGTCATAGAACCAGTCACAGCCCAGGCGAGGCTGATCATCAGCACCGAGAACAATTCCCTGCCAAAGGTGTTTGCAGACTTCACCCTGGAGGAGATAGAGGTCCTTCTGTCCAGGCAGCAGGTGAGATGATGCATCAGAGCAGTACTAGTGATTGAGTGAGGGAATGAGTGTTTGCAGACTTCACCCTGGAGGAGATAGAGGTCCTTCTGTCCAGGCAGCAGGTGAGATGATGCATCAGAGCAGTACTAGTGAGTGAGTGAGGGAATGAGTGTTTGCAGACTTCACCCTGGAGGAGATAGAGGTCCTTCTGTCCAGGCAGCAGGTGAGATGATGCATCAGAGCAGTACTAGTGAGTGAGTGAGGGAATGAGTGTTTGTAGATTTCACCCTGGAGGAGAGAGGTCGTCCATACAAGCAATGGGTGAGAAGATACATGAGAGCAGTGAGTGAGTGAGTGAGGGAATGAGTTTGCAGACTTGTTCCTGGAGGAGATAGAGATTGTCCCATCTGGTAACATATGTGATAATGCATAAGTGGAACTCAGTGAGTGAGTGAGTGTTTGCTGACTTCACCTCCTGTCCAGGCAAATAAGGAAAAATGCCCAAACTGTTATAAGACCAAACCTACTTATCGAGAGGTCTTCATATTAGTTGTATTATCATCATTGTGATGCTCTTCATTCCATTGTAGCCACTTGTTTCCATTGGACAACTGCAAAGACAAGCATGTTCAAGCAGACATTTAGAATGTCTTGGAATTTATAACATATCAGGTCTTTCAGAAACACAATAATTGTAATTCTTGCAAAAATTGTTTTGATCAGTAAAATATCTAGATCTGATCTTGTTCAAGCTAAGGTATAAAAACAAACTTGTGGGTAATTACACAGGCAACTGGCACTATTGGCAAGAAGGTCACAACCAAATCTGCCTGACAAGTCTGTGATTATTGGAGGAACAGTGACACCTGCACTCAAACCTCACTGGTATCTTTAACTTCTTTCAGTTCCTGAATCTGTTGACACTGAGTGAGTCTTTCCAACTTATGAGCATCAACCAGCGGTACAGGAAGTACCACCCAAACATCCCTCTCAAGGTCAGCCCAAGGTCATGGTGGCATTATGCCAACACAGCCATCTTGGAGGAGATGATCCGTCCCTACTCCTGGGAGAGAATCAAAGAGCACAGGTCGTACATACTTAAACACTCTCTCACTTGTAGCTGCTGTCAGCCAGCTGACCTGAGTCAAATACTTAATTGCTGGCAGAGTCTGTCAGATCGTTGATGACAAGAGCAAATAATATTTCAGTCATACATAATTCAAGGCCAATATTGATGGAGTATGTTAACTGTTTTTGCAGGAACCAGTATCGGAAGTACAAGGACCTTTACAAGCGGAGCCTGGAGCGACCAGACCATGAGTCCATTCGCAGTAAGATATGGGAGCTGGAGGAGAACCTGGATGTATCAAACATATTGCTGGCCAGAGAACATGCCAAGGTGGAGGTGAGTGTACACGCTGCAGGGGGACATTAATCTGAATGATGCTGTCTAGAATAGCTAAATGGATATTCTACATGTTTGAGATAGCAAATATCAGGTTGTTCGCATATTATGGCAAATTACTCTGGACTAACATAACAAGGAGATTTAGGAGAATCTTTTTTTAACTGGCAAGAAGAAATCAGGGGCAAGCTCCAATCAGTTCAATGGGTGTACATTATTTTGCTGTGAAGCTCTGACACTGTACATGTCTGTCAATTTGTGTCATTTCCTTTTCTTCCTTTTGTTTTAAGTTTGCCCGTGAGGCCCCTGAACGAGCCAAACATCGACCAAAGAAAGAAAAGAAGGGCTGGTTTAGTTCTTGGTTTGGTGGCAGTGAAGATGAAGATGACTTTGAAATTACTGGCAAGGAGACACGTGAGTTGTTTTTCTATTTTGAATGCACTGCCAGAAGATACAATCAAAACATTTAAGATATCAAATCCTCAATTGTCAATCAAAGTTTCAGAGTCCTCAGCAAGCCTCAGAGTTTAAAACTTGTATTTACTTGTTGATGTATTTCATATCAAAAGACACTTGAGTGCGATTCTTTATGTTTCAATATTTCTGTAATAAAAGCATATCTTTGTAACATAATAAAACAAGGGTGTTGTATATCGACTGAAGAGAGCAGCCAATATGAGATTATATGGTGTATAAGTCTCATATCTCCCTGACAGAGGACTGGCTGGACAAACTCAGCAATGAAGAGAAAGAGAAACTGTATGATGGCATCGGCTACGACATCAACGCAAATACCCAAACATATGCACCGGAGGTGAGTTGGTGTAGCAAGTGTGGCATTAGCTATTCTGCTGCTATTGTTGGTTGCGCCAGCGGAATCCTAAATGTTAGTTAAGATGCATTATTACAGATCTCATCTGCAGTTTTATGTGTAAGGACAATTCTTCATAGCCTACTCAGTGTTATTACTACAACCTCTCTACTCTCTCTATAAAACTCAACAGGAGCTTGCTCAAGGCAAATTATGTCTTTAGTACCTAATAGTGTTGTGGGTTAACAGCTCCGTATCACATAATGATGAGATTGGGTTTCAGACATAATGTAGCTTCACTGCTATTTATTTATTTTAAAATTTGATATCATTTAAATGTGATAGTATTGGAATATTACACTACTTTCCTGGCTGTTAATAAGTAATTGCATTGTGATACCATAACAAGAACATTGACCAAGTCAGATGTAGATGGTATTTGGCGACTTGGATAACATATTGGGTGAGTGCAGCCAATGGTGTCAATGTCCCCTCTGTTCCAGTACGTCAAGCACAAGGTGCAGGTGATCCTGAAGAGCTGCTGTGTGTCCCTGGTCAACTACAGCAAGAAGATCCTGCAGGTGTCGGTCACTCACCTCCTGGCAACCTGGGAGGACCGACCAGCCACCGGCGCCTTCAGGTGAGTCAGCACGCCACCATTCCTGGAAGTCTTGGAGATAATCATTTTCAGAATAGCTCTGTTGATGTCATGGAATCAGTTACATGAATGATGCAGACTACCAGACATTAACTATTTATTTATTGACTACAGATAAAGCAGGTGATATTTACCTGAATGGTATCACAGCAGATGATCAGCTATTTGCAACAGTAAGATGGCTGTAGACATGATTATTCTAGAAAGAAAAGTTTCCCAAAGCTGCCTGATGATATTTTTTTTTACTTTTGTCACATTGAAATTCCACCACTTGAGCAATTTGAGAAAGTCTAATGGCCCACACCCTCAGAGTCAGGCACCTAATCGCCAGCACACAAAGTCAGACTACCAGTTGTCCGACTTCCATTTTTGTGGAAGCCACGGTGGCTGAGCGGTCTAGGCGTCTGACTTTGTGTGCTGGCGATTAGGTGCCTGACTCTGAGGGTGTAGGTTTGAGTCCCGGATGGGACTCAACCCAAAAAAAGTACTGGAATCTGTACTTTACTGAGAAAGTGTAATCCCAAATATAACAGATGTTACATATGAAGTCAGTTCTTGGTATGAGTTGCTAGGATATTCCTGAAATTTTGCCAAAATTAGGTAGAACAGAACTCACTCATTCACTCACTCAATAAATGTTGCTTGGTTTGGTGATGCATGTACTCTGTTGCATACAACACTTGTGGTTTACATTGAATATAGTGTTATACAGAATAGGTACAGTTTCTATTAAAAAGTGTCAGTAATCCCAAATCTGGCAGAATACACTAAGGGCATTTATTTCCTATTGTCTTGATATATTCATCTCATCCACTGAAGGCACATACACGATACAGTGTGTGCCAGTGTCAGAGTATGTGGTAAATGATAATGGTATGAAGTGTCAGCTGTTAAGGCTCATAATGCACATTGTTATCCATCTGATAAATCCAATAAACTTGATATCACAGTCTGATATATATGTAAATGAGATACATCCAAGGAGCTCCATGCATCAAAGCTATCTCTATATATAGTGACTTAGTAGTATCAATAGGTTTAGATTTAAAAACAATTTTTTTTATGTGTGGATACTTTACCATCATGAACATGATTCAATACAGTTTTCATTCCTGATATATTTTTATGATACAGAAGTTCCTCGCTTAATAATCCCTGTGTCTGCATTCTAGGATCTCCTCCAACACTGAGAGTTTCTCTATAGAGGGGGCTTCCATTGAACATGAGCTTATCCCGATCCTCACCTCGGACATCGGAGTCTATGGTGTGTACATATCTCAGTGTCAGTCAGAGACACTACAGTAGTAGTCATAATCCAGTCTTTGTATAGTCAACAGTGCCAAAGAAACATCAATGTTGAGGATATCATAAGATTTGACCTTTTCAATTTTATGTGAGAAATATTAAAACATTGTGTCCTTGTAGACTATAAATATGTCAGCAGTAATAGTTGTGTCCCCTGCCCCCTTATTGAACTATATTTGTATGACAATAAGCAGTGTCACTTGTATCCCCTGCCCCCTTATTGAACTATATTTGTATGACAATAAGTACAGTGTCACTTGTGTCCCCTGCCCCTTATTGAACTAATATGACAATAAGTACAGTGTCACTTGTGTCTTCAGCCCCCTCATTGTATTTGTATGAACAATAAGTGTGTCACTTGTGTCTTCAGCCCCCTCAGTGAACCAGGTGTGCACATTGGACTTCGAGGTGAAGCCGCTGTACGTGGATGCAGACTACTCCCTCAGTCTCAACATTCAGCCCGTCGAGATTGTCTATGACGAGGTGAGCAGATCAGAGTCTTCATTATCTTATGGTCCTGAGGCTTCAAATCTGATTGATATATTATGCATATAAGGAACACTGGGTAGTAGCGTGTAATATGTAACATATTGTATTAAGTTATCTACTGATGGGGAATCCAGGTCCCCTGCAACCTATGCTGGTTGTATGAGGCGACCTGATGAATCGGTCTGTGACCTCTTTGATTGCATATCCTTGTACTGCTACATCATGTATCATTGTTCGTATTTATCACTGAGTTATCAGCTTCCAACTCCATTATTGACAGGCAACCATCATGGATCTGCAATATTGTGGAGATAAGAACAACAACAGATATTTAGGTATATATTTGTCTCTGATTTGATTGAGTGTTTCCATACATTTCCAGCACTCAATCTCAGAAGTCACAGCGTTCTTCAACGTCCCGCATGGAGGGGTGGACATGAGGTCTGCTGCCATGGTGACGCTACAGGAAGTGGCCAAGTACAGCCGGGCAGGGCTGCAGTATGCTATAGAACAGCACAAGGTACATGACGTGATATGTCAGTGTATACAGAATAAATAGCAAGTCGTAGTCATAGTTATGTGTCATTGTATTACTTAGCTGATATTGTCATAACATGACACTTCTTTAGAATCCAAAGTTTCAAAATGTTTGGGGTTTTTAGTTTGAGTTTTGTCCATGATGATATTTATCTATCTTCATATTTAATGATGGTTTGAGTGCATTTGTTGGCATGATAATATCTTCTTGTTAACTCTTCAACTGTTAACTGTTAATTAGTAAGCTTCCTCTAATTTTCTACACCAGAGTGATGTCAGTGTGTTGTGTTTCAGACAGTGCATGTCGCCTTGAACATGAGATCGCCTTACATAGTGGTGCCAGAGTTTGGTACACTGCACAGGTAGGACATTCCTAGGTTGTGTGACCTATATAGTTAAGCCCCAATGTGACCTTGAACCACATGGAGGAGTCAAGGTTAGAACTGGTCCCCAGCAAGCTGTGCTTGTACAAGAGTGAGTGAGTGAGTTTAGTTTTACCCCGCACTCAGCAATATTCCAGCTATATGGCGGCGGTCTGTAAATAATCGAGTCTGGACCAGACAATCCAGTGATCAACAGCATGAACATCGATCTGCGTAATTGGGAACCGATGACATGTGTCAACCAAGCCAGCGAGCCTGACCCCCCAATCCCATTAGTTGCCTCTTATGCTTGTACAAGACAAATGAATGGATTGGGTGGTCAGACTATTGTGTTTCCTTGTACCTCTAGGTCAAGGGATCATAATATCAATCACTACTTTGTCTTGTCCAGAATGGAATATTTACAGAAATAATGCTGAGAGAGTGGCAAATAAACAAACAATGTAGCATCTACAGATATGATACTGCTAAAAGTGGTGTAAAACTCATCTCACTCACTCACTCACTCACTACCAGTCTGATGACAACCTGAAGCATTTGAAGAACATTTCCAGTTCCTCAAGCTGTTGAAATATTGTCTGTATTGAAAATGTTTAAAATGATTTCATTTTATCATTTCTGTACTCTCTATGCAGGGTGTTTTTTAAACAGACTGCAGCTTTATGAAAGGCAAGTTAAGATTGATCCACATCAAGACATGTCTTCAGTTATCTGATGACAGATCATATTATGATAGTGTCTGAATCTGGGGACCAGCCTAAATCTTTTACCATTACCGTAGTGATCCCTTGACATTCATCTCATTCATCTCATTCATGTCGTTTATTCAAAATTTCAAAAACTGACATGTTTTTGTTTTTCAGAGGAGGAAATGTTTTGATAGCTGATTTTGGAACGTTGAGGATAGAAAGTGAACTGCAGCCCAAAGATGTCAGTCTGGAAGTAAGTGTCACCATCTTGCATAGCTGGATGCTGTAACCTGATGGTCGATGGCCATACATCACATACAGTGTATCTGTATCAGACCCATAGTCAGCTAGTCCACGTCAGTCATTTCAAGTGGTTTCTGTCAAATTTAGTCCCACTATATTTTCTCCAGTATTGGATTAATAGACCATTGTGTATCCCAGTGCACTGTGATGATCTCATACTTTCATTGGTCCATACATTTGTGTGCAGGATGCAACGATGTCTGAGATTGAGTCCCGCCTGTATGATCAGTTCAACATCACTGTGAGTGACGTCAAGGTGCTGCTGGCAGACTCAGGTGAGTAAACATGAGTCCCAGGGGAAGTGAATGCCTCAAGGTTGTCACATAGCTGTGGCTGTCGCAGATGTGTAGGCTGTAAATATGCAGTTCATATAAAACTTTTTTTTTAAGAACTGAAGGTCTAAAAATACAGATTTTCTTAAATTTGGAAGATCAGGAATTGAGTATTACATGTATGGAATCTGTGTGTTGTGTCTCCAGGTGATGACTGGCACACTGCACAGACCCAACCTGACTCGGACTACCACATCCTTCCCAGTGTGCAGCTGGTCATGGCTTTCTTCAACGCTGTCCGCAGAGACTACAAGCAGCTGCCACAGTGAGTTGTGCATCACCTGCACCATCACCACCACCACCACCATCACCATCATCACCAACACCATCACCAACACCATCACCTGCACCAGCACCATCACCATCACCTGCACCATCACCTGCACCATCACCATCACTGCACCACACCACCACCACCATCACCATCACCACCACACCACCACCATCACCATCACCATCATCACCATCACCTGCACCACCACCATCACCTGCACCATCACCACCATCACCTGCACCACCACCACCAACACCACCACCATCACCATCACCATCACCATCATCACCATCACCATCACCACCACCAACACCATCACCATCACCACCACCACCACCACCACCACCACCATCACCATCACCACCACCACCACCACATCACCACCACCATCACCATCACCATCACCATCACCACCACCATCACCATCACCTCACCATCACCATCACCATCACCATCACCATCACCTGCATATCCATCACCATCACCATCACCATCACCATCACCACCACCACCACCACCACCATCACCATCACCATCACCACCACCATCACCACCACCCACCATCACCATCACCATCACCATCACCACCACCATCACCACCACCACCACCACCACCACCACCACCATCACCACCACCACCACCACACCATCACCACCACCACCACCATCACCACCACCACCACCATCACCATCACCACCACCACCACCACCATCACCATCACCATCACCACCACCATCACCACCACCACCACCATCACCACCACCATCACCACCACCACCACCACCACCATCACCATCACCATCACCACCACCACCACCACCATCACCATCACCATCACCATCACCATCACCATCACCATCACCATCACCATCACCACCACCACCACCACCACCATCACCATCACCATCACCATCACCACCATCACCATCACCATCACCACCACCATCACCACCACCACCACCACCACCACCACCACCATCACCCACCATCACCATCACCATCACCCATCACCACCACCACCACCACCATCACCATCACCATCACCATCACCACCACCACCATCACCATCACCACCACCACCACCACCACCACCACCACCATCACCACCACCACCACCACCACCACCACCACCATCACCATCACCATCACCATCACCATCACCACCACCACCATCACCAACACCAACACCATCACCACCACCACCATCACCACCACCACCACCACCACCAGCACCATCACCATCACCTGCACCACCACCATCACAGTCTCATCAGCTGAATACACCAGCTTCCACACAACGGTCATGGAGCTGTGACCCATTTCTTGACAGGCTTACAATAGTCATAGTGCTAACATCGTTTTGTGCAAGTGGACCGATACAGTTTAGAGCATTTGAAAATTATACAGTCCTTCCAAGCACAGGAACAAAGACAGTTCCAAGTCTCACTCACTGACTTTGCCATGAATTACTTTGAACTATCCTTGCTGTGGTATCAAACCTCAACACTCACCCACTCTTCAAATAGAATCTTTTGTCAGTCTGCAGTGTGTTTCTGCCCTAAAGCACAGGAACAAATACAAGTTCACCCTCCCATTGCCTTCCCCACCTTTATTTACTTTCCTAAATACAGTATTAAATGTATGCTTCCTCACTCACTCTTCAGACAGAAGCTTGTTGCCAGTCTGCCGACCATGAAGCTGAACATCTCTGACAAGCGCCTCCTGTTGCTCACGTCCTTCTTCCGCAACTTCCCCATCCCAGCCAGCACCAGCATGGCCACCCTTGGTGAGGACATGGTGGACAGCTGCATTATCATCCAGCCCGCCGTGCCGCTGGTGAGTACATCCTCCTCCAGTGTAGGGAGGCATCCTATCTATGTATGTACAGTTTGTGCATGGCATTCGCAGATCATGTAGTGTGAATTGACTAGTCTAGCAAGGCTTGGTAAAGGAGAAATTGTCACCTGTTGTGTCAGTGTTACTTGCATGTTCCGAGTTGCCTTGACTGCAACAACAAACGTGACGTCATCATAATGGTTAAATGTTAACAAGCAGATGTACGAGCATCAGGTGTTGCTTGCACCCTTGGCTCCAATACAGGAGGCAGTAATCTCGCCTGGGTCCATCTTAGAGTGTGAGCCCACCCTAGGCCCATCGGTAGGAACATTGTTGTGGTCATCCCGCATCTATTGGTCTTGCTAACTAAAGTTATAAGCCAACTATGGTGGACCACATTGTTCAAGCTATTTTTCAATCACACTGTTGTTTTTTTTACCAATGCTGATATGGGTTGTCATCAATTGCTTTATGCTTGCCAGACATTCTTTTCTGCAAGTGTTTTCGTGATCAAAATCTGACGGTCCCAATACTGGTGATGAGGATATTTAATGTGTTCAAGGTGACAGTTGTGCATTGGTGCAATGTGGACAAAAGACTTGTGCACAGGTGCATCGTTCTGGTTGAACTACACAGGTTTTTCATGATTTTTAGCCTTCATATTCTTGTGCAGTTGCCTAAGCAGGTTAGCATAATATTGGCCATTTATGGTTTGAACTTAGGGGAAATAGTCCACCATTAAGATTCCTTCAGAGCCCCAGAAAATAGTCATCACCTTACCAGCTGATAGAACAGCCTTATCCTTCTTCAGAGAATACATACAATGTTTCTACTGCATTGACTTGTTTAAACTGTGGCCTCTGGTTCAGTCTGCTTCAGCCTCTGGCTGCAGTGTGTTGAACCCAGATTACTAAGAAAAATTGTCTGGATCTGCTTCAAAACAGCATAAGTGTTCATAAGTGACCAAGAACCATGACGGTTTCTGATCACTGGTCCTTCGAACCTTGGAACCCTGCAGGCAGAAACCTGACCTTTCCAGATCATTTTCAAGGCTCTCTTTTGCACTCTGGAGCTAAGCTGCTCCTCCCTAAGAAGAGACAAAGAAGGAACATCATCCCCTAGCGTGTTTTATGTCCACATGTTGGCTGTAGGAACAGGTCCTGTCTGTTGAAGGTACTTTCTGTCAGCAGGATAACCAATTGGGTCCATTTCCACCAACATGGACCAAGTAAGTTTGATGCCTGCAGAAATATGATGCCTTGGCATGTATTTAGTTTAAGTTTATACTGTAAGCATTGGAAGTATTGTAATTTATACATGCAAGCTGTTGAGGGAAATTGAACAGGACTTTACAAACTCCCATTATACACGCCACTTTAAGAAATAACATTTCTGCTGTAAGACAATTATCACACATACAAATCCAAGCCCCACACTTGTGAAGCATCTATATTCATTACCACCATGTTGTATGAACCATTTCAGGTAACTTGTAAAGGTGCCAAAAATGGTAAAACTAGAGATAAAGTAAGAAACAGATTTCATTCATCAATAAGTTTGTTGATTGTTGTAACAAAATGTTTATGGATGTGTGACTCCTTACCCTCAATGATATTCTTGATTCACAAATTAAGCGAATGATTGACTTTGCACATCATTAATTTCAACTGGAGAATGTGTGTCTTCTATGCCTCTGTCCTTCACTTTCTGATAATGTCTGCAGTATCTGCATGACGCCAGGAACACCTGCTATCACGACTTACAAATGACAACCAGTCATATATCTGTCTGAGAGCCTGTAACCAAGTCTGTCTAATCCTTGCACTTTTTAATCAATCTTTTTCCAGCATGGTCGACATTTCATTGTTTTCGTTGTTTCACCGATAATAACAGATTTTGTTTTACTTCAGAAGCTAATGCATTTGTTGTGTTAAAATGTTAAAATGGCAAAAACATCTAGATAACAAGATACTGCAGCAAATTATTAATTGTCATTTGTCCTTATCAGAAGACTGGGGCTCCAATAAATGTTTTTGTTGGCGTCTTAGCTGAACAGCATAATGTGTGAAGAAGGCCCTATGCTACAGGAGGGGCTCTTTTAGCTTCTAATTCATTGTCTATAGTCATATCTGTCAAAATAATTTTCAAGTTTTCATCGTTTTGCTGCAAGTATTGATGATAATGTCACAGTAAATTTTCCCTCAAGTTGTTTGAACTTAAAAAATGTAAGTGAGTGAGTTGGGCTTTACGCCGCTTTTAGCAATATTCCAGCATCATCAGGGCGAGGGACACCAGAAATGAGCTTCACATTGTACCCGGTCCCATATGGGAAATCTAACCCACCTCCCTTTAAAATGTGAGCAAACGAGTTTGTAAAGAAACTGTTGAAGGCATCTGTTTCATCCATTGCCACCAGGTATGAGGTGAGGTGGGGTTTAACGTTGTGTTGAAGATTATTGCCCATAGAGTATGTGTGACATGCATGCGTTTATGTGTGAGGTGGTCCAACCCGATGTGCATCAGATAAAACATGTATATTTGGTTAGACTTCATGTATTGTGTATTCCATCAAGAAAAGGAAGGAAAACATACTAATTTTTTCATGGTATTCTGTAAATGAATTGAGGCAGGATATTTGGTTTTGAGGCTGCTTTAATATAGATGGAATATTGCTAAGAGTCACATAAGAAAATATGAATCAGTTGGGTTGAAAATCTCACAATTAATTTATAATGGCCTTATGAGAATTTCATCATGAGACTTAGCGTAGCTCTTTGGAAAGAGCTTGAGGTTTGTACGTATATCATTGTACATTGTGTCAAGTTGCTGGAGACAAGTGAGACAGAATGAAGGTAAGATTGTTCAATGTATATTCCTGCCCTTGTTCCCATCCTTAATGTATGCTTATCTAACTACAGGATCCATCAGAGACCCAGGTGGAGCCAGATGTTAACACCTTAAGGAGGATGCGACGCTCAGTGCTAGGGAGGAAGGTGGTGGTCAAGAATGATGGGAGGAAGAAGATGAAGAAGAAGGAACATGTCCTGTCTTCCCAGTCATCAAGAAATAGTGCTGGTGAGTTCCGTATGGGCAGCAGCCATATTAGAAACAAAACTGTATTAGAAACATGTTTGAAAATGTAATATCCCTGAACAAAACTATCTATGGTATAACTTTCCATGTTCCCTTGTCTGAAACTGTACTTAGTGAACTTAATGTGGATGATAACAGTGCCCCACACTTAAGCTCACAAAATTGTTACCTGATTTTAAAGATGGCTGCCATGACAGTCAAAGGTGAGCTACAGAGCCTCATGGTTGTGTTTTCTGGAATAAGACACCTTTGTAAACACTAGATATTATATACACCTGTGTAAATTGTACATATGTAATTGTATATATGCTTGTTGTTGGCGCAACAAGAGCTAAACCAAATAAATAACTTTTAACAGTAAATGTCCGTGCATCAACATGTCAACTTTGTGAATGTATGTTCCAGGTGAAGAGGTGTTTTTCTCTGCATCAGATCATTCAGACGAGGATGTTGATGAGTGGTCTGAGTGAGTACATGCTAATTATAACATTCGACAGGAATAATAATCTTCTATATGGTTGTACACACTTTTGAACATTATTTCAAATTAATTGACTTATCCTTTGCTCCACAAACTGGTTGTAGGGTTGAAGGTCATTGTTATGATCAGTCATGAGAAAATAGCTAGCTAATACCTGGTCATCTGTACAGGTTTAGACATAAAAGTGAGAGTAATTCTATGGAAAAGACTTTGCAGTAGGTTTAATTGCATTAAAAGTGTCTGAAAGGAAGAGAAATTGTATTGAAACAACTAGAATTGAAAAAATTTCAAATTGAAAAGGCCTGGAATCTGTCAGTAAGTGATGTGTGGCAGATGTTTCTCTTTGTTTGTAAAGCATAATTCTCTGTGTCCATATCTCATCAAGAAAAACAAACATAGGCTTATAATCCAGTTTTCATTCATTGTGTTGAAGCACCAGTTGGGGTTCAGTGTATTTAACCCATTCTTTAGAAACCTCATAGTAAGGTTAAACCTCAGTAATAGACACTTTGACCTTGAAGGTTTGGCATATATGTTTTTGTCTGTTCCTTACAGTTTCCTGCACATCAAGCCTGTTGATGACAGCACCTTCCCCTCCAACTCCGTCAACATACTGATCAGGATGACCCTCGGGGAGTTTGTCATCAACCTGTCCCGGGTCCTGGACAAACACGAGACTCCATATCTGATGTTCCGGGTCAACCGACTGCGTATCGACTCTGCAATGACGGTGCATGGCCACGCTGTCCATGCAACACTAGGAGGAGTGCAGCTGGTCGACAAGATCCATGTGGGTGAGTCATTGGGTTGTGGCCATCACTTGACTTACACATGGTCTCATTAGACTGCTCAGTTAGATGTGCTGTTTTCCCAAGTTATGTTTCTTGGCTTGTAGACTGGAGCAGTTTCCACTTGGTTATAAATTTGAAATAAAAAGTCTTCAAATATGTCTCTCATTGAGTTATAAAAATCAGTATATAGGAGAATGGAGGACGTATGACCCACTGAATACAGTAATGATATATCGCGAAGAATATGGTCAGTGATATGTTGAGCACACTCACACACTCACTCACTCACTCACTCACTCACTCACTCACTCACTCACTCACACACTCACTCACTCACACCCACTCACTCACTCACACACTCACTCACTCACTCACACACACACTTAACACTCAACACCCGCACTCACACGCTCTGACAACTTTTGTTTTGTCCTCTACGGCCATTAGCTGTTGCACTTAGTGACTCTATCAACACTGACAGATAATGTCACCTAGTTCAATCCAGGAATGTTTCCTTGTTTCTTTCCACTTTCTGGACATACAGTCCTGGTATCCCTAGCTATGTGTGTGTTCCTGTATACACTGCTGTATGTGTGTCCTATGTTCTCTCCACAGGTTCATCAGGAGAGTACATGGAAATCCTGGGCACAAACTCAGCATCAGATCTGGTCTCCATTGTTTACAGAAAGGTCAGTTCAGGGAATGTCATTCAGAATGATCACCTCCTACTCTAACAGTCTATTGCGGTCAAGAGTCCGATAGAACGCTGTCAAGGAGTCACACAAGGTTTTGTCTTTGATTCAGATGTGATTTTCCTTACATGAGACCCTTAAGAAACTTCCCTGAGATGATTGCCTTTACACATGACTCCCCACTTGCTATTGTTTTTAGTTGAGAGCTATCCTATCAACCATTAGTTTGTCTGATCCAGGCTTGTCACATATCCGTAGACTGACTATAGCTTGTAACCCTGATCACAGTCTATAGAAGGACGTGGTTGTGTCCATCCTATCAACCATTAGTTTGTCTGATCCAGGCTTGTCACATATCCTTAGACTGACTATAGCTTGTAACCCCGCTCACAGTCTACAGAAGGATGTGGTTGTGTCCATCCTATCAACCATTAGTGTGTCTGATCCACCCTGTCACATGTCCGTAGACTGACTATAGCTTGTAACCCCGCTCACAGTCTACAGAAGGATGTGGTTGTGTCCATCCTATCAACCATTAGTTTGTCTGATCCAGGCTTGTCACATATCCGTAGACTGACTATAGCTTGTAACCCTGCTCACAGTCTAAAGAAGGACGTGGTTGTGTCCATCCTATCAACCATTAGTGTGTCTGATCCACCCTGTCACATATCCGTAGACTGACTATAGCTTGTAACCCCCCTCACAGTCTACAGAAGGATGTGGTTGTGTCCATCCTATCAACCATTAGTTTGTCTGATCCAGGCTTGTCACATATCCTTAGACTGACTATAGCTTGTAACCCCGCTCACAGTCTACAGAAGGATGTGGTTGTGTCCATCCTATCAACCATTAGTGTGTCTGATCCAGGCTTGTCACATATCCGTAGACTGACTATAGCTTGTAACCCCGCTCACAGTCTACAGAAGGATGTGGTTGTGTCCATCCTATCAACCATTAGTGTGTCCGATCCACCCTGTCATATATCCGTAGACTGACTATAGCTTGTAACCCTGCTCACAGTCTACAGAAGGATGTGGTTGTGTCCATCCTATCAACCATTAGTTTGTCCGATCCACCCTGTCATATATCCGTAGACTGACTATAGCTTGTAACCCTGCTCACAGTCTACAGAAGGATGTGGTTGTGTCCATCCTATCAACCATTAGTGTGTCTGATCCACCCTGTCACATATCCTTAGACTGACTATAGCTTGTAACCCCGCTCACAGTCTACAGAAGGATGTGGTTGTGTACATCCTATCAACCATTAGTGTGTCTGATCCACCCTGTCATATATCCGTAGACTGACTATAGCTTGTAACCCTGCTCACAGTCTACAGAAGGATGTGGTTGTGTCCATCCTATCAACCATTAGTGTGTCTGATCCAGGCTTGTCACATATCCTTAGACTGACTATAGCTTGTAACCCCGCTCACAGTCTACAGAAGGACGTGGTTGTGTCCATCCTATCAACCATTAGTTTGTCTGATCCAGGCTTGTCACATATCCTTAGACTGACTATAGCTTGTAACCCCGCTCACAGTCTACAGAAGGATGTGGTTGTGTCCATCCTATCAACCATTAGTTTGTCCGATCCACCCTGTCACATGTCCGTAGACTGACTATAGCTTGTAACCCCGCTCACAGTCTACAGAAGGACCTGTTTGTGTCCATCCTATCAACCATTAGTTTGTCCGATCCACCCTGTCATATATCCTTAGACTGACTATAGCTTGTAGCCCCACTCACAGTCTACAGAAGGACGTGGTTGTGTTGCAGGTGGAGCCGTCATGTCCTGACTTCAGTGATGGTTACGGCGGCGTAGAGCATGCCCTGCTGCTGAAGCTGCACACACTGTCGGCGCTGTGCGACCAGGCCAGCATGATCTACCTCAACGCCTTCATCCAGGGGCTCATCACCAGGTAGGTGATTGCAAGCAAGTTCTAAACTGACCTGAACATTCATTATAATAATTTTTTCCATAACATAATTGTTATAAGAAAGGGGTCTGTGTTGAGTAATTGTTACCATTGTTTACTGGTTGACATTGCGAATATTCTCTCAAATAATTTGAGATTAATTACCTTGAAGGAAAGAGCTCATTTCCGAATGTTCCAGTAATGAATCACATAGGCCACAGTGGTCCTGCAGTGGTTTGACTGTTTCACCTCATTATTTCCCCAGTTTATGTCGGGCATGACGAGTGTCCAAGAAGTCGTGTATGTTTCCACAATGGGTTTAGGATTCTGGGATTGTAGGTTCCAATGCCTGCTCGTCCCAAGTATGTTTCTAGGTTTGTTTGCACCCAGCCATGTTCTCGTTGGTGTCACCAAAGTTGCAAACGGCAGAGAACTGTGTCACTGTGCTCTTTCCTGACGCATAATGGTGACAGGCTGGAATACCTTTACAGATGGTGGTAAATCCATTGCTCACACTGATACATTGTGTTGTAGTGTGCATAGCATGGACATGAAGACCAGCACCAGCACCGTGATCTCCTCCTCGGACCTCAACAACAAGGACCGACCCTCCCTTACTGAGCGACTCACATCCATCACTGATGAAGGTACATAGCCTGTTTAAACAGTTTCTGCTTTTCCTGGCTCGGACTTGAATGTCTATATTCAGCCATACTCCAGCTGGAACAATAGCAGGGAACAACATACACAGTTTCCTTTCTCGGAGTCTTTCTTTTGTCCTGTTGTTTGATTTAAGTCCTGCACAAATTTTTAGGAATGATCTTACCGGTACATGTTTCTACAGCTGTTGCTACTTCTGGAAGCTTATGATTCTTTTCAGTAAATTTGGTTTTAATAGTTTGTTTTTATTTAGTTATTTGCCTAAAGGAAAAATATGATTATATTTTTAGGGCCTTACAGACCCATATGACGAGGGGATAGATGGCCTGGAATATAGGGGAGGGAGAAACAATAATCTAGAGAGAAATCTGGATATACATAAGTTCTAAATGTATTTTTTCAATATAATGAAAGTAACTATTGATCAGGTCAACTTAATGTATGATAGGTTTGGCTTCTATTGACTTTCATATTTTTGTTGTTCCATTAAAACCTTTGTCCCTGTATTGCAGTGGACTACCTTCCTCCACGGTGTATCAAACTCAACATGGTGGCCAAACTGGAGAACTTGAGTCTCCGACTGTGTGACTCGGAAAACAGCCTCTCCCATATTGACATCACAGGTGAGTTCACACAGGACTGGCAGATTCTCAAGTCAGTTGTCCTATGTCTTGTTACACCAACAATCGCCAGACACATTTTGTTTTTAACATCTGTACCTCTTGTATGTTCTATTGTACTGTTTTGAAAAATATATTTGAACAATATTGTCAGATAACGCTACCAAGCACTGTTGTCCTTCCTGGAATAATTAACTGATGTTTATCATGGCCTGGTGCTTTTCATGCCTTGGTTTTGGTTGCCTAAATTTCTTTACAGCTAATCATTGAATCTAGTAGTTATCATATTGGATCTTTCCCATACATTTGTCACAAACATACTTCTACTGTGGTCACATTTGTCACAAACATACATCTGCTATGGTCACATTTGTCACAAACATACTTCTGCTATGGTCACACTTGTCACAAACATACTTCTACTATGGTCACATTTGTCACAAACATACATCTACTGTGGTCACATTTGTCACAAACACTTCTACTGTGGTCACATTTGTCACAAACATACATCTGCTATGGTCACATTTGTCACAAACATACTTCTGCTATGGTCACATTTGTCACAAACATACTTCTACTATGGTCACATTTGTCACAAACATACATCTACTGTGGTCACATTTGTCACAAACACTTCTACTGTGGTCACATTTGTCACAAACATACTTCTACTGTGGTCACATTTGTCACAAACACTTCTACTGTGGTCACATTTGTCACAAACATACATCTGCTATGGTCACATTTGTCACAAACATACTTCTACTGTGGTCACATTTGTCACTAACATACTTCTGAGATGGTCACATTTGTCACAAACATACATCTGCTATGGTCACATTTGTCACAAACATACTTCTACTATGGTCACATTTGTCACAAACATACTTCTACTGTGGTCACATTTGTCACAAACATACATCTGCTATGGTCACATTTGTCACAAACATACTTCTACTGTGGTCACATTTGTCACAAACATACTTCTACTGTGGTCACATTTCTCACAGACATACATCTACTATGGTCACATTTGTCACAAACATACATCTGCTATGGTCACATTTGTCACAAACATACTTCTACTATGGTCACATTTGTCACAAACATACATCTGCTATGGTCACATTTGTCACAAACATACATCTGCTATGGTCACATTTGTCACAAACATACATCTGCTATGGTCACATTTGTCACAAACATACATCTGCTGTGGTCACATTTGTCACAATCATACATCTGTTATGGTCACATTTGTCACAATCATACATCTGCTATGATCACATTTGTCACAAACATTCCCTGTATGACTGAACCACTTGTCCCATCCATATATCTTCTATTATGCTAATGTATTCCAAGCTGTGTAGTGCCATGATGTGAAAAGTTCTTGTGAATATGTTGTTTTTAGGTTTGGAGAGCCACATCCTTGCCAAAAGTATGAGGACAACTGTACGATTACGTCTCAAAGACATGTCCGTCCAAGACTGCTCTGTTGGTGCCATATTCCCTAGGGTAAACACTGCCTTGTCACTCTGAATATACTCCAGTTGATAACATATGCACTCCATAAGATACAATTTACTGTACTTTACTTTACTATGTGATAAATATTATAACTCTATGTGATAACCTGACTATCCTCATAGTGATAAATAAATATACTCCACGATGCACTTAACAATGTCATTTCCTGTTTTTATTTTGTTTCAGTGGAAACATACAGGTTACGATACAAACTAATGGGAATGTCTAGTATTGTTTCAGTTTTGTCCAAAGAGAGTTTTTTCAAACTTAAAAGTTTTGTGCTAAATATTTTGTCTTGCCTTGCAGATCTTAGTAATAGAAGATGATAGCTGCTTTGATCTGAAGGTGAGGGTACAGAACATGTGTATAACTTACACATTCAAGTCTGTTATGTATCTTTTAGATATGTTGATGCAGGTGAATGTATGTTCAGAATTCTGTCGTGTATTTGTTGTGTTTTGGATACCTAAATTAGCCTCGGCTGTTTCATTTCATTTTTAACTATGATACACATACAAGGGATAATATTTTTATTTTAACTTTTGTAATATGAGGACATCCATGAATTTACCCTATTTTATGTGTACCACTTCTAAATGTTATTGAAATCCCTGAATCAACACTTAGCTGCAGTAGCAGCTGATCTATTTAACAGTTACATGGACTGATATGGATGTTGTATGTGTTTGTTTATGTTCAGTTTGTGAAGTACAACAAGAAGTACGAGGGTCGTGTTGACAACCGGCACCAGCACCAGGCTCTGGACTACAGCATCCGGCTCCGTGTTGGGCAGCTGCAGACTGTCTATCTCAGCAAGTTCTACTGGGAACTCATTGTGAGTTCAACTACATGTACTCTCAACTTATGATTGTCACTTGTCCTTCTCTCCAAAAAGTAGAATTATTATAAATAATGACAGATTTCAGTTTCATATCATGGCGGAGGTTCAGCTTTGGAAGGATTAATAGCCATGGTCAGTTTTCCTGATATATTTTGTTTTGTTTGTTTATTGTTGTATAAGCCCGCACTCAGCAATATTCCAGCTATATGGCGATGGTCTGTAAATTATCACTTCTGAACCAGACAGTCCAGTGAGCAACAGCCTGAGCATCAATCTATGCAACTGGGATATGATGACATGTCAACCACGTCAGCAAGCCTGACCACCCGATCCCATTAGTTGCCTCTTATGACCAGTTCTAACCCTGATCTTCATGGGTCTTTCCTGATGTAACATTTCTACATGATTATTGAAATTATGTCAGTACAGATTGTTTGATTAGGCCTGTATAATGTATAACATGTTTCATGCCATTAATAATTTTCTGTTTCAGAGATTCTTTGAGCCATTTATAAACCCGGAGATGACTGAGGCTGCCAAGGCTGCTGCCATGGAAACAGTTCATAGACAGGTGTGTAAGGCTGCTTGCACAGCAGTATCTCCACAGACCATATGAGGGTAGTAAAGGGACATTTACAAAATTTGTCTTGTTTACCTTGAGGTACATTTAAAGTTCAATTTGAAAGACTTGTTTTGAATAGTTGAAATATATCTCTTAACTTTATGGATTGTCTTCATGGAACAATTGCGGTAATACAAAGCATTAGTAATTATTTGCAGTAGAGTTTCTGCAAAATTGGTAGGGTGTACTGGATCTATAGTTGTGGAGTTAGGGAATTAGGGTTTTCCACATGGATATAGAGTGTCAGAGGATTCTGCTTGGCCTCCATTGTTATGCGGTATTACTGACAGCAGTAACCTCAGTGACATGTCTGTTCCAACCCTTACTCTTTCAATCACCACACGCCTCATTCAATCACCTCAATCATCTCCTATCTCTCTCTCACTCACTCACTCACTCACTGTGTGATGTTCTGTCCATCCAGGTGGATGACATACAGTCTCAGAATGTGCGTATCAGCCTAAACTTGGACCTGCGCTCCCCAACCATCCTGGTCCCCCATGACTCCAAGTCCACCGAAATGTTCATGCTCAACCTCGGCAACCTCAACATCAAGAACTACTTCGACTTCACCAGCATCCCCCCCCCGACATGAAGCAGGAGTGGAATCACATCTACATCAACCTCAGCTCAGTCAAAGTTAACAGGTGAGTGTCTTGTGCTCCACTGCTGAAGGGATACATTGACTCAGAATCTTCTTAATTTGTATTGTGCATTTGTTGAGCTACTCTGGATAGAGGAAGGTGTCACCTGCTGTTGGATTGTTGCTGATGTTATCAACCGTTGGTTCATCTAGTCCAGACTTCGTAATCTCCTCAAAGCGGTGTGGCCTGCTATAACATGTAAGTGTGTACTCACTCTTCCTGTTACAGGGTCCAACTGTCTCTAGCTGATGATGTGTGCAACATCCTTCACAATGTACTGGAGCCTGTCAGTCTCAAGGCTGATGTCCGCATGGCGATCAAACCTGTACTGTCTGATGTCAAACTTGACATCTCTGGGCATCTTGAGAAGGTCAAGGTCAGTAACATCAGAAGCCAGATGTTGTGTATTACGTCTTGAGACTTAGTTCTTATTCAGGCAGGGGAACCATTACGTCATGATAACTAAATCACTTAGAGAGTTATTAGTGACTGTGGATTTCTGTCTGTTGAAAAAAAAAAAAATAGGTGTGACCCCTAAGTAGAGAGCCACTGCCTCATGTGTGTTGTAAGAGCCACAAGGGCCCATTCCGTCCTTATCGAGGGGAGTGCTAACCTTCTCTCCTTTCTAACAACACACTTATTGAAAGTGAACAGACTGTATATATAAGCACAAGAGGCTGTTTGCTGTCATTGTTAGGTTGAACTCATTAACATTCTCAGACCACAAGTAATCTCATTAAATTCAGGGTTTTTTCCAGCATTTGTAAATGTTACTATTTGACTTTCTCCAGTTGTGTTTTCAAATGTGGTTTTAGTTTTAAATTAATATCAGTATTAGATATTTACTGAGAGTCAATAATAATATGTGTTAGGGTTGAACTGGATGCAATTTTAGGATTTGATGAAAAGGAAGTTATCAGAGCGAAGTCTGCAATCCAGGTTATACACCAATAACACTTGAGAGTACATCATCCATGTTAGCTCGTTATGTGTTAATAGTTGCTCAATATTACTGTTTTCGTGTTGTCACAGGTTAATATACTAGCCAAGGATCTGCAGCTGGTGAGAGGCATCCTGAAGGACAACTTGTCAGAAGGAGCTCCACAACCAACGTCAGGTAAACAGAGTCTGTAGAACACAGGATCAAAGTATGACATAGTATTCTCTTTGAGTTCACTTAAACAAGAACTGCATCGGTGAGTTGACTTAAACAAGAACTGCATGGATGACTGTTATCTAACGTGACACAACTCTATGCAGAGTTATGTCCCTTAGTTGACATCTAATGCTACAGTCCCAGATTTGCCCCAGTTTTGTGTATTTGTTGACCTATTTGTATAAATAGTTAAGTACAGACTTTGTTTACTTCTTTGTAATTGAGGAAATTATATGTTGCTTTGGTGACAGGTATCTATGAGTCCCCGACAGTCCAGGACCTGCACTTCCAGCATGAACTGAGCATCGACACCACCACACCCGTCAGCGAGACGAGGGAGAGTCTGGCAGACTCCGGACACAAGGCATCCACAAACTTTCTGTTCCGCGTCGAGGGAGTTTCAGCAACTCTGTTTGAACAGAGCTCTCCAGAAGAGGTGAGACACTTGTCTCCTACACATCCAGTTTCCAAAATGTGTGATTAAAACTACCTGTGTTAAATTATGAGGATCATCCTCCCTTATTGGGAGTTATATCTGTCCAAAGTGAATGGGTAATCCTGTGGTTAAAGCATGTGCTTGTCTTGAGAAAGGACTTGGTTCAATTCCCACTTGCTAAAAGTGGGGTAAGACTGTATGACTCATAGCACTCAATGATTAAACTCAATTAATCATGAATTCTGTTATGAAACTGTCATGGATGTTGATACTTTTTACCATCAGAACTCATTGTCACTCTCATATTAAAATGATCTGTTGGGATCCAAGGGAAGGTATGGAAATAGACTGACATTTCAGTTTACCGCTCAGTGAAGTTGTTACCATCACCTGTTTTCCAGGGTTCTCTGTGCAACAGCCTCTGCTGCATGGACATGGAGAACATCAACCTCAGCGCCATCAGTCAAAGTGATGGTGATCTCAAGGTCACATTCGCACTCACCTCCCTGTACATAGATGACATAAGGCCGGACAGTGACCTGGCCAATAAACGGTAAGTGTGTCACGCTACAACAGCAGACGTCATATTCTGTGTCTGCCTACTTCCTGCAGTCAGTCAGAATCTCTGTTTATGTCATGTACTGGACCAGGATGGAGATAAACGTCATATCCTGTGTTGTTACTGTGTGTGTCAGTGTCTGTTTCTGTGTTTCCAGGGTGCTGTACTGTGCCAGAAAGCAGCAGACGTCAGACGAGCTGCCTCTCATGTCACTTATCTACAAAGTCAGCAGTGATGGCAACCAGAAAGGTGAGATGGCTGGGGTCGATTTTAGTTCATGATTATGATTTCTGTGATAACTTATGGCACTAAGATCACTTTGAGGAACCAGACCAAATTAGTCTGTAGTTTTAACAATGTTCATTTTAATTGTTGAAACTAATTACACTTGATGCTGAATAACATGTCATTCAGTGTTAATGCTCCCTTTGTTTAATAAGTACATGTAGTATTGAGGCAAATTGATAGGACAGATGCAAAAACATTCAATACAGATGTCAGATGTAAAGACAATGTGGATATTCCCTCTTTACTACTTCCTGCCTCTACATACCAGCGGACCTCATGGTGGAGAAGCTGCGTCTGAACGTGTCGGTGCCGTACGCCATGGTGCTCTACTCCTTCTTCCAGTCCTCCTTCCAGACCATCGGGGACACCAACAACTACTCCATGGAGGCCTCCACCATCTCCACCCCTTCAGTCCAGTCACCTCCCACCACCACGCTGAGCGTGTACGGGTCACTCAAACAGCCAGAAATCGTCCTGTATGCTGACCCCTGCAACTACGACAGCAGGGTGATCGTGCTCTATGTGAGTGAACAATCCTCATGTATAATTTATGAAACATTTGTGTGTGACCTCCTTCAGATTCTGAGTTTGTAAGTTTCAAGTGCAAATGGAGTCAATCTTGATGTGACGAGCCAGTGACATTAGAAAGGTCAATGTTTACAAAGGCCAACCGACTTTTGTTTGGGTTTGGCGACAGGCCAGCCAGGAAGCCAGAGTGTTAAATGGATAAGGATAATGGTATATACAAGTATTACGTATGATACATTATATGTAAATCTGCACCTTGGTGTTCGTGTACAACAAACACTAGCATGCAGCTTCATTTTTGCGTCAAAACGGAATATGTAAAATATTATTTAAATACTTTGTGATATAAATTTTATGATAACAATATTTGTTTCATCACAGGATTGTGAAGTAATTTTGCAAATGTATCTCATAGGCGGACGTAGCATTTGAGTACCGGACAGACCAAGAGAAACAGTTTTTCTGGTCTCGGGTGTCGAACCTGCAGATGGCGTCCTGCATCCGAACCTGGGACTCCTCCAGCAAGAGTGTGGTAGGTGTTACCATTATGAACAACTGTGTGTGACAATTAGGGAAACATGAACATTCAGGCCTATAGATAATCCCTTCATCGAAGCCTTATGCTCTGAAAAAAACTGGAAGATACCTAGTTAAATCTATCCATGAGATACATATCCAGTTTATTCTATTTTCTACTTGAGAGTGGTACCATACATTGCTCTCATGGATCAAAGATTTTTTAAGAATTATGTAAGGCGTGGAGAAAGTATTGTTTACACCTTATCTGCACTTTATTGTGCAAATAATCATCTAGTTGTGGGTTTATGGCTTTAAATTCTCATGGATGAGTGAATGCACTTTAAATGTGCCCTGATACCTTGCCCACTGGAATAACATATCCTGTAACCATGGTAACCATGTCTGCCTGCAGTTGCTGGCTCCTTGCTCGTTGGAGTTTACACAGAAGTTCCTGTATGATCAGAACATGACCGAGATGACGGTGGACGTGACCAAGGTGAACGTGTATCTGTCAGCCACTGTCCTACAGCTTTTGTACGACATCTACCAGAAGATCCAGCTGCCCCAGTCAGAGGTATAGATAACAGGTCTTGAGTGAAAGGGTTGTGAAGGGGGAGGGTATACACAAATCTGGGTCAGAATAAGTCACCAGGGAATACTGAAAGGAGGATTGGCCTTGTAACAGGCTTCATTATTTGTGCCTCAATAAGCTAGAATATTTCTGACTTTATTTCTTTCACTTTGGCTGCGATGGGTGCATTTGTTCTAGAACCTTGCCTGATAAGAAGAATCTCTTGACTTACTAGGTTGAGGTTGATGCATGCAGTGCAGTATGTAATTTTCTGTATTCCAGACAGACAGTGCCAGGCCAGAGGGTGAAACTAATGATGTAAAGGGCCTGTGGAAGGTGAAGGCTGTGAAAGCCCAAAGATGGCTGCAGGACAGAGGTTAGCTCAGTCACAGAATCTTTCAGCTTTTCTGGACAAATTTTGCAACATCTGACATTTGTAGTTATAATTTGAGTTTTACTTTTGTGTGATTTGCTGCTCTCCTGGTTTAATGTTTAAAGTTACTGATAATCTGTTTCCCTTTTTTTCCATTTAATCCATTATAATATTGAGAATGTGTGGTTTAGTTGGTGACTAGATGTTTTGCATGCCAAGTGATGCGTTATTACACTTTCACCTCATCTATTTACAGAGGATTTTGCAGATATATCATCTGCTCTGCGACCACCAGAGACTCCAAAAGAAGTGATCAAGGTGAAGGTCGAGGAGATCAACGCCATGTTTGAAGTGGAGAACCTTGACCAACATGTACCCATGTTGAGTGTGAGGACCTCGCTGGAGGGGAAGGTGGTTGACCGACTCACCAAGGTGAGCAGACAACACCTGCTGTTGTCTTGAGTCCAAAGTAAGCAGACGACATTGATCTTGTGTCATGTACAGAGTGAACATAGTTGAAACTATGTTCTGCTTTTAAGTTTTAATTCCTTAGAAACATGTTTTACAGGTATCTTCAGGTATAATTTAGGATTCAGTGCTAGAAGTTTCAAGGTTCTTTAAACCTTTCCTATTTTCAAATTGTATCTAAACCAAATGCTGAAATTTGATCATATTGGCAAATCCAATTGTAAGTCTCATGACAAGTGGGTGATTAATGTTTGTATCAAACAAGTCTTGTACAGTGAAATCTTTGGTACTTCGCTGTGTGATTCCTCTAGCTACCAAGCAACATTCTGTGAGATACCTGATCACTTCATGTGGTTTGCTGTAAATTGTAATGCATTATTGTGTGTAGTAGTTATATATGTACTTAACGTAAGTAAACACAAACCATCAAGACCAGTCTTCCAGTGAGGACTCAACCCTCTGTATTGTTTGTGTCACTTCCAGTTTCATGTGGAGGCAGAGTTCCACCTGGAGGTGTACTTCTTCAACGATCGGCTTAGTGTGTGGGAGCCATTGGTGGAACCAGTGTGTGAGAAGGAGGGTCTCTACAGAGCATGGGAAGTCCTCTTTAAGGTAGGAGTTACAAGATATATTCCTTGTCCAGTGTGTGAGAAGGAGGGTCTCTCAGACCATGGGAAGTCCTCATCAAGGTAGGAGCTACAAGATATATTATTTTTCCTTATCCTGACTCATGCTATTTGCTTGTCTTCTTCTTCTTGCGAACACAGTGGAACACTTGTATCTCCCAATTGAAGTTCCCTTCAATGTAAAATCACTAATTAGTACTCACCACGAGTTATCTTTCCCCTCGAAGGCGCGGGAACGAGGGCGCCACCTCTCACCATGTGCCTCACTCTCTCCTTCTTCGCCCAGTGAGCAGGACGTGAGAGCGCCTGTGTCTCCCTACACACTATATCCTTTATTTATATTTAGTTTGTTACCTCTTATATACATCTATAGAGGTGTAACTGGTATCCTTATTCAACATGCATTGATATTTATTCGTGTTTCTGCTGCTTTATTCACGGTCCGCCGTGTTTGCTCAGCAGATTGCGTTAATGAAAATCTGCACTGTTTGTAAATTACGTTTCTCTGCTGCCGATCCGCATTTAATATGTCCTAGTTGTACAACGCCATGCTCTATTGTTTCACGCTGCAATTTTATGTGTTAAATTGTCTAATTCTGCCTTTGATAAATATTTATATTGCGTCTTGAGACGTAAAGCAGATAGAGCTCGGAAACAGTCTTCACTCATGGCTGATAGATCAGAGTCAGATATACCCTGTCAACTGTTGGCTGACGACCCTCTACCGTCTGGTGCTCCGCCTGAGTTATCTTCGGGGGAGACGCGTGGGACGCAGTCCGCTATATCCAAGAAGCGACCTGCATCCCAGGACATTCCATCATCACAGTCTAAGACTAGGAGAGCTTCCACGTCGTCACAACGTACGCTCCGCACCCGCAGGGCTACAGCTTTGTTGAAAGGGAAACCCACGAAGGCTACTAAAAACTTTTCATCTGACATTCTTCCTGTTTCAGAATTGTGTTTATATGATGATGACATTCCGATTATCATTCCAGATGTACGGCATAAGAAGCGTCCAGTATCGGCTACCGTCACTTCAGTGCAGATCAACACGCTGCCAGAGATGCCTACGCTGACGGCTGAAATTCTAACTGAGGGTCCCGTCGCTACCATAGAGAGGGCAGCCTCAACGCCAGCGCAGACCGTCCCAGGCCATCTGGTCAACCAAATTATGATGTTGATGGAAGACCGATACGGTTTACAGAGGCCTCAGAGCCGCGGGCCCCAGAGCCCAACCCATAATAAGTCATGTAGGGCCCCAGAGCCCGCTATGACTTCGCGTAGGGCCCCAGAGCCCACAAACGCGCCTCCACGAAGGGCAACCCAGCCCGTATCGAAGCCTTCGGACTCTGACTCGACACCTTCACGAAGGCCTTCACGAAGGTTAAGTGGCTCCAAGTCATCTTCATCCAGAAGATCTAGAAGGGATTCATCGAGAGCTTCACGAAGCCACCAGCGTTCGCCGAGGAAGTCTCCTCCAAGGTCTCCCTATACTAGCCACTCGTCAGTCCGTTCACCACAATCTTCTCGTCGATCTTCTTACAGATCTAGGACTCCACCTCACTCTGTTATATGTGATCCTACGTCAGAAGAGGAACAAGGTATCGTATTCTCGGATGCAGAAATCAGATACTGGATGGTGAATGGATTGGAACTTACTTCCCCGTCTAAGAACGAGAACTCAGCTCATACTTATTTGATGAAGGAAGATGATGCGGACACTATCTCCTTACCTCCTATTGACCCGATAGCAGCGGTTCCAGCTAATCTGGATACAGCCTTTACCAAAGCTACGAAGTTTCAGTCAACACATTTCCCAGTTTTCAACGCCAAGAAGTTTGCAGGCCACAATATGGACTCCTTTTTCAAGGCTCAAGATATTGATGAGAACTTTAAGTTAATCAGCGATGCCAAGTCCAGGAATTACAGAATAGACGATCGCAAACTAGCCCAGTTGGATATCATTTCTAGGAGAATGTTTTTTGGATTGAATAGATCTAGAACTGTCAATGAAACCCTCATCACCAAGTTCAAAGATTCTACAGAGGAAGAAGATAGGATGATCTACTCGGCTCTACTCATACAGAAAAGAGACCAACAGTTCCTTACAGATCACTTGTCAGCGCTTACTGCAGTTACTACCATGGCTCGTCGTCAGGGTCTACTAGCCTCCTGCAATTGGGGTAATCAATTTACGGAATCACTCTACGCTGCCCCGTGGTCATCACCTTTGCTCTTTGGTGGTAACATAGACAAGGTCTCCAAAGAGGTGTCTAAAGACTCTAGAGAGGTGCTTATGATCAAGTCCATGGATACGTTAGCTAATGTCATTAAGCAAACATCCTTGAGATACTCTGGCAAGTCTAAATTCTCTGGACTACAGAAAGCACGGGACAAGAAATTGGCTACAGCAAAAGGTCCCAAGGAATCTTTTTGTCGCCCATACAGCAATTTCAGAGGAGGAGCAGCAAGAGGCAGGTCATCCAGAGGTTTCCGAGCTTTTAAACGATGAAATACAGGTTCGGAACGACTGAAGTCTTCCACCCCCAGCCGTTCCAGTATAACCTTCTCAAGTGGGTGGACGCCTTCAGCTGCACTGGGAAAACTGGGGATTCCTACAAGATCCTTATGTATCCAACTTCCTACAGCACGGATATCAAATACAACTCAAGGCCATACCTCCGTTGACAGTCATCCCTCCAAGGTTCGACTTCCAACCAGCACAACGACCAATGTTAAGAGAAACAGTAGCTACTCTTCTAAACAAACAGGCCTTAGAAGTTCTGGATATTCTTTTCAGAGAGATCGCCCTTGGGGTACATATTATGCATTTTCCGCTGTAAAATGTCCTGTGACAGTTGTATCAATGTTTTTGAATAAAAAGATTGTACAATAAATAAACTCTTTTATTTATTATAATGGACCCTACCTCACGGAGTTACCTCCCTTAGCGCATGCGCACTCAACTGGGTAGGCTCCTAGACCCAGATCATCATTCCTTCTGCTGTCACGGCCCTGAACAGACGCTCACAGATTACCTTTCATGAGCCGTGACGGGCGCTGTATTTTAAGATGTCTGAGACACCACCTGTATGTTTGGTTTTATTTGTCTAAAACAATAACAGTAAAGCCTTACAGTGGTTGTTTTCATAATTGTGACTTTGTATAAGTACTATCAAAATACGCAAACTTTCCCGCGGGTTTACGCAAGTTTGCTCTGCCATGGCGGGAAGTTTAGCTGCGGCCGCTGGTCGCAATATTGGCGCTTTAAAACCAACTATTACTTTCCGCGGGTAACCTTCACGATTTTTCAATGTTTTCTACGGTTTTCTGCTTCTGGCCACAAGTTAACTAACATGTTTACTTGTTTGTTTCAGGCTTTTACCTGTTGTTCGGTCTGTGGGGAAGTATTCCCCGGGCTGACAGTCACTCCTAATGCGCGGCCTGTCTGGAGAAGACGGGCCATGTGGCTGATACATGTTCAATTTGTCTGGCCTTTTCCCCGGCACAGAAGAGGCGGGCGGCCGACACCCTGTTTTACCGCGAGATGCGCGGAGGCGGAGGGGACCTGACGCAGGTTCCCCGCCAAAATCTAAACGGGCGGCAAAAAAGGAAAAATCCCGCGGGTCTCTTCCCCTCTCCTACCACTTCGAAAGTGGTTTTGACATGTCTCTAATGGAGTCGATGTTTCAGAAGCAGATGGACTCAATGAAGTCCTTCGCTCGGGAGTCGGTTGGAGGTCTCCGCCAGGAGTTCCTCGCCCACTCCGGACGGGGCGGAGAGTCCGGGTGGGATCGCTGGCCTCGCTAGATCCCTCAGCCTTGAGGCGCCTGTCGATCCGCTGCCTCTGGCTTCGGTCCGGACGCCTCGCTGCTCCGAGAGGGAGGTGCTCCCAGTCCCTCTCTCGAGCTTGGCGCTTGGGCCGCTGAGTATTCCTGGTATTCCCGTCCCCGCGCACACCCGCCCCCATGAGAGCCGGAGGCACCAGTTCTGCCTGGCCTGCCTCCCGCGCCTCGGGACCGGGTCCACGACGCCGGGCTGGCGCTGACGGGAGCAGTCGGTCTGTTCCTCCCTTCCTGTGGTGCCCAGCGCCAGGCAGTCCACCGGGTCGGGTTAGGGTCCTCTTACGGAGGAGACCCAGCCTCTGACTCGGCTCGGACGCCGAGGCAATGGAGCTCGGGAGGTCGAGGAGCATGACGGCAGCTTCCGCTTTGCTTCGCCTTGGCGGGAGGTCCGCAGAGAATTGCCGAGGGCCTACCCCAGGCCGCGCGGGTGCCTGCTGGTTGCGTGGACTCGACTGAGTTCCGCTTTGCCTGGTGAGGCGCTTTGCCCCTAGGCAACCCTCACAGACGCAGCCCGCGATTCTGCCATCGCTGGTCGCGGACGGGTCGATCCCCTCTTGTCTGGTACCCGAGTCAGGTTTGACTTACCTGAACTCGCGGCGGCGCTACCAGCTTGGGGAGGATTCCCTGTTCGTCGCACCGATCGTGGACGAAAGTGTGTTTTCACTTCCGCCGCTCTGGGGAGGCTCGGCTTCCTCCCGAGCAGCCCGCTGCTCGGCAAGGGCGCTCACTCCACCTTTTGCCCTCGCTGGCGCTCTGCGGCACGCTGCATCGACCTACGCAGGAGGTCTCACCGAACGCCGATGCAGCAGGTGCGGTGGTGGTCCATGAGGCCTACCTCTCCTCGATACAGAGGTCGGCCCTGGAGGCGGAGGGGCATGCTGGCGACGCGGTCGCCGCGATGTCGCGGCAATTCGGCCAGCTGTCGGAAGTTCAGGCTCACCTCGCCGCTGACTTTGGCGGTCTGCTGCGCCGACGGTGATGTGCGCAGTCATGGGGATGCGCAGGCTGTGGCTGTCGACGCCTAGGTACTCGGCAGCAACACAGCAGACCTTGCTGGCTCTCCCTTCCGCCTGGGAGCGCACCTCTTTCCCCGGGCACAGCAGGTCATACGGGAGGCTGCCGCTGCAGCTACCTCCTTCAAGGATTCTAAGGCCTTGTTGAGCACCCGCTGGTGTCCCCCGCGGGCCCCGCGCCACCTTCCTCCGCCGGGTGCAGCCTACACCGAAGTCCGCCGGGCTGGCTTCGCCGCTGGTAGGGGTAGGCGGAGGAGTAGGTCCGCCAAGGGTAGGGGCAAGGAGCAGTCCTCGACTAGCTCCCAGCCTTTCAAGGGCGCTGGAGGTCTGCCCCGACCTCCCGTTAACCCAACAGGCTGCCGCCAAGCCGTGGTGTCACACCCAGTCAGCTCCGCTACTAGGGTCCACGACGCCGCTTCCTACCCCATATCCCAGTGGGAGGCCGCTTCTCTCTATTCCTGCCGGAATGGGAGAAGGCTACCAACAACGCTTTGGGTGCTGGCCACGGTCAGCATAGGCCATCTCCCACTGTGGAAGCGTAGGTCCGCCGACTTCACCGGCATACGACGACGACTCCGTGCCGCGCCATGCTGCCAGGGCGACATATTGCGCCGACGGTTCAGGCTCTGCTGGACAAGTCCGCAATCGAAGCGCATTCCACCGGGAGAGGAACAGGCGGATTTTACTCCACGCATTTCCTCGCCCAAGAAAGACGGCGGTTCCGGTCCGATTCTCAACCTCAGGGGTTGAATCGCGATGCTCAAGTACCATCCTTCAAGATGGAGACACTGGCGCCGGTGATCTCATCTGTTCAGCCCGGCGATTGGCTCACGCCAATCGACCTAAAGGATGCGATTCAGATAATTCCATACATCCCTCGCTCAAGCAGTACCTCCGCCCTCTTTACGACGGATGTATTACCAATTCAGGGTGCCCCTTCGCATATCGACCGCCCCAAGGGTGTTCACCAAGCTCATGTTAGTCCCAGCTACCCTAGCTCGCCGCAAGGAAGGCGCTTGTTACCCTTACCTAGACGACTGGTTGCTCGAGCACTAACACAGCCAGCGAAGTCAAGATGCTACTCACACAGTGATAGACATTCTAACTCGACTGGGGTGGATCATCAACCTCAAGAACCGACCTGGTACCCACCCAGGACTTGGTTTTTCTTGGAGCGATTCCAAACGTAACAAGGATCTCGCTTTCTTTGTCGCCCGACCGGGTCACCAGAGTTCGAGATGGTATCTTCATTCCTCTCCCAGCCCCAGGCACCAGCACGGACTTGGCTCCGCCTACTGGGCCATATGGCGGCTTAACGCATCTCTGTAGTGTGGCGGGCGCTGTTGAGGATGCGCGCCCCATACAGCAAGCTTTGGCTCGGCTGTGGACTCACACGGAGGATCTGGAGCGCAGTCTCACAGTCCCGAAAGTGGTTGACACCTCACCTTCAGTGGTGGACAAATGTCGGAATCTCACCAGGGGTTCCCCTTGAAACCCCGACGCCAGCTCTCACAGTTCAGACAGATGCGCCCTCACGGGCTGGGGCGTTCTGGCAGTCTGTCGGCTTCCCGGACTCTGGTCCGAAGCCAAGCTCACCTTCACATCAACGCGTTGGAGCTGAGAGCTGTGCGTTGGTATTCGAGCGCTTCAGAGAGCATGTCCGCGGGCCAGGTAGTCCGCCTTCAGTTAGACAACCAGACGCCATGTCGCACATCCTGAAGCAGGGAGGCACGGTGTCCCCAGCGCTTCCTCCGGGAAGCGCGGGACTTTCTCCTCTGGAGCCACCAGTACGCATTGTCAGGTACTCCCTGTTTATCTCCCCGGGCTGGAGAACGGCGAGCAGATGCGCCTCTCGCCGGATCCTGGCCCCGCGACGAAAGTGGATGCTCGACAGGCAGATATTCACAGTAATCTCCCAGTTGTAACGGGTCGCTCGAGGTGGATCTGTTTGCGCCCGCGGACGATCAGACACCCGCGGTTCTGCTCTCGGATACCGACCAGAGGGCGCTGGCTGCCGACGCCTTCCTGCTGGATTGACGGGCAAAGTGCTCTGGGCGCTCCCGCCATTACCACTCATTCCCCGCGGTCCTTTCACAGCTGTCCACCCAGCCAGCTCGGCTACTTGTGCTACTGGCACCGCTTTGGCCGCCACAGAGCTGGTTTCCGTAATTCTCAGGTTTCTGGCTCAGCCTCCTGTTCTATTACCTTTGGCTAATCGACATTCTCACTCAGAACGGAGCGCCCCACCCAAATCCACGGATTCAGTGGGTGGCTTGGCCTCTGTCAGGTCTAACCTCGAGGCACGCTGGAATTCCTGCAGCAGTTGCAGACACAATTCTGGCTTCGAGGCGGATTCGACAAACGCTCAGTATGAGGATAGGTGGTCCCGCCATGCGCCGCTGGTGTTCAGATAGGGCATTGCAGATCCCTTTCTGGGCGGATTTAGTCCGAGTATTGAGTTTTTGCAAGCTCGCTTGGAAGAAGGCCTGGCGGCTTCGACCATTCGCGGGCTACTCCACCGCTATTTCCACTTTTCACACCCCTGTCGATGGTGCTCTTCTGGGGCAGCACCTCTCGCATAGCTTAGCTGGCGCTGAACGGATTCGACCTGCTCTCAGGCTTAACCAGTCCACCTTTGGGATTTGTCGATCGTGGCTCGATTGGCTGTCCGTCCCACTTTCTCACACCTATCGGCTATTTCCATTCAGTTGTTGACCTGGAAAGCTGTGTTTCTGGTGGCGGTAACATCTGGTCAAGAGTCGGCGATATACATGCTATGTCGTCCGACCCGGCGCTGACTGTGTTTCACACGGATCGCGGTCAGCATTCGGCCTCCCAGATACTTTTTACCGAATCAAGGTCGACATCACGCTTTCCATGTGACAGCTCCTATCGAACTTCCTACTCTTACCCAGCCTTCCACATCGGGACCACTCCTACGAAAGCACTCACCCGCTGATGTCCGTGAAGACGCCAAAGTCTATATCAAACTAACGCAGGGGATCCGTGACGGGTACCCAGCTGTTCTGTTGTTACGTATGGAAAGGTTGGTCTGCCAGCCAGCAAGCAAACTTTGTCTCGCTGGCTTGTTTCGTATTTGTGCCGCTTTATCAGGCTAAGGGCAAGCCTCCCTGAGGGGTTGAAGGCTCACTCGGTCAGGCAGTAGCCGCATCAAAGCTTTTTGCAGCCGCACTCCCCATTGAAGAGATCTGCTCTGCCGCTATTTGGAGCCGCCAAGCACTTTTATACGCCATTATCAGCTCGATACACATTCACGCAATCGCGGCGAAGCTTTGGTCGCATCGTTTTCCAGTGGACAGTGTCCTGCCACCCTGACCAAGTGAGTCTTGGTTTATTGGTTTGTGTTGACGCTTACTGTACAATGATTCCATTATTGACATGTCTGCTACGAAAGCACTCAGAGAACCTGTACCCCTTCGATTCTCTAAGGAGTTACGATATCGCTAGTGAGTGGTATTTTTTTGTTTTCCCCACGGTGCTCTCACCTAAGAAGCCACTTAGTGGGTCGGATTTCACTGACATTCGCACTCACGCAATGTCTCATTATGCTAGAGGTCGCCTTTGAGCACAAATCCTCCCTGTCAGTTCCTCCCATAATGCCTCGCGAAGCTTAAACTGGGTCGAAAGTGACAGGTGAGTGTTATGGCATGCCTGTTCAATTTTTTTCCATGATAATGATCGCTATATTTTGTGTGTGCTTTGACAGAATTCCTCCTCCCTGGCCTCCGGGTCTTTGGGAGTCTGTGTTTATGCATAATATGTACCCCAAGGACGATCTCTCTGAAAAGAATTTTCCAAACCTGCAGAGGTTTTCAATTCTTTGAAGAGAGTCGCCCTTGGGGTAGGGCCCACCCACCTCCCCCGCAATTCTGTTCACTGATGAGAATTCAGCAGAAGGAATGATGATACGGGTCTAGGAGCCTACCCAGTTGGTGCGCATGCGTTAAGGGAGGTAACTCCGTGAGGTAGGGTCCGTATAATAAATAAAAGAGTTTATTTATTGTACAATCTTTTTATTCAAAAAACATTGATACAACTGTCACAGGACATTTTACAGCCGGAAAATGCATAATATGTACCCCAAGGACGACTCTCTTCAAAGAATTGAAAACCTCTGCAGGTTTGGAAAAGTTTACTTCAATTACGTCCGCTACAAGTCTTCATCAATGCGCGATCTCAAGACCCTCTACCGCTTCAGTCTACCAGATCACGCCAAACCTCATCTACTTTGGTGGACCAAGAGATTGAATGTTTTGCAGGGCGCCTCTCCTTAATAGAGCCGGAATCGAAACACATCTCTACGTGAGACACGCCACTACAGTTGGGGAGCCCACCTTGCCAACAGGACAGCCAGGCCTATGGAGCAATCAAGAGAGCAAGTTACACATAAATCTGCTAGAGATGCAAGCAGTCATAAACGCTTTATAAGTCACTGGAGCAACCTACTACAGAACGCCAGTTGATGATTCACACAGACAATTCGACAGTGGCGCTTTATGTGAACAAACAAGGCTCAACAAGGTCCCCGAACCTACTATCTCTATGTTTCCATTATTCGATCTAATCGACAATCTAAACATACATGTCAGAGCTTCGCCACATTCCAGGAGCAAAGAATGTATTAGCAGACGCTCTCTCGCCACACCTACCTTCACGACAGAATGGATGTTCCACACAGAGATATTCACTCAAATAATCAAGGAAATAGGATCTCCACTAGTAGACCTATTCGCCACTCAATTCAACAAACAACTGACAACGTTCGTATCGCCAGTTCCAGACCCACTAGCATGGGCAACGGATGCACTAAGCATATCGTGGGAGGGTCTCAACGCGTACGCTTTCCCGCCACCAGCGTTAATACCACAAGTCTTACGGAAAATCAGTCAAACGCAGAGCCTCCATCTGATTTTGGTCGCGCCCTACTGGCCAGCGAGAACGTGGTTTCCAACTCTTATTCAAGAAATCGGACAACCAATTCTACAACTTCCAGAGTGCTCGAATCTGTTGATACATCCGCACACCAAACAAGCGCCCGGAAAACCAGAAGTATTCCAACTTCACGTATGGATTGTATCAAGGCATGTCTGAATAAAAGAGGTTATTCAGCCAGAGCGGCAAAAGCAGTCACGCTAGCCCTGCGTAACTCAACTCGCAACTTATACGATGACAAATGGCACAGTTTTGTCAATTATGCTGCAAAGAAAGGATTTACAGCCAGATATGCTACTCATCCTCAAGTGGCGGACTACTTATGTTATCTGCGTCAGACTAAGAATCTAAAAGGCTCAACTTTGTCCACTTATCTTGCAGCAATAAGCTCTGTCATAACTATGAGAACGGGCGTCAAGCTAACCAAAACCCCAGAGTTACTCGCTTTGTTACGAGCATTCCGATTGGAGGATCAAAAACAGAAGTTTCACGCTCCAGCTTGGGATCTAAATATAGTGCTCCAACACCTCACAAGTGAGGCTTATGAACCGTTAGAATCTATATCGTTTGAATCACTGACTCAGAAAACTTTGTTACTGTTATCTCTAGCTACGGCTGCCAGGATGTCAGAGATTCACGCATTGGATTACGAGAGAACACGCTTTGATGATATTCATAACATCGTTCATCTGGGACTACGCTGGGATTTTATAGCCAAGAACCAATTGCCAGGTCAACCAGACAGATTATTCCACGTCCCAGCTCTCTCATCTATACTTGGACCTCATGATACGATGGATCTATCACTATGCCCAGTAAGAGCACTGAAAATATATCTCCACCGATCCAAACAGAGGAGAGCAAAATTCAAGAGATTATTTATCCCTCTATCTACAGCTACGCAGACGGAAGTCTCACGTACTACTATCTCCATTTGGATCAGAACTGTCATACTACGTGCCTACAAGGCTGCAGGACTCGACCCTCCAAGAGCATCTAATCCTCATGAAATTAGAGCGCTAGCATCTACACTTGCTCTACACGGCAACTGCTCTTTGAATACCATAATGGAGGGTTTTTTCTGGAGATCCGATATGGTGTTTGCCAACCACTATCTGAGAGATATCACCACCGAGGACATCTCAGGTATCCACAATTTCGGTCCCATGGTCCTCGCTCAACAGTTGACAGTTCCTCGGAGAAGATAAGTCAATCTTACAGATTTTATACTTATCTTATAACAGTACTAAATAGCTACATGCTATATATATTTTGCTTAAGTTCATTTTATTATCTTAAGCTCAGTACTATGGTTGTTATATCATACAATATTTTAGCTAACAACTCTTAAGAAGTTTTGCTATTATAGCTTAAGTTTCATCATATCTTAAGCTCAGTATTATGGTCACATTTTAAAATGTATTAGCTAACAAACTCTACGGAGTTTTTTTTTGCTATTATATAGCTTAAGTTAAATTATATCTTAAGCACAGTACTATACTCATATAGCTTACGTTTATTCATATCTTAAGCTTAGTACTTTGGTTACTTCATAAAAGTATATTAGCTAATAAACTCGAAGGAGTTTATGCTATCATATTAACGACTTAAGTCTATTAGTCTTAAGCTTTGTATTAATGTTGTATATACTTTTATCATATAATTATATTGTAATAACCCATGTATGGCAGCAGTTAGCAGCAGGAATTCATCAATCAGTGCCTTTATGAAGTTCCCATAAGGGTTATTACAGTCATTACAGTTCAAAATCACTAATTATCCAAATCCAAAGTATTATATATTCCCACCTCCGTATCCGACGGATTCTACAAGCAAATAGCATGAGTCAGGATAAGGAAAAATATGAAATTTTCTGAATAAAATTGATATTTTATACTTATCCTGACTCATGAGGTAAGCCCTCCCGTCCTCCCCACATAACACTTTGGATTTCCCTGTAAATTCAAGTGTTGGGCTCGCTATAAAAGGAGAGAGTGAGGCACATGGTGGGAGGTGGCGCCCTCGCCCTCGTTCCCGAGCTTTAGAGGGGAAAGATAACTCGTGGTGAGTACTAATTAGTGATTTTACATTGAAGGGAACTTCAATTGGGAGATACAAGTGTTCCACTGTGTTCGCAAGAAGAAGAAGACAAGCAAATAGCATGAGTCAGGATAAGTATAAAATATCAATTTTATTCAGAAAATTACATCTTTGTCCAGTGTGTGAGAAGGAGGATCTCTCAGACCATGGGAAGTCCTCATCAAGGTAGGGAGCTACAAGATGTAGTCCTTGTCCAGTGTGTGAGAAGGAGGGTCTCTCAGACCATGGGAAGTCCTCATCAAGGTAGGAGCTACAAGATGTAGTCCTTGTCCAGTGTGTGAGAAGGAGGGTCTCTCAGACCATGAGAAGTCCTCATCAAGGTAGGAGCTACAAGATATATTCCTTGTCTACTGTGTGATGTTATTGTCAAGACAGTCATGCATTGAACCTAGACTCTCAACAAAAACATGACATGTTTGTTAATACCTCATCATTGTAGTCACGTTGCTAACATAACTTTATATATTCTTTTTCAGAGAGATCGTCCTTGGGGTACATATTATGCATTTTCCGGCTGTAAAATGTCCTGTGACAGTTGTATCAATGTTTTTTGAATAAAAAGATTGTACAATAAATAAACTCTTTTATTTATTATACGGACCCTACCTCACGGAGTTACCTCCCTTAGCGCATGCGCACCAACTGGGTAGGCTCCTAGACCCGTATCATCATTCCTTCTGCTGTCACGGCCCTGAACAGACGTTCGTTGTGATTACTCTTTCATGAGCCGTGACGGGCGCTTGTATTTTAAGATGTCTGAGACACCACCTGTATGTTTGGTTTTATTTGTCTAAAACAATAACAGTAAAGCCTTACAGTGGTTGTTTCCATAATTGTGACTTTGTATAAGTACTATCAAAATACGCAAACTTTCCCCGTGGTTTACGCAAGTTTGCTCTGCCATGGCGGGAAGTTTAGCGTGTCGCGTGGTCGTAATATTGGCGCTTTAAAACCAACTATTACTTTCCGTGGTAACCTTCACGTATTTTTCAATGTTTTCTACGTGTTTCTCTGCTTCTGGCCACAAGTTAACTAACATGTTTTACGTGTTTGTTTCAGGCTTTTACCTGTTGTTCGGTCTGTGGGGAAGTATTCCCCGGCTGACAGTCACTCCCAATGCGCGGCCTGTCTGGAGAAGACGGGCCATGTGGCTGATACATGTTCAATTTGTCTGGCCTTTCCCCGGCACAGAAGAGGCGGGCGGCCGACACCCTGTTTTACCGCGAGATGCGTGAGGCGGGAGGGGACCTGACGCAGGTTCCCCCGTCAAAATCTAAACGGGCGTCCAAAAAAGGAAAAAAATCCCGTGGCCCTTCCCCCTCTCCTACCACTTCGAGTGGTTTTGACATGTCTCTAATGGAGTCGATGTTTCAGAAGCAGATGGACTCAATGAAGTCCTTCGTTCGGGAGTCGGTTGGAGGTCTCCGCCAGGAGTTCCTCGCCCACTCCGGACGGGGGGCGGAGAGTCCGGGGGTGGGATCGCCGGCCTCGGCTAGATCCCTCAGCCTTGAGGCGTCTGTCGATCCGTTGCCTCTGGCTTCGGATCCGGACGCCTCGGCTGCTCCGGAGAGGGAGGTGCTCCCAGTCCCCCTCTCGGAGCTTGCGCTTGGGCCGTTGAGTATTCCTGGTATTCCGGTCCCTGCGCACACCCGCCCCATGAGAGCCGAGGCACCAGTTCTGCCTGGCCTGCCTCCAGCGCCTCGGGACGGGGTCCACGACGCCGGGCTGGCGCTGGCGTGGAGCAGTCGGTCTGTTCCTCCCTTCCTGTGGTGCCCAGCGCTAGGCAGTCCACCGGGTCGGGGTTAGGGTCCTCTTACGGAGGAGACCCAGCCTCTGACTCGGGCTCGGACGCCGAGGCAATGGAGCTCGGGAGGTCGAGGAGCATGACGGGCGGCTTCCGTTTTGCTTCGCCTTGCGGGAGGTCCGCAGAGAATTGCCGAGGGCCTACCCCAGGCCGCTGTGCCTGCTGGTAGCGTGGACTCGACTGAGTTCCGCTTTGCCTGGCGAGGCGCTTTTGCCCCTAGGCAACCCTCACAGACGCAGCTCCGCATTCTGCCATCGCTGGTCGCGGACGTGGTCGATCCCTCTTGTCTGGTACCCGAAGTCAGGTTTGACTTACCTGAACTCGTAAGGCGCGCTACCAGCTTGGGGAGGATTCCCTGTTCGCCGTACCGATCGTTGACGAAGTGTGTTTTCACTTCCGTCGCTCTGGGGAGGCTCGGCTTCCTCCTCGAGCAGCTCCGGCTGCTCGGCAAGGGCCTCACTCCACCTTTGCCCTCGCTGGCTTCTGCGCAGCGCCTGCATTCGACCTACGAGGAGGTCTACCGGAACGAGGATGCAGCAGGTGCGGGTGGTGGTCCATGAGGCCTACCTCTCCTCGAGCAGAGAGGTCGGCCCTGAGGCGGAGGGGCATGCTGGCGGCGATGTCGCCGCGATGTCGTGGCACCTCCGCCAGCTGTCGGAAGTTCAGGCTCACCGCGCGACTCTTTGGCGGTCTGCTGCGCCGACGGTGATGCGCGAGTCATGGGGATGCGCAGGCTGTGGCTGTCGACGCCCAGGTACTCGGCAGCAACACAGCAGACCTTGCTGGCTCTCCCTTTCCGTCTGGGAGCGACCCTCTTCCCCGGGCACAGCAGGTCATACGGGAGGCTGCCGCTGCAGCTACCTCCTTCAAGGATTCTAAGGCCTTGTTGGAGCACTCCGGGTGTTCTCGCCCAAGGCTCCGCGTGCCACCTTCCTCCGCCGGGTGCAGCCTACACCGAAGTCTGCCGGCTGGCTTCGCCGCTGGGGGTAGGCGGAGGAGTAGGTCCGCCAAGGGTAGGGGCAAGGAGCAGTCCTCGACTAGCTCCCAGCCTTCAGGGCGGGAGGTCTGCCCCGACCTCCCGTTAACCCAACAGGCTGCCGCTTCAAGCCGCAGGTGTCACACCCAGTCAGCTCCGGCTACTAGGGTCCACGCGACGCTCCTACCCCATATCCCAGTGGGAGGCAGCCTCTCTATTCCTGCCAGAATGGGAGAAGGCTACCAACAACGCAGCAGGTGCTGGCCACGGTCAGCATAGGCCATCTCCCACTGTGGAGCGGGAGTCCGCCCGACTTCACCGGCATACGGCGCGACTCCGTGCCGTCATGCCAAGCCAGGCGGACATATTGCGCGACGAAGTTCAGGCTCTGCTGGACAAGTCCGCAATCGGAGCGCATTCCACCGGAGAGGAACAGGCGGGATTTTACTCCACGCACTTCCTCGTCCCGAAGAAAGACGGCGGGTTCCGGTCCGATTCTCAACCTCAAGGGGTTGAATCGCATGCTTTCGAAGTACCATCCTTCAAGATGGAGACACCGCGCCGGTGATCTCATCTGTTCAGCCGGCGATTGGCTCACGTCAATCGACCTAAAGGATGCGATTCTGCATGTACCCATACATCCCTCGTTCAAGCAGTACCTCCGGTTCTCTTTACGACGGGATGTATTATCAATTCAGGGTGCTCCCCTCCGCATATCGACTGCCCCAAGGGTGTTCACCAAGCTCATGTTAGTCCCAGCTACCTAGCTCGCTTCGCAGGAAGGCGTTGTTACCCTTACCTAGACGACTGGTTGCTCGGAGCACTAACACAGCCAGCGAAGTCAAGATGCTACTCACACAGTGATAGACATTCTAACTCGACTGGGGTGGATCATCAACCTCAAGAAATCCGACCTGGTACCCACCCAGGACTTGGTTTTTCTTGGGAGCGATTCCAAACGAACAAGGATCTCGCTTCCTTGTCGCCCGACCGGTCACCAGAGTTCGGAGATGGTATCTTCATTCCTCTCCCAGCCCCAGGCACCAGCACGGACTTGGCTCCGTCTACTGGGCCATATGGCGGCGACGATCTCTGTAGTGTGGCGGGCGCGGTTGAGGATGCGTCCCATACAGCAAGCTTTGGCTCGGCTGTGGACTCACACGGAGGATCTGGAGCGCAGTCTCACAGTCCCCGAGTGGTTGACACCTCACCTTCAGTGGTGGACAAATGTCGGGAATCTCACCAGGGGGTTCCCCTTGGAAATCCCGACGCCAGCTCTCACAGTTCAGACAGATGCGTCCCTCACGGGCTGGGGGCTGGGCAGTCTGTCGGCTTCCGGACTCTGGTCCGAAGCCGAAACTCTCACCTTCACATCAACGTGTTGGAGCTGAGAGCTGTGCGGTTGGTATTCGAGCGCTTCAGAGAGCATGTCCGTGGCCAGGTAGTCCGTCTTCAGTTAGACAACCAGACGGCCATGTCGTACATCCTGAAGCAGGGAGGCACGGTGTCCCCAGCGCTCCTCCGGGAAGCGTGGGACTTTCTCCTCTGGAGCGACCAGTACGATTGTCAGGTACTCCCTGTTTATCTCCGGGGCTGGAGAACGCGAGCAGATGCGCCTCGCCGGATCCTGGCCCCCCGCAGTGGATGCTCGACAGGCAGATATTCACAGTAATCTCCCAGTTGTATGCGGGTCGCTCGAGGTGGATCTGTTTGCGCCCCAAGGGACGCATCAGACACCCGTGTTCTGCTCTCGGATACCGGACCAGAGGGCGTTGGCTGCCGACGCCTTCCTGCTGGATTGGACGGGCAAAGTGCTCTCATGCGTTCCGCCCGTTACCACTTATTCCCCGTGTCCTTTCACAGCTGTCCACCCAGCCAGCTCGGCTACTTGTGCTACTGGCACCGCTTTGGCGTCACAGAGCTGGTTTCCGTAATTCTCAGGTTTCTGGCTCAGCCTCCTGTTCTATTACCTTTGGCGAATCGGACATTCTCACTCAGAACGTGAGCCCACCCAAATCCACGGATTCAGTGGGTGGCTTGGCCTCTGTCAGGTCTAACCTCGAGGCACGCGGAATTCCTGCAGCAGTTGCAGACACAATTCTGGCTTCTGAGGTATGGATTCGGACAAACGTTCAGTATGAGGATAGGTGGTCCCGCTATGCGCCGCTGGTGTTCAGATAGGGCATTGCAGATCCCTTTTCTCTGCGGATTTAGTCCGGTATTGGAGTTTTGCAAGCTCGTTTGGAAGAAGGCCTGGCGGCTTCGACCATTCGCGTGGCTACTCCACCGCTATTTCCACTTTTCACACCCCTGTCGATGGTGCTCTTCTGGGGCAGCACCCTCTCATACAGCTTTCTAGCTGGCGGAACGGATTCGACCTGCTCTCAGGCGAACCAGTCCACCCTTGGGATTTGTCGATCGTGCTCGATTGGCTGTCCGGTCCCACTTTCTCACACCTATCGGCTATTTCCATTCAGTTGTTGACCTGGAAAGCTGTGTTTCTGGTGGCGGTAACATCTGGTCGAAGAGTCGGCGATATACATGCTATGTCGTCCGACCGGCGCTGACTGTGTTTCACACGGATCGTGTCAGCATTAAGCCTCCCAGATACTTACCGAACCGAAGGTCGATCCACGCTTTCCATGTGACAGCTCCTATCGAACTTCCTACTCTTACCCAGCCTTCCACATCGGGGACCACTCCTACTGAGCACTCACCCGTTGGATGTCCGTTAAGACGCTCAAAGTCTATATCAAACGAACGCAGGGGATCCGTACGGGTACCCAGCTGTTCTGTTGTTACGTGGCGGGAAGGCTGGTCTGCCAGCCGCAGCAAGCAAACTTTGTCTCGCTGGCTTGTTTTACGTATTTGTGCCGCTTATCAGGCTAAGGGCAAGCCTCCCCTGAGGGGTTGAAGGCTCACTTTCGGTCAGGGCAGTAGCGCATCAAAAGCTTTGCAGCGGCACTCCCCATTGAAGAGATCTGCTCTGCCGCTATTTGGAGCCGCCAAGCACTTTTATATCGCCATTATCAGCTCGATACACATTCACGCAATCGTCGCGAAGCTTTGGTCGTACCGTTCTCTCCAGTGGACAGTGTCCTGCCACCCTGACCAAGTGAGTCTTGGTTTATTGGTTTGTGTTGACGCTACTGTACAATGATTCCATTATTGACATGTCTGCTCTACGAGCACTCAGAGAACCTGTACCCCCTTTCGATTCTCTAAGGAGTTACGATATCGTTAGTGAGTGGTAATTTTGTTTTCCCCTCACGGTGCTCTCCGCGAAGAAGCCACTTAGTGGGTCGGATTTCACTGACATTGGCACTTTACGTGCAATGTCTCATTATGCTAGAGGTATTAGTCTTTGAGCACAAATCCTCCCTGTCAGTTCCCCTCCCATAATGCCTCTCGCGAAGCCAAACTGGGTCAGTGACAGGTGAGTGTTATGGCGTCTGTTCAAATTTTTTTCCATGATACGATCGCTATATTTTGTGTGTGCTTGGACAGAATTCCCTCCTCCCTGGCCTCCGGTCTTTGGGAGTCTGTGTTTATGCATAATATGTACCCCAAGGACGATCTCTCTGAAAAAGAATTTTCCAAACCTGCAGAGGTTTTCAATTCTTTGAAGAGAGTCGTCCTTGGGGTAGGGCCCACCCACCTCCCCGCAATTCTGTTCACTGATGAGAATTCAGCAGAAGGAATGATGATACGGGTCTAGGAGCCTACCCAGTTGGTGCGCATGCGCTAAGGGAGGTAACTCCGTGAGGTAGGGTCCGTATAATAAATAAAAGAGTTTATTTATTGTACAATCTTTTTATTCAAAAAACATTGATACAACTGTCACAGGACATTTTACAGCCGGAAAATGCATAATATGTACCCCAAGGACGACTCTCTTCAAAGAATTGAAAACCTCTGCAGGTTTGGAAAAGTTTTATTATTGTTTTTCTAGATCATCAAGGCTAAAGGCTTTCCAATGGCGTGTACATATGAAGACAGTGACCTTGACATTCCTGACTGTCTCCAGAATGAGGTTCAGAATATGATGCACCGTTCAAGGGTCAAGTCCAGCAGCTCGGAGACTGACACAGATTCATCAACGGACATGACGATCATCCGTCATCGCTCTCTGAGACGCATGCGACATGGTAGTGACCGCAGCTATGGTAGATTTCATTTGCCTGGCTCTATTCTACTAACAAATTTCCACAAAGCTGTGTGTATGAATGAAATATATTGAAGTATTGTTAACCTCTAAAACAGTTTCCTCATTATGATCAATATGTGTCTGTGTATTGCAGAATATTTAACCTAATCTCATTAAAAGTTAATTATCGCACACCTGTATTAACATACTGACCCATACTAACCAGGAACAATAATGGTACTTGTCTACATGCAACATTTGGCTTGAATAAGAACAGTTGATAACTGCTGATTACAGGATTTCTCTTCAGTCGGTACTGGATGTGGCATTGATTGCCTGCTAACACTGAACACTGTATATTGTATGGCCTTCAATGTGCAAAATGCTGACAACCAATAAAGAAAAGATTAGCAGTAACTATGGCTACCAACTCAAAGAAATACAAATGGAGTATGTCATGACAACCTTTTGTCAGATGTTGTGAGGAGGGAAAGTAGGTAGTAATGTCCTTATGGATTTGAATTTGGTGAATATAATAAAATATGTTGAATATATGAAGCCTATTGAAATAGTATTTGTGTCATTATACTTGTTGATAAGTCACAACAGGCAAGGTAGATGCTATATTTTCTCTTGTTATATGTGGGTGGCTGGGTATTGCTTTACACAGTTGCTTCCCTTAACTGTGTCAGGATGCTGGATGTGGCTTGAATTTGAGGTCTTGACTTGTAACATTCTGATCTATTCTTAAGACATTAATGCCCCATGACACAGCTGAAATGTTGTTAAAAGTGGTATTAAACTCTCATCTTTCTGGTAGATCCTAATTCAAATTTGTCTTGTTGGTGGGAATCTTTGCATTATTGTTGCTTTGGTGGTGGGAACACTTCATCCATGATCATAGACAAACAAGTTTCATTACATTCTAGTCTGACTGAGCATCAAGAGCCTAAAGTATTTGTGTAACCAAAACTTTTTTTTCAGAATCTTTAAGTCACCATAGTAGTATACAAGGGGAGTCGGATTCCGAGCCTGAGGGCTTCATCCATAATATAACCAACAAGCTTGGCAGCATCTTCAGCAGCGATAGTAGTGATGCTGACATCAGCGAGGCGGAAGAAGCTGATGACCTGTTTGACCCATCTCTAGATAAACCCGTGTTTATAACGTCGCGAGGACCAGTGCACGTGTCCACTGGTTAGCTGTTGATGTTGTCACATGTCGTTCAGTGTGTTACACTCTGTCTGCGCTCTCTGCTGGTCAGATTCATCATCAGCTTCATCAGCTGTTCCATATTCCAGTAATATATGTCTGTTTTAGTTTAGTGTTTGAAATTACTTGCCATGATTTTTCAATATTCATTTGTGTATTTAATATTTGTGTGTGTGTTTATTGCTGATTTTAAGTGACACTGTGTGTCTGTGAAGTCTGTGGTAGGCATTTAGAATCTGGTAGAACAAGAGGATCTGACACTCTTTGGATAACAACGTCAGTATTTGTGACATTACACAGCCACTTCTTGCTCCTTCATCAGGTGAATACTAAGTGTATTAACTCGATATGTGTCAGTGCTGATACACATGGTGGGATTATGTGCAGGGATAACACTATACAGATGTAGCCGAGGAGGTCAACCATACAGGAGCCTATTAAGTACAAAGGTGTAGCTGATTGGACTGGGTTTGATATCAAAGAGCTGGTCATAGAACTTGCAGAGTTGTTATCCATAAAGAGTGTCCTATCTTCTGTTTTATATTTCAGTGTTGAAATGTTGTCTATGTAGTCACCAGTGTTATCACCATAACTGAGAGTCACCAAATCGACTCTGTGCTTGTTGCCTACATGCTTTTCCTTTTCTTGTGTTTATGGGATGTTTACTTTGTTGCTTTTAGTCGCTACTGCTACAGAGGGAAGGTGTAAGTCATGGCTTGCTCCTGTCTAGAGGCAGTACACGGAGATTTTGCCAGGGAACCTGATTGCCGAATTCACTTCTTTTTAACTATTATCACAAAGGAGTTGTGTTTGAAAGATAAGGTGGAAAAATAATCAAACCTCCATTTGAGATTTCATATGTGCAATAATTATATATTCAAGCTGTAACTACTTATAAGTAGATCGTGAAGTAGTCATTTATAAGTGAATAGGGAAGGGGGATTTCTGGCAAAATGACTGGTTTTAGTCTAAAAAAGTCTAAAATGTCCCATCTTTGATCTCTAAGTTGTTAAAAACATAAATTCAGATTTGTGATTCATGTGCAGAAAGTATGCATGTCAACTTATGAAGTACTATCTTGTTATACAAACCATATCACACACACTGTATGTGGATATTCATGTCAACTTATGAAGTACTATCTTGTTATACAAACCGTATCACACACACTTTATGTTAATATTCATGTCAACTTATGAAGTACTATCTTGTTATACAAACCGTATCACACACACTGTATGTGGATATTCATGTCAACTTATGAAGTACTATCTTGTTATACAAACCGTATCACACACATTCTATGTGGATATTCATGTCAACTTATGAAGTACGATCTTGTTATACAAACCATATCACACACACTGTATGTGGATATTCATGTCAACTTATGAAGTACTATCTTGTTATACAAACCGTATCACACACACTGTATGTGGATATTCATGTCAACTTATGAAGTACTATCTTGTTATACAAACCGTATCACACACACTGTATGTGGATATTCATGTCAACTTATGAAGTACTATCTTGTTATACAAACCGTATCACACACACTGTATGTGGATATTCATGTCAACTTATGAAGTACTATCTTGTTATACAAACCGTATCACACACACTGTATGTGGATATTCATGTCAACTTATGAAGTACTATCTTGTTATACAAACCGTATCACACACACTGTATGTGGATATGCATGTCAACTTGTGAAGTACTATCTTGTTATACAAACCGTATCACACACACTGTATGTGGATATTCATGTCAACTTATGAAGTACTATCTTGTTATATTAAACCGTATCACACACACTGTATGTGGATATTCATGTCAACTTATGAAGTACTATCTTGTTATGCAAACCATATCACACACATTCTATGTGGATATTCATGTCAACTTATGAAGTACTATCTTGTTATACAAACCGTATCACACACACTGTATGTGGATATTCATGTCAACTTATGAAGTACTATCTTGTTATACAAACCGTATCACACACACTGTATGTGGATATTCATGTCAACTTATGAAGTACTATCTTGTTATACAAACCGTATCACACACACTGTATGTGGATATTCATGTCAACTTATGAAGTACTATCTTGTTATACAAACCGTATCACACACACACTGTATGTGGATATGCATGTCAACTTGTGAAGTACTATCTTGTTATACAAACCGTATCACACACACTGTATGTGGATATTCATGTCAACTTATGAAGTACTATCTTGTTATACAAACCGTATCACACACACTGTATGTGGATATTCATGTCAACTTATGAAGTACTATCTTGTTATACAAACCGTATCACACACACTGTATGTGGATATTCATGTCAACTTATGAAGTACTATCTTGTTATACAAACCGTATCACACACACTGTATGTGGATATTCATATCAACTTATGAAGTACTATCTTGTTATACAAACCGTATCACACACACTGTATGTGGATATTCATGTCAACTTATGAAGTACTATCTTGTTATACAAACCGTATCACACACACTGTATGTGGATATTCATGTCAACTTATGAAGTACTATCTTGTTATACAAACCATATCACACACACTGTATGTGGATATTCATTGTATCTCAGCCCACCTTAGTGTTACACCTCTACTGTACAGATAGATGTCCCTCATACATTGAGTCAATACTACGGAGTGTGTAACACCTGCTGATGTTGCAGGTGTCCATGGGTTTGACGAGCCGGACACTGTGATGATGGAGGATGACGATGACACGCCCACATGTGTGTATCTGATGGTGGACTCGGAGGACAGGTTACGCCTCAACATCACACCGCAGGCCATCAGCGTGCTCCGAGATGTTTTACAGGTACTTCCCAGTGTCAGTCTCATACTATTTATGGGGTGACAGGTTGTTTCAGAAAGTATCGAACTAGCGCATCCATATATTGTTACTACATAGCACAGTGATCATGAGAGATGTCATCTGGCTTACTACAGATACCTGTTGTGACCCTCCACAAAAAGGGTGTCTGGGTTGTCAAGGTGATGATGATAATGCAAATTAGGTAAGCCAGAAAATATGTTACGACCTCTTCCTGTCAGTGAGGTGTCCTTGATGGACTGAGTGAAGGAGTTACGTTGCACCTATTGTAAAAATGGATGGTGTTGAAAAATGGTTAAAAAAATTATATTGTGAAAGTTAATCATGGCCATTTCCATGTTGTGTTGTTCCAGGCTTTGACTGCCCCTGCAGCATCAGACCTGACCTCAGTGAGGTCCCTCCCGGCGTTTGAGTTGAACAACAAGGTAATGCCTCTGTTATGAACCCTCCTGCAGGCTGCTAGACCCCTGTATCATGTGCTGCTGCTACTTGTGCTAGGGCTGAGAAATAAGGACCTGGTGGTTACACAGTTATATTCCCCATTGGAGTATAAATTCCATAACAAATAATGATAACTGTACTTCCTGATTGTCAGTGTACTTGATTACTCTACTTGGTGAATGTCCTAATGATAACTGTACATAATAACTGTACTCTGTGAATGTTTTCAGACTGGTATCGGCTGTTACATCACTCTACATCCAGATGTCAAGGTGAGCAAGCTTGATAGTTGTTCAATCATAATGTAAAATACCAAAGAGAATGTATATTTGATAAGAGCACAGTTGTCTGTCATCAACAACACATTCTTGTTGTAGAGGCAACTGATCAGGTTGTCTGTCATCAGCAACACATTCTTGTTGAAGAGGCAACTGATCTGGTTGTTTGTCGTCAGCAACACATTCTTGTTGTAGAGGCAACTGATCTGGTTGTCTGTCATCAGCAACACATTCTTGTTGAAGAGGCAACTGATCAGGTTGTCTGTCATCAACAACACATTCTTGTTGAAGAGGCAACTGATCTGGTTGTCTGTCATCAGCAACACATTTTTGTTGTAGAGGCAACTGATTAGGTTGTCTGTCATCAGCAACAGGTGCTTGTTGTAGAGGCAACTGATCTGGTTGTCTGTCATCAGCAACACATTCTTGTTGTAGAGGCAACTGATCTGGTTGTCTGTCATCAGCAACACATTCTTGTTGTAGAGGCAACTGATTAGGTTGTCTGTCATCAGCAACACATTCTTGTTGTAGAGGCAACTGATCAGGTTGTCTGTCGTCAGCAACACATTCTTGTTGAAGAGGCAACTGATCTGGTTGTCTGTCATCAGCAACACATTCTTGTTGTAGAGGCAACTGATTAGGTTGTCTGTCATCAGCAACACATTCTTGTTGTAGAGGCAACTGATCAGGTTGTCTGTCGTCAGCAACACATTCTTGTTGTAGAGGCAACTGATCTGGTTGTCTGTCGTCAGCAACAGGTGCTTGTTGTAGAGGCAACTGATCTGGTTGTCTGTCATCAGCAACACATTCTTGTTGTAGAGGCAACTGATCTGGTTGTCTGTCATCAGCAACACATTCTTGTTGTAGAGGCAACTGATTAGGTTGTCTGTCATCAGCAACACATTCTTTTTGTAGAGGCAACTTATCAGGTTTTCTGTCGTCAGCAACACATTCTTGTTGTAGAGGCAACCGATCAGGTTGTCTCACTGACTTGGTTGATACATGTCATTATATCGTAATTGCTGGTGATGTCAGTCACTTGATTGTTTGGTTCAGACTGATTTATATACAGACCACCGTCATATTTAGAGGGACACTGCTTATTGCAGTGGTAGACAACGAAAACCAAATCTGATGATTTGTTTTGCCATGTTGTCCATATATTGTTATACACCGGATGCTGAATATTCCTGTCTCAGATCCATAAGGACCATATCCATGGCTGCACCATCCTCCGTGGAGGAGAAAACAAGATGACCAACAACATGGACGATGAGGACGATATAGAGATTATCACAGATGAGGAGATCATTACTCAACATGAGTAAGTGAAATAAAATAGTATTAATAGGTTGGGCTAGACATGAGTAGAGACGGAAAGATTAAGAGATGGATGGAGTCTGATATACGAGATATACATTGATGGATGTAGTGAATGTATGTAGTCTATTGGGGTAATGGAGGCAGTGATGGAATATTAGGCCTGATTCCCTACATGGGCACAATGCATGGCACCCTTGTTCAGTATCTTCCTAACTCTCTCTCTCTCTCTCTCTCTCTCTCTCTCTTTTCTCTCTCTCTCTCTCTCTCTCTCTCTCCCCCCCCCTCTCTCTTTCACATTTTTTTCTATAAGAAAATATTAGCTCTAATAGATCTTGAAATTCAATCGTAGAGTAATGAGAAAATTCTTGATGTGAATCACAGACTTGAGATAACTAAGTCTTTGTTCTGATGTATGGTTGGGAAGCTGGAAAGATGAATTAATTAATTAATTAATGGATCATGTATCTGTACATATATATGTATACAGATAAACTATTTCCTGTATGAGTTCAGTGTAACAAGCAGTGACATACAATACAAGCAATGCTTCTGTGTAGCACACCTGACAGTCACGGGTTTGTGGAGCGGGCCCTCGCTGACGCTGGACACACTCTGGTCAGTGCTGGAGCGTTTGTGTTTGACGATGATGATGACTACCTGTCTGGCGACCTGGTGGACAAGCACAGACTGAAGTTACAGGTAGATACAGGGCAGGCAGTGTATGGGGGAAGATTTTACAGGTGCTTCCAGTGATACCTGATTTAGCACTTCACATGCACTCAGATGCCAGATGAAGTATCCACAGAAAAATGTGGATTGCCAAACCGATGCGTAGATAAATCAAATAATTGTTTATAATTTTCTCGATGCTTGTGGACATAAATCAATATTCAGATTTTGTCTTGATGCATGCTGACATGAATAATATTGAGATTATACTTGATGTATACTGATGGTCAGAAATAAGGGAATAGTATACTAGCAGTATGTATTTGACCTGACGTCTTACTTGATATGTAATGACAAATTGACTGGAGTAACATGATAGAATCGAGTTGTTGATAACTCTTTCAGTGTCAGTATATTTCTGATATATCAGAATTAGTTTTAGACAAACATGTTGTGTTGGTGTCATCTTCATACTGATATCTGTGGTTCCAGATTGATGGATTCGATCCTCGGCCCTCACTGCTACACAAGAGAGCCTGTAGAAAGTTGCTGCCTCTCACGCCAACTAAGGTGAGATTCAGTGTGCATTCAGGGTAGTGGGGTAGCTTAGTTGGTCAAGTGTTCACTTTCATGCTAGGGGAACAGGTTTGATTTAGGTACAATGTGTGATGCCCATTTCTTGTGTCCACCTGGAGCGATATAACTGAAATAACTGATATAACTACCGTACTACACACATACTCACTCACTCACTCAGGATACATTTGATGAGGGGAGTTTGTCAGGATGGGTGCAGCTGGATGGCACAGTGTTTGGTGCTGCAGTTCGGTAGAATATATTATCCTCAGTGGCTTTATTAACAATCATCTGTCTTAACAACTATTAACAAGTATCTTGTAATACTGCATATTCCTCTCCTATGAGGTGTATATATCTCATATCTGCCTGGAGTAATATCTGCCCTATATTCCCTCCCTGCAGAGTGAGGACATGGAGACAGAGGTGGGTACTGTGTACACAGTGTGTATGTTGTCTAGTGTTCTTGTGCGTAGTTGTAGTCATTGTTCTTCATATCACTCTGAATGTCATAGAATGTCTACTAGATCTCAGATATATTTCTTAATATTGCTCTTCTGAACATATTGTCAGTTCATGTTATGTAATAACCCTATCCGCATGTTTACACGCAGAACTGACCTCTTGTCATGTATGGGGATATTTCTGCAGCCCCATGTATATTTCAGTACAGTGGAATCTGTCTAACCAAACTGTTAAAATTTGTGCTTGTTTAAGTACCATTCATAACTATAAATGTTGCCCTGGGCCCCGTTCCTCAAAGCAATCGTAGCGCTACGACAGTCGTAAGTCTATGTTAAAGTATGGGAGTTACGATCACCTTAGCGCTACGATCGCTTTGAGGAACGGGGCCCTGTATTGTCAGATGTCTAGATTAGTCAGAGTTTGAATTTGACAGTTTCCACTGTACATGAACTGGATTCTGTTGGTTATAAACTTTCCAGTATGCTTGTTTATGAACCGTAACATGTTCGTCACAAGAAATCTGCATGCATAAAAAGGGATAGGCTCTATTATTGTGTGTGAATAAAGTCAGTACAACTATGACTCGCTAACTCCACTGACTACAAAAATTCAATGCACGATGGCTTTTGAAAACAACGACTGAGTGGTTGCAATGGCTTTGATGTATCCCAAGGTGTAAGACTCGTTCAAACATATTATGTTGTTGCATCCTAACATAGCCATCACTGTCTGACAGAGTCAACCAGTACTGTCTGACAACTTATTTGTGTATTGACCTTGACCTTTGTGTTATCAGAACGGCACCCGGTATTGTCTCGTCCTTGACATTGACATGTGGCAGGGCAGGAAGGTCATCAAGCTGGTCTCCCCTCTACAGGTGCGACTCACATAGATAGCATAGATAAATAGGAATACTTTTGATTTATTAATGCAACTTGACAGTTGTAAATGTTATAGAAAGCCTTGGCTTTAAGTATTAATCTGAGATTGTTTACAGTTTCATCTTGTTTATTTATATTTTGGATCAAATATGGTTTAAGTATTCATCTATGTTTGTAAGCTCAGTACATATGTGACTCACTCCTTGATGTACAGAGTGTTTTGTTGACTGTCCACACACTATCATGTTATATGGAGAGGCTCAATGCCATAGCTCAAAGGTTGTTAACATTTCAACTGATAGGGAAGTTCTTGTCCTACATATTACAGAATAGAAGTGAAGAACCACTTGATTCTTTCATGTTACTATAGTTTATCTGTATTTTTAACCTTGACCAACTTCTGCCAGGTCCAGAACAGTCTGACTATGGCCATCGACATCTCCTGCAAGACAGAGGACCTCAAGAGGTACAGGTCAACGCGACCTCTGGCCTCCAACAATGAGTACAGCCGCCTCAAGACACTGGCACCACAGGAAGTGTATAATCTCCCCTTGTTTGTGGCCTACCACTGCCCACTGTTTGTCAAACCAGCAGATATCAGGTACAGTGGTGCTTCTGAATAACATGAAGACAGAACCCTGGAGATTTAGTGTGTTTCCAAATAACATCTCTCTAGTATAATATAGCATTATGATATGTCAATGGTACATTATGAAAACCTTTCAGAGGTGTACTGTGGTAGACAAAGTGTGTCTGTATCCGAATTTGCTGAATTAACAAAAAGGCAGCACTATCTCAGGTTAATACGCTGTCAGCACTGTCTGAACAAATATATGAGTGTGGTGATATTTGTAACAGTAATGGATCAATATTTCTGCACTTAATTCCAAGAATTAATTGGTTATTATAGGATTATATGTTTGCAATATACCATGGTTTGCCATGGCGAATATTCTGACCAAATCTCTTTAACCAGTGTTGTAAGAGAAAACCCAAATGACTTTTATATGCAAGTATATTAATGCTTTGTTCAAAGATGAAAGTAAAAGTGTCTATATTTATGTGCCCGCTTTCTGCTGCAGATATGAGTTGTCGTACAACGCCATCTGGTGGCCGGATCTGATACAGGCGAAGGAGAAGGCCAAGTATTTCATGTGTATGTCACAGAAAGAGGAGAAGAAGTCTTTCAATTTCAAGGTGAACTAGTAGAATGTGATGATCTATTTATATTGATTCCCCTTGATCTGACTATGTAGAGAACAGGATGGGTTCCTTGTTAGGCCCTTGGTTATCATAAAGTGCAAAATGTTATAATCATTAATGTCAGTATTAAAAAGGTTCGTCTTCAGTGACAAATAAGGGCCATGGTCATTTGGTGTCAAGTGACTTCTCCTTAATAAGCAGTCAAAGGGTACCTGCTAGGAGAAGATGTTACTATGACTATTTACCCAGTGCCTCATAGACAGCTTGGTCGGTATACTCCCCAGGGAGTGAGAAAGAAAATTGAGTGTACACTGATCAATCCACTGGGGTAATAATGTAGGCTTCAGCATGCTTTGGGTGTGGATTTGGTGCATTTTAAATATTCACAATTTTAAATTTATTATGGGACATTTACCATTTTGCTGGGAGAGAGGCATGGATTATTGCGTGAATTGATGTGGCTGGTGATGTCACCAGTACATTTGTTGAGAGAGTGTAAAGCATGCATCTGTCCTCCACCTGTCCAGGTTCTATGCAAGGATGGGTCCCCCCTGCAGCCTCCCCAGTCCGTGCCTCGCACCATCCCCTACTACAACATCAGCTTCCACGCCCCCGTCACACTCCACAACTACCTGCCGTACGACCTGCAGTTCTCCCCTGGAGGTGAGTCTACACTTGTTGTCTTACCATTCATTTGAATCTTGCCACGTGATGACAGTGTAGTCCTTGAAAGTTTAATTTTAGTTATTCCAACACCAGGTGTCTGAGAATTCACACTTAAAGTCAGTTAATCTAACACTGGTGCATTATCCTGTTAATTTGGAGACTGGTCACACTGGCAGCTAATAGATAAACCAAGAAAAAATGACAGTGTATTTTACAGTAAGGAGTAAATAGTGGTGCTTCATTTAGTCATGGGTGGCATGAAAAGTAGTATAGTTCAGGCACTGTGAGACAAACTTAGTACAGATCAGAGCACCCAGACATATAAAAACTGAATTAACTGATATGCTCATGTAAATCTGGGAGTTCCATGTCTTCATCCTGATGATCTGTTTGCCAGGGAACCGGAGCTTCCAGCAGCCTGACCCATGGAGAGAGTGCCTCCCTGTACACAGTCGACCTGCACAACACCTTCAGACTCCTCATCACTGTAAGCATTTCATATTTGTTGACGCACCATATTCCAGCTGTATGACTAGTCTGTAAACAATCAAGTCTGTATCAGACATCCTGTAATTGACAACATGACTTGACAGTTGGGATGTGACATGCATCGACCAAGTCAGCTAGTCTGACCATCACAATCCAGTTGGTGCTTCAAGCATAGGCTGCTGGAGACCAGTTCTAACTCCAATTCCCAATCACCAGTGCCAGCGTCCTGTGTTCATTATAAGAAGATCAGATGGTTACTGTGTCTAAACTTTGTGTGTCAGCAAAGTCTGATAAAATACAATCTCATCAACACAGGAGACAACTGTTCCATAATGCACTTTAAACTTTCAAATGGTCAATTGAGTGAGTGAATTCTGTCAGTGTAATTATTGTGATATCCAGGCGTGTTCCGAGTGGTTGAAGGTAAGAGCATCAAGTTACTATCTCCCAGGATCTAATGCTGAATTACGTATTTCTTGCAGATAACAGATTATCTTGGCAGTGACTGGACGGGAAGCCTTGATGTGACGTCAGACATGGATGAGTTCAAGGCCATCTCCATGGAAACTGACATCAATATGGAGAATGTCAACAAGCATCTGAGTTTGAGCATCCACTCGAACCAGAGTCAGTCCCTGGACCTGTACATCTACTCTCCTTACTGGATCAGTGAATCAGCATTGAGGCTACCAGCTACTGTGTCCTGAGAAATGAAGTCAAATGGTTTCAGAGAGCTGACATCTGATTGACTCGTGAACCCACTCATCCTTCATTAAGATGTATATCAGCTGATGCCACGCCTCTATTCAAGTATCTCTAGTGTCCACTTACTATATAGACATCTAGTGACCACTAACTATATAGTTGTCATGGGAACAAATATGATATACAGTGAAGCCTCGTTAATCCCGACGGTTGCGTTTCTCTGTAAATTCGTCCGGATTGTGAATAGTCCGGACTACTGAATCAAGAACCAAGTTGCTTCCCTTAATATTACAAAAACGACACGAATCTGGCTAAAACAAATAAGCATTTAATGTAAAGCTTATTGAATTCATCACATCAATAATTTTACCGAGTGACATCCTCATTTGATCCGACGTCTGATCACGTCCTTCCTCAGCACAGGTGAGGTACTGTCTAACAAGCGATCTTTTGTAGTATGCCTTGAATGTCCGAATTATTCCTGCATCCATCGGTTGAATATGAGACGTGGTATTTGGTCACATTTCGCAAAGTTAGCGAAGCACACTTGTGACTTGCAGCATTGTCGTAAAGCAAAATCACTTTAAGTCCACGTGACCGCATTTGTCTGTCAAAGTACATTAACCAATCACAAAACAGCTCACTTGTCATCCACGCCTTTGTATTGTGGTGTCAATCAAAGCGTAAATTTACAGCATCTTCAGTCGGGAGCTTTTAATGTCTAATTAAAACAACAAACCAGTTGGCCAGTTAATTAAGTAAACATTGCCGGGATGTGTTGTTACGGTTCGTGAACACAACTTACAGCGTCCGGACTGTGAAGCAATTTACTGTTTATTTTACTGATTGGTGACAGCTACTTACCGTCCGGTTCCGGAAACCGAATTTCCGGATTATCGAGGCAAATTATATAGGCATAGATTGGTAACAAGCTGAAATCGTCCGGGAGGCGAGACATCCGGATTATCGGATTAATGGGGCTTCACTGTAGTCATCTAGTGACCACTTACTATATAGTTGTCATGGGAACAAATATGATATAGTCATCTAGTATATAGTTGTCATGGGAACAAATATGATATAGTCATCTAGTGACCACTTACTATATAGTCATCGAGTGACCACTTACGATAGTCATCATGGGACCACTTACTATATAGTCAACATGGGACCACTTAAGATTTAGTCATCGAGTGACCACATACTATATAGTCTTCGAGTGACCACTTACTATATAGTCATCGAGTGACCACTTACTATAGTCATCATGGGACCACTTACTATATAGTCAACATGGGACCACTTAAGATTTAGTCATCGAGTGACCACTTGCTATATAGTCATCGAGTGACCACTTACTATAGTCAACATGGGACCACTTAAGATTTAGTCATCGAGTGACCACTTACTATAAAGTCATCAAGTGACCACTTAATATATAGTAATCTAGTGATTGTAAAAGTGTGATTTGACTTCACTAATATTGATCCCAATAACGTCTGTTCTTGGTGAACAAGCTTTATGGCCACCATGTGTCTTGCCAGTCATCAGTAAAGAGAATAGAGGTGTCTCTGCCATAACAACTTTGAAGTAGGAGATAAGGAGATGATATTATGTTTATCTTATGAAAACTATAAGAACTAAAGAATATCAAAATTCATTGCATTACTATTTCTCTTTGGGTGGAAAATAGTATATATATGCTAAAGATGATTTAGTCGGTTTGTGTAAGAGCAACATAAACAGAATTCTTGAACACCAAAAATTTGAACATATACTTATGAGAATTGGTTGTAACAACTCTGAAATATCCTGACATGGTGGGTGTGGATGGGGTGGGTGTGTCTGTGTGTCTGTGATGTGTTTCTGTAACGACATTGTGAGCTTGATACTACAAGTGTGTGTCAGACCACAGTAGTCGTAGCTTTACCCTGGATTATACTGAACATCATCTAGCAATGTGGACATTCTCTCTGACTTGCTTCTGTGTCGGAAAATACGTTCTCTTCCTTTCTAACGACATTAGAATCTATGTCGAAATGTCGCCTATACAGAATAAAGAAGTTGTATATCCATAAAAATTGTCCTCATTCTTCATCTCCTGAACTTCTAGAATTCCAATCAAAGAGGTTCCTTTCTAACATTCGGACTTGTTGTAAAACATTACAGGAACATATGGAAAACAGATATGTCAAATCATACTTCACCCAATCTTCTATTAAATAAGATATATTCAGGTAATAACAAAAAACAAGGAAAGAAAGCGAAAGCAGTGGTGCTGTGTCTGATGATCGTCTGGTGCTGTGTGGCGTTTGTGTAGCATGATGGTACACTGTTGTTTTGTACGTCAGTGAAAATGAGTTATGTGTTCAAATTGTCATCACATTTTCTTCATTTTTCCTAAACCCATAAGTGGCAAAGTAAATATTCACGTATTCAGATTTTTCTCGGTTTGTAATAATTTTAAATGCCATTATTTTTTAATACTATTCGACTATGCCAGAGTATACTCTCTGTGGCATGTTAATGTAATAGTAAATTTGAGTGGCATTGAGATGTATGAACAATAAGAAGTGGTACACTCTAGTGCTGTACAGGCCTGTGATGTTTAAGGGTTGCCTGCTTTTCTAACCTAGGCTCATGTACAGAGCGTAGACCTACCATCTAACAAAGGTGTCATCCAGGTAAACCGCTCGCCACTCACTGCCATTGCTGCCGCTGCAGTTCTCTACCTCACTCACAGTCCAGCTTTGCCAACCTGCAATAACCACTGCATGCCGTCAAATCATATATTATTAAAAAAAATTATCTAAATTCTCAACTGTCTAAGCAAAAATTTAAATGGATTATTGAAAAATATCTTTTTAAGAACTTATATCATCGCATTCATGATGTTTGAGATTTAAATTTGAATGGTTCTGTAAATGAATATATGTTAAAGAGGCCATGGTTGGCACATCTGACACAAGGCCTGGTTCTAGTGTAGTTGGTCAGTGGGTGCTTGTCGGCTTCTAATGCATTGTGGGAGCAGAGCAGTCTGTGTTCACCTTTCACCTCACGTCTTGTTTATCCTCTTTCTCCAGAGATTGCTAACTCAGTTTCTAGTCAGGTGTGAGAAGAGAGACTTGGTTGATGTCCACAGAGCGATCTAGGCACTCTAGCTGTGTTTAATTATCCTGGTTGTGGTATTGAGACCGTGCTGTGGACTGGGGACAGAGGCAGATGAACTCTTTGTAGAACTGTACAAACACTTTGTAGTGCTGTTGGACACAAGTAGCTGGAATAGAATCACCAAACACTTCTGTCCTGGCTTTTATCACTTTTTCAATCATGCCCAGGTGAATGGGATGGAACTATAAATCTTCTTTGTACAAACTGTCAAAATGACATTTGAGTAAGGATAGTGTGAGGATAGGCACCCATGAGGGATGTCACCTGGGTCCTGACTGGACAGGTCCTTCTGAACTATGACCAGGCTGTATGTGTGTGTGATCCTACTTGACTGTGACCAGGCTGTATGTGTGTGTGATCCTTCTTGACTGTGACCAGGCTGTATGTGTGTGTGATCCTTCTTGACTGTGACTGGACTGTATGTGCGTGTGATCCTTCTTGACTGTGACCAGACTGTATGTGTGTGTGATCCTTCTTGACTGTGACCGGACTGTATGTGTGTGTGATCCTTCTGAACTATGACCAGGCTGTATGTGCGTGTGATCCTTCTTGACTGTGACCAGACTGTATGTGTGTGTGATCCTTCTTGACTGTGACCGGACTGTATGTGTGTGTGATCCTTCTGAACTATGACCAGGCTGTATGTGTGTGTGATCCTTCTTGACTGTGACCAGACTGTATGTGTGGGTGATCCTTCTTGACTGTGACCAGACTGTATGTGTGTGTGATCCTTCTTGACTGTGACCGGACTGTATGTGTGTGTGATCCTTATTGACTGTGACCGGACTGTATGTGTGTGTGATCCTTCTTGACTGTGACCAGACTGTATGTGTGTGTGATCCTTCTTGACTGTGACCAGGCTGTATGTGTGTGTGATCCTTCTTGACTGTGACCAGACTGTATGTGTGTGTGATCCTTCTTGACTGTGACCAGACTGTATGTGTGTGTGATCCTTCTTGACTGTAACCAGACTGTATGTGTGTGTGATCCTTCTTGACTGTGACCGGACTGTATGTGTGTGTGATCCTTCTTGACTGTGACCAGACTGTATGTGTGTGTGATCCTTCTTGACTGTGACCAGACTGTATGTGTGTGTGATCCTTCTTGACTGTGACCAGGCTGTATGTGTGTGTGATCCTTCTTGACTGTGATCGGACTGTATGCGTGTGTGATGCTTATTGACTGTGACCGGACTGTATGTGTGTGTGATCCTTCTTGACTGTGACCAGACTGTATGTGTGGGTGATCCTTCTTGACTGTGACCAGACTATGTTTGTGTGATCCTTCTTGACTGTGACCAGACTGTATGTGTGTGTGATCCTTCTGAACTATGACCAGACTGTATGTATGTGTGATCCTTCTTGACTGTGACCAGACTATGTGTGTGTGATCCTTCTTGACTGTGACCAGACTATGTTTGTGTGATCCTTCTTCACTGTGACCGGACTGTATGTGCTGTAAGAACCTTCAGCAACCCATGCTTGTTGTAAGAAGCATCAAATGGGATCGAGTGGTCCAAGATGTGGTGACTTAGTAACTTGGAAGATACATGTCATCAGATACCAAATGTGTAGATGGATGCTATTGATATCAATCACTAGACTGTCTGCTCTATACTCAGTTTGTACAGACCACTGTCATCTAGTTAGAATGTTGCTGAATGTGACGTAAGACAACAAACGAAACCTTACAATGAGTGACTAACAGCACCATTTACATTCTGAACTAAACTTTAAGCCTATGTTATTGCAATTTCCATGGAAATGGTCATTCTTTTTCAGAGAGATCGTCCTTGGGGTACATATTATGCATTTTCCGGCTGAAAAATGTCCTGTGACAGTTAAATCAATGTTTTTTGACTAAAAAGATTGAACAATCAATAAACTCTTTTATTTATTATACGGCCCCTACCTCACGGAGTTACCTCCCTTAGAGCATGCGCACCAACTGGGTAGGCTCCTAGACCCGTATCATCATTCCTTCTGCTGTCACTGCCGTGAACAGACGTGTTTATAGAAATAGACCGCACTTCATGAGCCGGACAGCGCTGAAAGCTACTAAGAAAGCTATGTCTGAGACACCACCTGTATGTATGGTCTTTATTTGCCTAAAACAAGGAACAGTAAAGCTTTACAGTTGGTTGTTTCATAATTGTGACTTTGTATTAATACAAAATACGCCGAACTTTCCGTGGTTTACGCATACGTGTTGCTCTGCCATGGCGGGAAGTTTAGCGTGCCATGTGGTCGTAATATTGCGCATTAAAACCAACTATTACTTTCCGTGGTAACCTTCACGTATTTTCAATGTTTTCGACGTGTTTATATGCTGCTGGCCGCTGTTAGCTACATGCTTGCGTGTTTGCTTTCAGGCCTTTTCATCCTGTTCGGTCTGTGGACAGAGAGAAATTCCACGGGCCGACAGGCATGAGCTATCGTTGCCTGTCTTGAGAAGACAGGCCACGGCGCTGAGTCCCTGCCCTATTTGTCTGGCCTTTTCCCCGGCCCAGAAGAGGCGTGGCCCGATCGCTGTTTTATCGCGGAGATGCGTGGAGGAGGAGGGGACCTGACGCAGGTCCCCCGTCTAAAACAAAACGTCACGTCAAAAAGGGAAAAAAATCCGAGGCCTTCCCCTACTACCACCGCCGAGTGGTTTTGACATGTCAGTAATGGACTCTATGTTTCAGCAGCATATGGACTCCGTGAAGTCCTTCGCTCGGGAGTCGGTTGGAGGTCTCCGGCAGGAGTTCCTCGCCCACCGGACGAGGCGGAGAGTCCGGGTGGGATCGCCGGGCTCGGCTCGATCCCTCAGCCTTGAGGCGTCTGTAGATCCGTTGCCTCTGGCCGGATCCGGACGCTTCGGCTGCTCGAGAGGAGAGGTGCTCCCAGTCCCCCTCGGAGTTGGCGCAGGGGACCGTGAGTATTCCTGGTATTCCGGTCCTTGCGTACACCGCCCCTTGAGCGGAGGCACCAGTTCTGCCTGGCCTGCCTCCAGCGTCTCGGGACCGGGGTCCACGACGCCGGCTGGCGCTGGCGTGGAGCCGTCTGTCTGTTCTTCCCTTCCTGTGGTTCCTAGCGCTAGGCAGTCCACCGGGTCGGGGTTCGGGTCCTCTTACGGAGGAGACCCAGCCTCTGACTCGGGCTCGGGCGCCGAGGCAATGGAGCTTGGGGAGGTTGAGGAGCAGGACGGAGGCTTCCGTTTTGCTTCGGCCTTGCGGGAGGTCCGGCAGAGAATTGCCGAGGGCCTACCCCAGGCCGCGGTGCCTGCTGGTTCGCGTGGACTTCGACTGAGTTCCGCTTGCCAGGCGGCGTTTGCCCTAGGCAACCCTCGCAGACGCAGCTCCGCATTCTGCCTTCGTTGGTCTCGGACGTGGTCGATCCCCTCTTGTCTGGTGCCCGAGTACGGTTTGACTTACCGGATCTCGTGCGGCGCTACCAGCTTGGGGAGGATTCCCTGTTCGTTGTGCCAATTGTAGACGAATGTGTGTTCACTTCCGTCGCCCTGGGGGGAGGCTCGGCTTCCTCCGGAGCAGCTCCGGCTGCTCGGCAAGGGCGCCTGACTCCACCTTTTGCCCTCGCGGGAGCCTCTGCGCACGCGTGCGGACCCACGAGGAGGTCTACCAAAGCGATGCATGCAGCAGGTGCGGGTGGTGGTCCATGAGGCCTACTCTCCCCTCGGTTCAGAGGTCGGCCCTGGAGGCGGAGGGCATGCTGGCGAGGTGTCGACGCATGTCGTGCTGCTCCGTCAGCCGGAAGTGCAGGCTCACCTCGCGACTCTTTGCGGTCTGCTGCGCCGACGGTGATGTGCGCAGTCATGGGGATCGCGCGCAGGCTGTGGCTGTCGACGTCTAGGTACTCGGCAGCAACACAGCAGACCTTGCTGGCCCTCCCTTTCCGTCTGGGGCGACCCTCTTTCCAGGGGCCCAGCAGGTCATACGGGAGGCTGCCGCTGCAGCTACCTCCTTCAAGGACTCTAAGGCCTTGTTGGAGCACCGGGTGTCGCCCCAGCGGCTCCGTGCCACCTTCCTCCGCCGGGTGCAGCCTACACCCGAGTCTGCCGGCTGGCCCGGCGCCGCTTGGTAGGGTAGGCGGAGGAACAGTCCGCCAAAGAAGGTAGGGGCAAGGAGCAGTCCTCGACTAGCTCCCAGCCTTTTGGGCGCGGAGGTCTGCCCGACCTCCGTTAACCCATCAGGCTGCCGCTCAAGCCGTGTGTCACGCCCAGTCAGCTCCGCTACCCGGGTCTACACAGCGCTCCTACCCCATATCCCAGTGGGAGGTCGCTCTCTCTATTCCTGCCGGAATGGGAGAAGGCTACCAACAACGCGGCAGGTGCTGGCCACGGTCAGCATAGGCCATCTCCCACTGTGGGGCGTGGTCCGCCCGACTTCACCGGCATACGTCGCACTCCGGTGCGTCATGTCAAGCCAGGGCGGACATATTGCGACGACGGTTCAGGCTCTGCTGGACAAGTCCATGTCGGCGCATTCCACCGGGAGAGGTACAGGCGGGATTTTATTCCGTACTTCCTCGTCGAAGAAAGACGGCGGGTTCCGTCCCGATTCTCAACCTCAAGGGGTTGAATCGCGCATGCTCGAAGTACCATCCTTCAAGATGGAGACACTCTTTCGGTGATCTCATCTGTTCAGCCCGGCAATTGGCTCACGTCAATCGACCTAAAGGATGCGTATTGCATGTACCCATACATCCATCGTTCAAGCAGTACCTTCGGTTCTCTTACGCACGGGATGTCTTACCAATTCAGGGTGCTCCCCTTCGCATATCGACTGCCCCAAGGGTGTTCACCAAGCTCATGTTAGTCCCAGCTACCCTAGCTCATTTCGCAAGGAAGGCGTTGTTAGCCTTACCTAGGCGACTGGTTGCTCGGGCACTAACACAGCCAGCGAAGTCAAGATGCTACTCACACAGTGATAGACATTCTAACTTCGACTTTGGGTGGATCATCAACCTCAAGAAATCCGACCTGGTACCCACCCAGGACTTGGTTTTCTTGGGAGCGATTCCAAAGCGAACAAGGATCTCGTTTCCTTGTCGCCCGACCAGGTCACCAGAGTTCGGGAGATGGTATCTTCATTCCTCTCCCAGCCCCAGGCACCAGCACGGACTTGGCTCCGTCTATTGGGCCATATGGCGGCGGCGATCTCTGTAGTGTGGCGGCGGTTGAGGATCGTCCCATACAGCAAGCTTTGGCTCGGCTGTGGACTCACACGGAGGATCTGGAGCGCAGTCTCACAGTCCCCGAAAGTGGTTGACACCTTACCTTCAGTGGTGGACAAATGTCGGGAATCTCACCAGGGGTTCCCCTTGAAATCGGACGCCAGCTCTCACAGTTCAGACCGATGCGTCCCTCACGGGCTGGGGGGTGTTCTGGGCAGTCTGTCGGCTTCCGGACTCTGGTCCGGAGCGAAGCCCACCTTCACATCAACGTGTTGGAACTGAGAGCTGTGCGGTTGGTATTCGGCGCTTCAGAGAGCATGTCGTGGCCAGGTAGTCCGTCTTCAGTTAGACAACCAGGCGGCCATGTCGTACATCCTGAAGCAGGGAGGCATCGGTGTCCGGCAGCTCCTCCGGGAGCGTGGGACTTTCTCCTCTGGTGCGACCAATGCGATTGTCAGGTACTCCCTGTTTATCTCCGGGGCTGGAGAGCGTCGCGAGCAGATGCGGCTCTCGCCGGATCCTGGCCCGCCGCACGTGGATGCTCGACAGGCAGATATTCACAGTAATCTCCCAGTTATGCGGGTCGTTCGAGGTGGATCTGTTTGCGCCCGGCGGGGCGCGATCAACTTTTCCGTGTTCTGCTCTCTCGGATACCGACCAGGGGCGTTGGCTGCTGACGCCTTCCTGCTGGATTGGGACGGGCAAAGTTTCTGGGCGTTCGCCGTTACCACTCATTCCCGTGTCCTTTCACAGCTGTCCACGCAGCCAGCTCGGCTACTTGTGCTACTGGCACCGCTTTGGCCGTCACAGAGCTGGTTTCCGGTAATTCTCAGGTTTCTGGCTCAGCCTCCTGTTCTATTACCTTTGCGACCGGACATTCTCACTCAGAGCGAGGCCCCACCCAAATCCACCGGATTCAGTGGGTGGCTTGGCCTCTGTCAGGTCTAACCTCGAGGCACGCAGCGAATTCCTGCAGCAGTTGCAGACACAATTCTGGCCAGGCGGATTCGACAAGCGTTCAGTACGAGGATAGGTGGTCCCGCTATGCGCTGGTGTTCAGATAGGGGATTGCAGATCCCTTTTCTGCGGATTTAGTCAGTATTGGAGTTTTTGCAAGCTCGTTTGGAAGAAGGCCTGGCGGCCGACCATTCGCTGGCTACTCCACCGCTATTTCCACTTTTCACACCCCTGTCGATGGTGCTCTTCTGGGGCAGCACCCTCTCGCATACGCGCCGGCTGGCGCCAGAACGGATTCGACCTGCTCTCAGGCGAACCAGTCCACCTTAGGATTTGTCGATCGTGCTCGATTGGCTGTCTGGTCCTACTTTCTCACACCTATCGGCTATTTCCATTCAGTTGTTGACCTGGAAAGCTGTTTTCTGGTGGCGGTAACATCTGGTCGTAAGAGGGTCGGCGATTTACATGCTATGTCGTCCGACCGGGCTGACTCTGTTTCACGGATCGTGTCAGTATTAAGCCTCCAGATACTTACCGACTGAAGGTCGATCCACGCTTTCCATGTGACAGCTCCTATCGAACTTCCTACTCTTACCCAGCCTTCCACATCGGGGACCACTCTACGAAGCACTCACCCGTTGGATGTCCGTAAGACGCTCAAAGTCTATATCAAGCGAGCGCAGGGATCCGTCACGGGTACCCAGCTGTTCTGTTGTTACTGGTGGCGGAAGGCTGGTCTGCCAGCGAGCAAGCAGACTTTGTCTCGCTGGCTAGTCTGTATTTGTGCGCAACCTTATCAGGCTAAGGGCAAGCCTCCCCTGAGGGGTTGAAGGCTCACTTTCGGTCAGGGCGGTAGCCGCCTCAAAAGCTTTGCATCGGCACTCCCCATTGAAGAGATCTGCTCCGCCCGCTATTTGGAGCCGGCCAAGCGCGTTTATCGCCATTATCAGCTCGTCACGCATTCCGTGAATCGATGCGAGCTTTGGCGCATACTGTTCTCTCCAGTGGACAGTGTCCTGCCACCCTGACGAGTGAGTCTTGGTTTATTGGTTTGTTTGACGCTACTGTACAATAATTCCATTATTGACATGTCTGCTACTGTGTGCTCACTCAGAGAACCTGTACCCCTTCGATTCTCTACGGAGTTACTATATCGTTAGTGAGTGGTATTTTGCTTTCCCCTACGGTGCTCTTATGTAAAAAGCCACTCAGTGGGTGGGGATTCATTGACATTAAGCACTCGTGCAATGTCTCATTATGCTAGAGAGGTGAGTCTTTGAGCACAATTCCTCCCTGTCAGTTCCCCTCCATAATGCCTCTCGTGAGGCGAAACTGGGACAAGTGACAGGTGAGTGTTATGGCGTCTGTTCAAATTTTTCCATGATACGATCGCTATATTTGTGTGTGCTTGGACAGAATTCCCTCCTCCCTGGCCTCCGGTCTTTGGGAGTCTGTGTTTATGCATAATATGTACCCCAGGGCGATCTCTCTGAAAAGAATTAACCAAACCTGAAGAGGTTTTCAATTCTTTGAAGAGAGTAGATCGGGAAATGAGACCTCCAGCCTCCCCGCAATTCTGTTCACTGATATATTCAGCAGAAGGAATGATGATACGGGTCTAGGAGCCTACCCAGTTGAAGTGCGCATGCGCTAAGGGAGGTAACTCCGTGAGGTAGGGGCCGTATAATAAATAAAAGAGTTTATTTATTGTTCAATCTTTTTATTCAAAAAACATTGATACAACTGTCACAGGACATTTTTCAGCCGGAAAATGCATAATATGTACCCCAAGGACGACTCTCTTCAAAGAATTGAAAACCTCTGCAGGTTTGGTTAAATTTTCTTTAGTTTATTGCTTTTAAATTGAAAATGTTATCTTCTAATTCTTATCTTTTTCAAATCATGTGTGCAAGAAAGGTCATTCTTATGTCATCTTTATTTAATGTCAGTTTGTATTCAATCCTCTTTCTATTACATGGTTGTCAGGTGGATATTTTGTTTAAATTTTTATATCTATATTTCTATGAATTCCATATTTCTTAGCATGTAAACCAGCAGGATTTTGCAACCGTAATGTGCTATTTACTGTGCCAAATTGAGTTGTGATTTGTGTCCCATGATCCTCATCCCTTGGATTACCATTCCCTGACGTTCAGACACATTTTACCCTAATAGTTTATATTTATGCCATTTGCCATTTTATTATATCAATATCTATTTCAGCTTTTGCATGCATTATGATATTTATGTAAATACTGAGAAGTATCAGTGCTTGAATGTACAGCTTCTTAAGTCTGGCTTTCTTTGTTGCTGTAGCAAGCCTGCATGACAGTGGCTAACACTCAGTCAAATCATTCATATTCTCATATATGTTCCATGTACACTAAGCTGGATAAAGTGTCATTTGTTTAATTAAACTTAAGTGAACTGTCGATAGTATTGGCTTGTTTTAAAATGCTTGAACTTGCCTTGAGTGAAGGCATGGCTTGTTTTGATGTAGTTTAACTAGAAGCCTAAGTCAAGGTGCTGGTAGAATGATCTCAATTCACAGTATGGTATATAAACTGTTTGCAATTCTTCACATTTTGTATTGTAGTTGAGTCTGAAGTCTCCTGTCTGACAGCCTGAGAACAGATGTTTGTATTTGTGATGTCTGTTTACAGCTTAATGAGGGGAGAACAGTCCAGCATCTGCACCTTCATCTCATTGGAGGGACTGAGCGTGTCCGTCATCAACCAGATGTACCACGAGGTGGCATTGCTGTCTGTGGCCAGCAGTCCTTCAATGTGGGAAGTTGAGGTCAACAACCGGTGGAAGATCCTCAACGTGGAGCTAGCAACATGGCTGGAAGATCAGTGGAAGAACGAACAGGACCATGCCAACCTGCATGACCAGATAGAGGTGGGTGGATGATAGGGACGACTAGATAGGGTGGAGTTGAGGACTGGGTAGAACAGACGAGGACTAGATAGGGTTGAGTTGAGGACTGGGTAGACCAGATAGAGGTGGGTAGATGACAGGGAGGACTAAATAATGATGACGGGTGAAGGACATGTGGAATGGAAAAAAACAAGATCATGCCTGCCTTCAAAGCCAGGGAGAGACCAGAGGAAAAAAGTAAATATTCATAAATATTTTCTTATCTGAGATATGAAATGGGGTGAAACTGTACGCAGAATGAGTCATAATGAGAGACAAGAAGGTGATGAGTCAGTAGTAGATTGGCAGTGTCACAGATGTGTCTTTGTGAAAAGACTGGAATCCTATCATGACAGTGTTTTGTGAATACACCATGGAGATACAGACATTTGTGTTGATTCTAGGCTGATCTGGTGAAGATGCAGATGTCTAAGCCGTTCATGGGCGCCCTGAGACGGACTCATCCCTGGGGTGTGGTTCCAGTATCGCCACTCCGAACATCACATGAGTGTTTATGCAAGAGTACAGAGACTGCAGGTAGGTACCATCATCAACAGCAATGGTGCTGAAGATTTTACCATTACTCTCCCTGGTGCCTGACATCTCCTCTTCCTTCTGTCCATCACTATCATCATGTGCAGGAGGGTTTCACTATAGTGCCATGATTGTTTCCCCACGTGTGATTGAGTGACAACACTCCCCAGGTGTGTTGATGCTGCAGTCTGACTGAATGGGTTCTTGTTCCAGTTGGACAACCAACTGACAGACGCCTACTTCCCCACAGTGCTGAGTCCTGCTCCAATACCCCCAGTACATCCTCCGCAAGACAGGGACCAAACCTTTCATAGAGCTCAGTCTGATGAGGAGAACGGTCCCTGAACGCAACATTGATACTTTCAGGTAAACAGCAACTCAAACTTAAACAGTTTTGGCAAATTCTCTTAAGATATTTGGCCTATGAAACTGTAACTGTGTGGGGGTGACTCCAGATTTCTAAGAAGTTGCCATCTAGCAATGTTACGCTTTCTTTTGTCACTTTTGCTATCAGTTTTGTATCATTATTTAAAGTTTTATCTTGTAAAACATTGGAGTATGAAAAAATGTAATGAAAGTTTGAGGTTGTGTGTATTTCTGACACTGCTACAGCAGTTTTCTTCTTAAACATTTTTCTACATTTTTATATTTCCTCTCAAACCTGATTATGAAACTGGAATTTTGTTTAAATATATGTTCCAAGCAATGTTTGAAGAAATCTTGTCTCCTTTTAACATAGCAACCTATTGAAAATGTCATCTTCATTATTATTCAGGGAATTTTGCATGTATGAAACATCCCTGCTATGTCTGGTCACAAATTCACACAAACATTCAGCTGAGCTACAGAACCTTGCTGCTCTGTTGTACTGGATAGATTCCTTTCAGTTATGTGAAGCAGGATGTCTGTACACAGAGAAATATCTGGCTTTTATCAACCACCCTGGTGGTAAACTGAATCAGAATAATGCAAAAACAAATTTTCTACTTAAGTTCAGTTTGGCCACAGATGCTGCTCGATTCAGAAGAAAATCAGTAATTCTTAATGCGGCTGTATGAGAGCACGCTGTGCACTGAATGTCAGTGAGACCAGTTGTAATCTGATCAAGAACAGGCTGACGGGCTCAATTGATTTAACTTTAAGCTGTTCAAATTACCTTTAAGGCAATCAGACCAATGTTTCAAATTTTTGACTAAAGAGGGTGATTTTATTAATAGCTACAAGAAAAACCATCCTTGCTATGTGTAGGATCAGGGTTAAATTCTTCTTGATTTTGTTTCTGTTGATTTCTTTAAGATCAACTCTTAGTTTAAACGAAGATGTTACTTGTTGTATGACTGATTGGGGTTATGTGCAGGTACTTCAAGGTGCTGATTCAGGAGTTCAACATCTGTGTGGACAAGGGCTTCATGCTGTCTCTTCTTGATGTGTTCTCCAGCCTTCAGACCACACCACCAGAGGTCAGTGTACACTCACCACAACTTGTCTACCTCTTAAAGGGCAAATAGGCTGTATATTCAAGATCAGAGGTTATGTTCTAAGCACATTTCCTCCAGTGCCTCTTCAGAATAAGATGGATGGCAGATTTCAGTGAACACTCTTTCATTATAATTTTGTTTTCTTTTGGACAAAAATATATGACTACCGCTCTACTAGAGATACAGAATGTGTTTTTTGTATTCACACATGCCACATGCCACCCTCCATTAAATTACAACTGTTCTGTGAGGGGAAAATTCTGTGTTCTGTACTATTGCGATCTACAGGAAGGTAGACCATGTAAGTTTGAAGTGTATACCGGTATTGTTTTTCACAGAGCCACCAGTTGCACTCAGACTTGCTGGTTGCCCAGAGATCACTTCAGGAGGTCGCTGTTGTCATGGTGAGGACCTTGTGTCTGAATCTGGGATGGAAGGATATTGTTAAGATTGCATAACTGGACTTGAGGATCCAACATATCTCCATTCCTTCACAATAGAACCCATGAAGATCTGAGTTAGAATTGGTCTTCAGCAACCCATGCTTGTCATAAGGGTTACTAACGGGATCGGTGGGCCAGACTCGTTGACTTGATTGACACATCCCAATTGGTTGATCCTCATTGTGTCGATCACTGGATTGTCTTGTCCAAGTCGATTATTTTCAGACTGATGTCATGTAGGGGGAAAGTTCCAGCATGCAGCGTTTAAAGCAAACTTTCACTACCGATTCATGTTCACCATCATGGCCGTGTTCATGACATCAGTATCGCTTGCTCTCATATCACTCACTACTCACAGTAATCTGATTTAATATATGACAGTTGTTTCATTCCACTTCCATCATTCGAGGGTTTCAGTCAGTGACTGAATTTGTTAGCTGTCTCTGTTGCTGCTATCAGTAATCACTGGTTTATCTGACCCAGGTTATTTATAGCTGGAAGATTTCTGACATATATATAGCATGTATGGGCTAGTTGTATCGTGTGTTTCCCAACAGAGAGTCACTTGTTTAAAAAGTTGTTTAATGTAAGTGTTTCTTCCTAGATTGCAACCCGGCCACAGAGAGTGTACTTTGAGTTCCTGCATCTGTCTCCCCTAAAGGTGAGATCTTCTCTACACTTCTACACCTTATTGTAAAAGCTGACTTAATGCATCTGGTAGTGAGGCTTATTGACCTTATCATGCTGAAATAATGTGATGTCATCCACTGGTTTGTGCGGTGCACTTTCCTGAAGATTGTTTATATTTATAACTAATCACAATAAGAAACTATCAATTGTTATGCATATCATCGACAGTACTAATGACATTTTTATATTCCTTTTGATACAGTTCAATCTCAATGCAAACAACTATAATATGTTGATGGTTTGATAAACGTTACAGTCTTAATTTATACACACAGAAATAAGTATCACAACTCATATCACTTTTTACCTCAATATAGCTATATATATTCCTCTCAAAATTATGTTTCTTTCTTATGATTATTTTGACCCTTCGGGCACATTATGCATGAACTTAAGATATGCGAGCATCGCATGCAGTGTTTGTACCAGTCATTATATATCACTGGTACATATACAGTGAGACCTCGGATACCCGGACCCAAGATATCCGGAAACCTCGCCTTCCGGTCAATTTTTAGAAAACACCAATCTCTTACGTTATAAAAGTGACTGTCTATAACGGATATTCGGTTTCCGTTTCCGGACGGTACATTTTACAAACAAACCGGCTAAATCAACACAAAATTGACTCACCTATCCGCACGAAGCTTTGATCTACCGCTAACAGTGTGAAGGGAAGTGCGAGAGTCCCAGGTGTTTTGACACGAGACGTGGTCGGCTAATCTGGATTAATGATCATCAAGGTATTGGTGGTGATTAGAAGGCCTAGCTGACACTAAGTTAACCATTGAGTTCTAACTGTTAAGTTGTTTATTCAGTCAAAGCAATACTAGTGCAGCGTGTCGATATTCAAGTCAGTTGGTCTTTCAATTGATCACAAATGGCGGCACCCAGTGTTAGCAGTCCTCAATGAAAGACTTTTTCAAAACTGAATAATTGTACAGGAATGTCTATACATGTACAATAAACGCTTGATGATCATAAACATTTTTGATTTTCCTTGAGGTGTATGAAAACCAAAAATCCAGATATCCGGATATTCAATTATCCGGACGATTTACTTAAAAACGAATGTGTCCGGATATCCGAGGTCTCACTGTATATATATACAGTTGTGTGGCTCTACATTTGAGAACTGATATACCTATGTCATCAGACTTCATTCTTTCATTTGGGATTAATCAGTTCACTGAAACATGATTCATTTTCCTGCAGCAACCACTTTGACATATATAAAGACATTTGACTGTACGTAACATTCATTGTGTGTTCTCCACATGGTAGATGCGGGTGAGCTTTTCACTGAATGGAACTCCACACTTGGTGAACCAAAAGGTTTCAACTTTCGCCTCTGACATTGTGGACTTCTTCCTCAACTCAGTTGGCGCCACTTTCACCGAGATCAAAGGTGTTGAGCTCAGGTACATAGATCTTTATATCTATTCAGCCACGGCAGATTCAAAAGTGTCTTAAAGAGATATGGCTAAATATATTTTGGCATATTCTGCCAACCAGACGAAGGTAGTTTGTATCCTGCTTCTAACACCAGTAAATTCTTATAAATAAGATATTGTTTTGGATACTGAGCAAGTGCTGATACTGTCAGATGGTTGGCTAAATACAGTAGTCTGCTGATAAATTCGTTAGGTGAGCAAGTGAAGAAATTTTAAAATGAGACATTTCATCCAAATTGCTTGTTACCATACCAACATTACAAATTTTCAGAATGGCTTTCTTCCAACGCCGAGGTGCCCTGCTGTCCACCAATCAGCTGCTAACACAGATCCGCTCCCACTATACCCAGCAGGCCTTGCAGCAAGCATATGTCCTGGTGCTCGGACTTGATGTGCTGGGCAACCCATATGGTTTAGTGCGGGACTTCACCCAAGGACTGGGAGACTTCTTCTATGAGCCATTCCTGGTATGTTCTTTCTTCATCAGCATCAGCATCAGCATCTACTTTAATAATCTTGCACTTTTCTAAAGTTAGTTTTCTTTGTGTCTAAAGCCCTTGAAGGTTTTGTCACTTCAATGTAGATTTGGATTATGTCACTGACTGAGCAGAGTTATGTCCCGTAGTTGCCAGGATCTGATGTTCATGGGATTGATTCAGTTCATTTTTGTCCTTATTCAATCAGCTTCTTACTGCTGGATCTCCACAAACAGCTGCAAAATTCACTCACTCACTCACTCTTACTGCGTGTTTTCATCTAAATGTTATAGGGGTCTATGACTGATATCACTTTAGCTGACTGGACAGACACATGTCAGGTGTAAATACAGATATGAATGTGAAATATTTCACTTTGTATATCATAATGTAAACGTTTTCTCTATATTTATAGATATAGTTATTTAACAGAGGTCAGGTGGGATAAGTTGTGGTGTTGACATCAATTACTAGAAATAGAATGCGAATATGCTGAAAGTGGTATTCCCAATAGCCTAATGCAGTCGGATGTCTCCAATCAGATTTTTGCAGCAAACACAGTTATAGAAGTTGATTCTACTTTTGTCTCATTATTATGTACTCACAAAAATATAATAGTATTATATTTCCAGGATGTTTCTGGTCTGTTTTCAGGGCTCCATACAAGGGTCAGATGAGTTTGCGGAGAGTCTCAGTCGTGGTGTACACAGTCTCATGGGCAAGACTGTCGGTAGGTCTATAGTCTCCCGTCAACAACCTATTCTTTTATCGTGTTATCAGTTTGTTGTGACAAGTTGTCCTGTGTAGTACAGTGGAAAGGTAACACTGTAGGTGCAGTTAAGCAACTTGTAGAGAGTAGTTGGCTGGGCGACTGTGTTTTGTAGTTTGACTCCTGAGAGTTTTAGAGGTTGGTCCTGCCCTTCAATGAAGCATGGGTACATACATGTCTTCATAGGCAAATGACTTTGTTCAAAATATGCATTTGTTCCCAAAGCAGTGAATGGGTACCTAGTAGGATGAGATACCCCATGTATGACTATTAACCTGGTATCTGATAGTGAACATGGAGTGTACACTGATCCAGTCACTGGGGTAATGAAACAGTTTGTTTTTGCCTAAGTGAGCAGTTATCAACTGGCCTGGTATGCTATACAAATTGATTATATAGTGCTATGATGTTATGTAACATCCATTACCATGCAGTGTTGATATGTATGATATACCATAGACAGCAGTGACAAGTTTAGCTTAACACAACCTCATTTCTCCACAGGTGGTGCTGCTGGTTCTGTTGCCTTGGTAACAGGATCTTTAGGCAACGCCCTCGCTGCACTTTCATTTGACAGTGACTACAAAAGGGTGAGTAGCTTTGGCTGGATTGACCATAATGATTTACATGTAATAAAATTTGTAAAATACTAGTACATTTTTAAATTTTTCTTCTGTGGATCTATATTTCACCATGTTTAATTTACTGGACTCACTGTGACAACTAGCTGTCTTTCATGTCATTCCTTCCATTCCTTTGAAGGCAGAATGGTAATGCAGGGTTTTACATGACACAGAAATGTGCTTCCAGTACACCCAAACAATATCTTTAAGTGCATCGAGATGGACGCACAATAACATCATTTACAAAGTATGGACAAGAAATATACTATGGTCCTGTGATCAAAGTAATTATATAATCTTCCAGAAGGGTACACCATTTCATTTACTTTACAAGACACTGATTTTTTGTGAAGGGTCCCTAGAAATAAATTGAAATGGATCCCCTTTACCCTTATTTTTTTAGGGTTAAGAGGAAAGCTGGTAACGTGTTAAGTCATGTTGATAGAAGTGACTACATGCCTGTGAAGATCCAGGTTAAAATTGGTCTTCAGCAACCCATGCATGTTGTAAGAGGCAACACAAGTGATTGGGTGGTCAGACTTGCTGCATGTCATTATATCCCAACTGTACAGATGTTCATGATGTCAGTCACTGAATTGTCTGGTCCAGACTAGACTATTTACAGACAGCTGTGCAGCATTAAACAACACACAAAACAAGGAAGTGACCACAGAAAAGTGGCTGATGTCTGCATGGGTTTGAATCTGATATTTGGATTTAGGTTTAAATCATAAAGATACAACCAGTGATTATTGACAGCTGTTGTGTGTTCTCCATCCTCTTCATCACCTAGTCACAGCAAGACAGCTACTGTGGTGCCAGATGAAGTCACTGACACAAACAACACACCACTCACAATCTACAGCGATCACAAGAGTTGTAAGGATTCATGCTATAAACCAGAACATCCAATCTGTGTTGGTGTTGACAGTGTTTATGTTTGTTGTTGCAGAAGCGACGTACACGGCTGCAGCAGCAACCACGGAGTCTGCCCGCCACCATCGTTGTTGCAGGTCGCAGCATGGTGCTTGGGGTCTGTCTGGGATTCTCAGGGCTGGTTCTCGACCCAGTCAAAGGTAACCTGATTCATCAACATATCTTGCATCTTTGAATGGTTTTCATAGATCTTAATGTGAGTCTTTTTTGTGGACAGGCTCAGCGTAGTATTTTGACTTACATTCACTCACGGACACATTCCCCCACCTGTACAGTGTGTTTACAGCAACCATCATTAGTTGTAACAGGCGACCAGTGGGGATTTCCGGTCAGAATTCATCCTTACTGATTGTAGGAAGTGATACGGGTGGTCAGATAAGCTGGTGGACTAGTGTGTGTGTCACTAGGGATTGCTACTCAGGTTATCACTCACTGGATTGACTGGTCCAAACTCAGTTATTTACATGGCATTATCATATGGATTGAATATTGCTGATATAACCATCAATGGAATATTGCTATGTATTATCAGTTAATGTTAAGTCAACTAGTGTATCCAAATGACACTAAGAGCTTCTACACTTTCTGTTGTGTCCAGGAACTCATGAGGAAGGAGTGGAGGGTTTCTTCAAAGGTGTTGGTAAAGGTATCCTGGGATTGCTGACCAAACCCACGGGCGGCATCATCGACATGGTCAGCATGGCCTTTGATGGCCTGAGAAGGTGAGTCTTTTAGGAAACTGTCTCTAATATTGTGAAACGTTTAGGATGAGTAATGACTGTTTCCTGCTAAAACACCCTTTGTATGACCGTAGAATGTGGGTTTCTGTAAGGTAGTGAGCTTTCACTGTGCCAGTATTAACAATTGAGCAAACTGAACACATGCCGAGGCATCTAACACAGGAAAGACACAGACTTTAATCACTGTCTGTCTGCAGGTCAGCCGAGATGGAGGATGGTGTTGTCGCCAGAATGAGGCTACCTCGCCATGTCAACCCAGCCATGGTGAGTGGTCAGTCGGTATTCATATCAGACTACAGCATGGTTCAAACATCTTACAGGATCAGGAGGTCGCTGACTTCGTTAACTTCAATTAATTACAGTTACCATATGCAGTCAGTTTGGCTCAAAAGCGGACTGATAAATTGCAATCTAACTCGAAAACTAATAAACGTTGGTACTCAATGAAACGCTGATCATACTCAAAACATCAGACCAACTCTGTGAGTCTTGCAGAATTTATGTCCTTTGTTTAACAAGCTATCATTATTGACACAGTTCTCTATTGGTTTCGAGGGAGGAGTGCAAAGAGAGTAACAGCCAGGTGTATGAGAAGTGCTGACAAAGTTATTGATTCTTTTACCTGTGTTGTGCTGTCTCCAACCTTTCTCGCACACCTGGCTGTTCCTCTCTTTGCACTCTTCCCTCTTAACAGAGTGTAACTGGAATATTGCTGAGTGCGACTTAAACAATAAACAACTTACGTCTTCATGTATGTTTCCGATTTGGAACAGTTTGACATGATCGTGTGAGTGACAATTTTTAAGTCATAATTATTGTTTTACAGGGTCTGAAGCCATTTTCTCCCTACAAGTCTGTAGGTAACCGCCTGCTGCATACAATCTGTAAGGGAGGGTATGCCAAGTCGGACACGTACTGGACTCATATTCCTCTCAGCAAGGAGGAGCGAGCAGACGTACTGATGATCACAGACAGGTGAGATGACTCGGGATCTGATGGGAACACACTTGTCAATACAAGGGGTCTGATGGGAACACACTTGTCAATACAAGGGCTCTGATGGGAACACACTTGTCAATACAAGGGATCTGATGGGAACACACTTGTCAATACAAGGGATCTGATGGGAACACACTTGTCAATACAAGGGCTCCATGTTAGCTTGTATGCATTCTGTATAGAAACAACATCATGTGTGTTTGTCAAAGTACCAATAGTCAGTGTCTGATATTACCTATTTGCAATGCATTCCCAGCAGGTTGATATTGCTGACATCAGATGTCTATCCCAGCAATCTGACATAACAGATGTGCTTCTGTCTATCCAAGCAGTCTCCTATTACTTATGTGCTCATGTCTATCCAAGCAGTCTGCTATTACTGATGTGCTCATGTCTATCCAAGCAGTCTGCTATTACTGATGTGCTCATGTCTATCCAAGCAGTCTCCTATTACTGATGTGCTCATGTCTGTTCTTGCTCTCTGCTATTACTGATGTGCTCATGTCTATCCAAGCAGTCTCCTATTACTGATGTGCTCATGTCTATCCAAGCAGTCTCCTATTACTGATGTGCTCATGTCTATCCAAGCAGTCTGCTATTACTGATGTGCTTCTGTCTATCCAAGCAGTCTCCTATTACTGATGTGCTCATGTCTTTCCAAGCAGTCTCCTATTACTGATGTGCTCATGTCTATCCAAGCAGTCTCCTATTACTGATGTGCTCATGTCTATTCCAGCAATCTGACATAACAGATGTGCTTCTGTCTATCCAAGCAGTCTCCTATTACTGATGTGCTCATGTCTATCCAAGCAGTCTGCTATTACTGATGTGCTTATGTCTGTTCTTGCTCTCTGCTATTACTGATGTGCTCATGTCTATCCAAGCAGTCTCCTATTACTGATTTGCTCATGTCTATCCAAGCAGTCTCCTATTACTGATGTGCTCATGTCTGTTCTTGCTCTCTGCTATTACTGATGTGCTCATGTCTATCCAAGCAGTCTCCTATTACTGATGTGCTCATGTCTATCCAAGCAGTCTCCTATTACTGATGTGCTCATGTCTATCCAAGCAGTCTGCTATTACTGATGTGCTTCTGTCTATCCAAGCAGTCTGCTATTACTGATGTGCTCATGTCTATCCAAGCAGTCTCCTATTACTGATGTGCTCATGTCTATCCAAGCAGTCTCCTATTACTGATGTGCTCATGTCTATTCCAGCAATCTGACATAACAGATGTGCTTCTGTCTATCCAAGCAGTCTCCTATTACTGATGTGCTCATGTCTATCCAAGCAGTCTCCTATTACTGATGTGCTCATGTCTGTTCTTGCTCTCTGCTATTACCAATGTGTTTGTCTCTATCCAAGTAGTCAGGATGTTGCCCATGTGCTAGTCAATGTCATTGATATTAATGATGTGCTTGTGTAATCCTTGCTGTTGGAATATGTCTATCCCCAGTATTACCAATGTGCTTGTCTCTATCCAAGTAGTCTTGTATTGCTCATGTATTGTCAATGTCCCAGATTTTACTGATGTGCGTATATTATCCATGCTGTGTGTCTATCCCTGATATTACCAATGCGGTTTCAGACATCTGCTGGTGCTGGAGAAGCGTCGGTTCTGGGGAGGATGGGACGTGGAAATGAAAATCATCGTAGATCACATCCTTGGTGTACCAGCCATTGTTGGTGACAAACTTGTCTTCAAAGTTAAACAGGTGAATACTAGAAATTACATATTACATACAAGCTCTTTAAATGCCTGCTATATGTGACCCCATAAATATGATATGAAGTCTAGATGTTATCTGGTTGTCTGCTAACACTCAGGACAGTTGGCAACCTAACAATTATGGAGCATGTCATGAAAATGCACACATTTCTTACCTACCACTACCTAACCACCTACCAAGTACCTACCTACTGCCATCTTACCCTTCACTTCCAACCTTCCTAGTAGTCACTACAAAACTACCTACTGCCATCTTACCCTTCACTTCCAACCTTCCTAGTAGTCACTACAAAACTACCTACTGCCATCTTACCCTTCACTTCCAACCTTCCTAGTAGTCACTACAAAACTACCTACTGCCATCTTACCCTTCACTTCCAACCTTCCTAGTAGTCACTACAAAACTACCTACTGCCATCTTACCCTTCACTTCCAACCTTCCTAGTAGTCACTACAAAACTACCTACTGCCATCTTACCCTTCACTTCCAACCTTCCTAGTAGTCACTACAAAACTACCTGCTGCCATCTTACCCTTCCTAGTAGTCACTACAAAACTACCTACTACCATCTTACCCTCCCTTCACTTCCAACCTTCCTAGTAGTCACTACAAAACTACCTACTGCCATCTTACCCTTCACTTCCAACCTTCCTAGTAGTCACTACAAAACTACCTACTACCATCTTACCCTTCACTTCCAACCTTCCTAGTAGTCACTACAAAACTACCTACTGCCATCTTACCCTTCACTTCCAACCTTCCTAGAAGTCACTACAAAACTACCTACTGCCATCTTACCCTTCACTTCCAACCTTCCTAGTAGTCACTACAAAACTACCTACTGCCATCTTTACCCTTCACTTCCAACCTTCCTAGTAGTCACTACAAAACTACCTACTGCCATCTTACCCTTCACTTCCAACCTTCCTAGTAGTAGTCACTACAAACTACCTACTACCATCTTACCCTCTTCACTTCCAACCTTCCTAGCAGTCACTACAAAACTACCTACTGCCATCTTACCCTTCACTTCCTTCCTAGTAGTCACTACAAAACTACCTACTGCCATCTTACCCTTCACTTCCAACCTTCCTAGCAGTCACTACAAAACTACCTACTACCATCTTACCCTTCACTTCCAACCTTCCTAGCAGTCACTACAAAACTACCTACTGCCATCTTACCCTTCACTTCCAACCTTCCTAGTAGTCACTACAAAACTACCTACTACCATCCATCTTACCCTTTCACTTCCAGAACCTTCCTAGTAGTCACACTACAAAACTACCTACTGCCATCTTACCTTCACTTCCAACCTTCCTAGTAGTCACTACAAAACCACCTACTGCCATCTTACCCTTCCTAGTAGTCACTACAAAACTACCTACTACCATCTTACCCTTCACTTCCAACCTTCCTAGTAGTCACTACAAAACTACCTACTGCCATCTTTACCCTTTCACTTCCAACCTTCCTAGTAGTCACTACAAAACTACCTACTGCCATCTTACCCTTCACTTTCAACCTTCCTAGTAGTCACTACAAAACTACCTACTGCCATCTTACCCTTTCACTTCCCTTCCTAGTAGTCACTACAAAACTACCTACTGCCATCTTAATTCTTCACTTCCAACCTTCCTAGCAGTCACTACAAAACTACCTACTACCATCTTACCTTCTTCACTTCCAACCTTCCTAGCAGTCACTACAAAACTACCTACTGCCATCTTACCCTTCACTTCCAACCTTCCTAGCAGTCACTACAAAACTACCTACTACCATCTTACCTCTTCACTTCCAACCTTCCTAGCAGTCACTAAAAACTACCTACTGCCATCTTACTCCTTCACTTCCAACCTTCCTAGTAGTCACTACAAAACCACCTACTGCCATCTTACCCTTCCTAGTAGTCACCAACTCACCCTTCCTAGTACCTTCCTAGTAGTCACTACAAAACTACCTACTCGCTATCTTACCCTTCACTTCCAACCTTCCTAGTAGTCAGTCACTACAAAACTACCTACTGCCATCTTACTCCTTTCACTTTCCAACCTTCCTAGTAGTCAGTCACTAACAAAACTACTACTGCCATCTTTACCCTTCACTTTCAACCTTCCTAGTAGTCACTACAAAACTACCTACTGCCATCTTACTTCCTTCACTTCCAACCTTCCTAGTAGTCACTACAAAACTATTCCAACCTTCCTACTAGCCATCTTACTCCTTCACTTCCAACCTTCCTAGTAGTCACTGCTAAAACTACCTACTGCCATCTTACCCTTCACTTCCAACCTTCCTAGTAGTCACTACAAAACTACCTACTGCCATCTCATCTACCCTTCACTTCCAACCTTCCTAGTAGTCACTACAACTAAAACTACCTACTGCCATCTTACCCTTCACTTCCTAACCTTCCTAGTAGTCACTACAAAACTACCTACTGCCATCTTACCCTTCACTTCCAACCTTCCTAGTAGTCACTACAAAACTACCTACTGCCATCTTACCCTTCACTTCCAACCTTCCTAGTAGTCAGTCAGGATAAGGAAAAAATATGTAATTTTTGAGTAAAATTGATATTTTATACTTATCCTGACTCATGAGGTCAGCCCTCCCATCCTCCCCAAATAACACTTTGGATTTCCCTGTAAATTCAAATGTTGGGCTCAGTATATGAGGAGAGAGTGAGGCACATGGGTAGAGGTGGCGCCCTCGTTCCCGCGCTTGTGGAAGGGAGGTAACTCGTGGTGTACTAATTAGTGATTTTACATTGAAGGGAACTTCAATTAGGGAGATACAAGTGTTCCACTATGTTCGCAAGAGGAAGGAGACAAGCAAAAGAGCATGAGTCAGGATAAGTATAAAATATCAATTTTACTCAAAAAATTACATTATTGACACAGTTCACTATTGGTTTCGAGGGAGGAGTGCAAAGAGAGTAACAGCCAGGTGTATGAGAAGTGCTGACAAAGTTATTGATTCTTTTACCTGTGTTGTGCTGTCTCCATCCTTTCTCGCACACCTGGCTGTTCCTCTCTTTGCACTCTTCCCTCTTAACAGAGTGTAACTGGAATATTGCTGAGTGCGACTTAAACAATAAACAACTTACGTCTTCATGCATGTTTCTGATTTGGAACAGTTTGACATGATCGAGTGAGTGACAATTTTTAAGTCATAATTATTGTTTTACAGGGTCTGAAGCCATTTTCTCCCTACAAGTCTGTAGGTAACCGCCTGCTGCATACAATCTGTAAGGGAGGGTATGCCAAGTCGGACACGTACTGGACTCATATTCCTCTCAGCAAGGAGGAGCGAGCAGACGTACTGATGATCACAGACAGGTGAGATGACTCGGGATCTGATGGGAACACACTCGTCAATACAAGGTGGTGGTGGTGGTGGTGGAATTGGGTTTAACGTCGTGCTTGAGAATATTTCGCTCATATGACGACGTGCATGCGTGTGTATGTGTAAGCTGGTTTTATAGTGCTAGCCCACTGAGATACCATGCCACAGTGAAGCATGAATACCCCATTCAGACACATTATAGCCAACCAGTCCTTGTTGTACCCATAATGCCGAGCGCCAGGCAGGGACCAACAAGTACCATATTTTAATGTCTTTTGGTATGACGCGGTCGGGGATCGAACCCGCGACCTTCCGCAGTCCGGGCGGATGCTCTAACCACTACACCACGGAGGCGGTCGTCAATACAAGGGCTCCATGTTAGCTTGTATGCATTCTGTATAGAAACAACATCATGTGTGTTTGTCAAAGTACCAATAGTCAGTGTCTGATATTACCTATTTGCAACGCATTCCCAGCAGGTTGATATTGCTGACAGCAGATGTCTATCCCAGCAATCTGACATAACAGATGTGTTTCTGTCTATCCAAGCAGTCTCCTATTACTGATGTGCTCATGTCTATCCAAGCAGTCTCCTATTACTGATGTGCTCATGTCTATACAAGCAGTCTGCTATTACTGATGTGCTTATGTCTGCGTTTGCTCTCTGCTATTACCAATGTGTTTGTCTCTATCCAAGTAGTCAGGATGTTGCCCATGTGCTAGTCAATGTCATTGATATTAATGATGCGCAGGGGTGGAAATAACTTTAAAATTGCTAGTGTACTCCGGTACAGTTGAACATGTAAAATCACTTGCCCTGATAATTTTTCCACTGTACCGGGCGTTTTCTTGTTGAGTTTTGAAATAAACAACATAATTTACATTGGAAAGTCAACTGGACACCGGTACAGTGTGATATACAAATTTGCTTGCCAGACAGAAAAAAACACTGGACTCGGACGTCGGGCAATGGGTTATTTCCACCCCTGATGTGCTTGTGTAATCCTTGCTGTTGGAATATGTCTATCCCCAGTATTACCAATGTGCTTGTCTCTATCCAAGTAGTCTTGTATTGCTTATGTATTGTCAACGTCCCAGATTTTACTGATGTGCGTATATTATCCATGCTGTGTGTTTATCCCTGATATTACCAATGCGGTTTCAGACATCTGCTGGTGCTGGAGAAGCGTCGGTTCTGGGGAGGATGGGACGTAGAAATGAAAATCATCGTAGATCACATCCTTGGTGTACCAGCCATCGTTGGTGACAAACTTGTCTTCAAAGTTAAACAGGTGAATATACTACAAATTACATATTGCTCATCAAGTGCTATACAAAAATTTCAACCTTATTAAATGCCTGCTATATGTGACCCCATAAATATGATATGAAGTCTAGATGTTGTATTGCAGGTTGTCTGCTAACACTCAGTTGGCAACCTAAAAATTATGGAGCATGTCATGAAAATGCACACATTTCTTACCTACCACTACCTAACCACCTACCAAGTACCTACTTACTACCAGCGTCAACCCGGAGTGCGGTAGGTCGCGGGTTCGATCCCCGACCGCGTCATACCAAAAGACGTTAAAATATGCTACTTGTTGGTCCCTGCCTGGCGTTCGGCATTAATGGGTACAATAAGGACTGGTCGGCTCGGAGTCAGTATAATGTGTCTGAGTGGGGTATTCATGCTTCACTGCGGCATGGTATCTCAGTGGGCTAGCACTATAAAACCAGCTTCAGTCTGGGCTAGTACAAGCAGACTCACATACACTTACACACGCATGCACGTCGTCATATGAGCGAAATATTCTCAAGCACGACGTTAAACCCAATTCCACCACCACCTACCTACTACCATCTTACCCTTCACTTCCAACCTTCCTAGTAGTCACTACAAAACCACCTACTGCCATCTTACCCTTCACTTCCAACCTTCCTAGTAGTCACTACAAAACTACCTACTATTAGAAAGTAAGGATAACCCTACATAGAAACAGTGCTGCAGTCACAGATAATCTTGACCTTTGATCTGGATGATTGGCATTTTAGAAGTTGATGAGTAATAAGAAAGGTATGTACTTTATGGATGATTGTACCAGAAGAATATGTGATGTAGTTGTGAGGCATGTGACTGATTCTAACATTGGTGTTTGTTTCCCCAGAATGACTCGAGTGTGAACCTGTTTTCGGGGAGTGAGATGGAGATACGGAGTCCAGAGCCCGAGATCCTCACCTGGGTACAGAAGCAGATAGAGAATGTCATTCAGTTCCGTCAGCAGTGACTGATGTATCCTGGGCCGTACTGAGCCTCCTTATGACACCTTGAACTTACTGGACCTGGAACTGCAAACTTTCCAGTTGTATTTTCAACTTTTCGTGATATAAATAATGTGCAATGATCGTGACCTGTTCTAAGGAGAGAGTGTATCAGACAAAGACACATGTATGTGTTGGTATCTTTGTGCTACAGTGGGAACCTGACATGGTAAAGGTTTGATGATGTCTGATGGCAACCTCAGTAGATGACATCTGGAATATTTGGTCCCCAATCTACACCAGTCCTTCAGGAGCAGATGAAGGAAGCAGACCTGTGGTGAGGTCTCCACAGCCACATACTCCCTTTGTTCCCTGGGACCCAAGAAGGGACCAGGTCCTCTTGTGGTGGAGCCAAGGGGCAGTCCCCACAGCCACATACTCCCTTTGTTCCCTGGGACCCAAGAAGGGACCAGGTCCTCTTGTGGTGGAGCCAAGGGGCAGTCCCCACAGCCACCTCCTCTCTGTGTTCCCTGGGACCCAAGCAAGGCACCAGGTCCTCTTGTGGTGGAGCCAAGGGGCAGTCCCCACAGCCACCTCCTCTCTCTGTTCCCCGGGACCCAAGCAAGGCACCAGGTCCTCTTGTGGTGGAGCCAAGGGGCAGCAGGACCTCTTGTGTGTTCAGTTGTTCATAGAAGAGGATGTTCTTTTGAGGCTCCACAACTCCAAGGCAACAAGCACTACAACAAGAACAGGATGTGCCTGTGAGGACCTTGAGACAGGCCACACTGCCAACCCATGTTTACAGGTATCCTTCATCAATACTTCTTCATACAGTAATCTGACTTTACAGCTGTGTGATGGTATGGGTTCCACAGTTGCTGGGCTGACGTCTTCATGGCAGAGCTTTAGTGTCCCTCTCTCTTACGGACAGAGTGGATATGTTGGAGGAAGTTATGACTTGTGTATTCATTATTTGTATTTAGTTGTCTGTTATGCATATCTAATGTCAAGTTATCCGTTCCTTGTGTCTAATGGCAAGTTATCCATCACATCAAGTCAGCTGGTTGGGGACCAGATAACCAGGACGGTGGCGACACCTGTGGACAGTGAACAGGACATGCTGAGTCAGGCATTAGAGTGGAGCCATCTAGTTCCTCAACACTGAAGCCATGTATCTGTATAAGCATTGAGTGTTGGTCACAACTCATCTGTCAGGACACGTTTCTCCCCTTACTTCATGTCTGGAGGATTCCAAGGAGTCAGTCACCCTACAGACTAAATTATAGCATTAGTAATTTGTTATTTTATCATCGTTTTGAGTAGAATTTATGAAAAGATCATTTGTTGTTCACACATATTGTTGACAACTTTACTCACATTCTTTCAGAATTATAGCCACTGAAATTAGACATTTTAGAATATATTACTAATATATTTTTATTGACATGTGGTGGTAGTAATGTTGTTATCCTTCTGTGACTAGTTTCCCAGATGGCACTACATGAACTAGCTCTGTCTGTGTTAGCTACCTTCGTCCCTGATGAGGGATACAGCTCTGACTTAGTCCTAGCTGAGATTCCCCCTGGCTTTGATTCCAGCCGAGAGATACAGCTTTGCTTTGGTCTTAGTTCTGAGATACTAACCTAGCTGAGAGATAAGAATCTGCTTTGGTCCGAGCTGAGATATACAGCTCTTCCTTGGTCCTATCAGAAATATACAGCTTTTCTTGCTCCTGGCCGAGAGATCCAGTGCTGCCTTGGTCATAGCAAATATATACGGCTTTGCCTTGGTCCTGGCTGATAAATACAGCTCTGGTAGATACGTAACTTCTGACTAATTTATGAAGCTCTGTCTGGGGGAACTGTCTTGGTCCTAGATGTCTCAAAACTTTATTGCTGTGGTGTTGTCCAGCTTACTGGTATTTAAATTTATCCTCACTCATCCATGTATGCAGCTGTGCCTATGGAAGGTACCAATAATTTACTTGCTGCACTAATTTTTCTTGTGTCAACTCCAGTAAACATTTGTCGGTGTGAGGTCCCCCAGTCCTTTCTATTGTATAAAGCTACTGACCTTGAGGTCATGTAACGCTTTCCCTGCACAAGCCTAAAACCACCCTGGCTGACTCTCTACATGATAAGAATTCCAAGAAGTGGGCAGCTCATGTCCACTACATACTGCTTCCATGTGAGCAGGACCAGTAAGATGTGCAGACTTGTACAACCGTTTTCTGACAATGCAATTTCAGTGGTGAATTATTCATTCCAACAATTTACTGTGGAATCTAATCCAACTCATGGACCAATGTCTGTGGCCGGTTTCTCAAAACAATCATAGCTATACGTTAACATGGACATACAATTTGTGCACTACAAGCACTTTGTGACCGAGGGGCTAGTTCTGCAGAACCTTCATAATGTTACGATGATTGTAACTATTTAAACCAATGACATGGAGCAAGAATTACTTTGTGGAACTGCTTATCATAGAACCCATGTCCTATTTTGTCATCTTTAGTCTGGCTAATATCAAATTTATGTGTTAAAGGCAGTTGATACTTAAAAATACACCTTTGTTTAGTGATAGATCTATCAGATTGTATGAGCTTTACAGAACATCTAATTCTTAGAAATCTCCAATATTTGCTTCATCCAAATATTGAACATTTCCTATCGTTTCTTTCTCCGTCATCCTGACCGACACCAGCAGCGGGATATTTTGCTGGACTCGTAGTCACCATGACAAGCTTTCATGTGATATTACCAAGTCATGTTGATATATATATATGTTATATACCACGGTGTTGATTGTTAGTCAGTATTAGCAGCCTGTGTGATATAGAGAGTTATGGCATGTTATCCAGTTATAGCTTGTTTCACTGTGCTCATCCACTATACATATTGTTTATATCAATATACATAAATGTGATATTTTCTTCTTCAGCTTTTTCAAAGCTTAAGATTACCGTATGTGTTTATTGTATATTTATGTGTTGTTTGAAAGAGCTATCCCACCCTTGTCATGTGCAAAACACTTGCCACTCGATAGGCTCTGTGTGTAGAGGCAGATATATAGATTATCATGGTATTAGAAGATGTAATATATGCCAAATAATATATGGAACGTCACTGAAATGGCTGTAGAGATGTGTCACAAGATAGCTGTCGATGCTACTGTTGTGTTGTTTCCTGCTGAGGACAGTGTGAGACAGACAGAGTTAGTCATAAGGAAGAGACCTTTGGATAGAAACAAATACAGCTTACTGTTATGTTAAGGCAATTATGGGTAGTTGGGTAGCCCAGTTGTTAAAGTGTCAAATGCCCAGGTTCTATTCTCCATGGGTCCAAGTCTGTTGCTGATAGTGATAGATCAGTAATGTCAGTTTGCATTAAGTGTGCCCAGGTTCTAATCTCCATGGCAGGACCGCAATAGAAGGTAAATATGTCCTGATATTTTCATGTCGCCATAGTTAATAGAACATGGCATGATATACGAAAGGGTCAGGTTGTCTTCAACTTCTTGTGGGGATGTATGTCATTATACAAGAGATAATCATACTTACAGTATTTACAGGTTACAAATTACCATAACACACTCCTCATGTTACATAATCCAACGTTGATATTTTACTCTATTCAATGTCAATTGTTTGCAGGAGCTTATAATTATGTTGCATAATATTTTTTTACACTTAGTGTTTTACATTGTTATTGTTTTACGACAATCTTTCATTCACCAGTTGTCACTAGTTTCATTGACAACCTTCCTCACTGTATGTGTATGTTGTGTACACTTGACGGCATGGTTTCATGCTGTGGAAGCATGATGTTAACTTGTAAACATTCCAGTTTCATTTGGAGTATTATCTGTTGTGAATACACACTCATCCATTAGACCAGGGAGTACATCAGCTGTATACCCACCTGGAGATCTAGCTACTCATGTCTCTGTGCAGGACATTCATGCAGCTCTCTGAATTGGTCAATATTACATAGGAGCTGAATGCTGTTGGGAAGCCCAGTTCAATAATGGACATGATGATGAGGAGGAGGAGGATGCAATACTGCTAAAGTGGCACCAAGCATCTCTCAAGCGATGATGCAGGTCATTCCATATGCTACACACACACCACAACTTACTTGTTTCAGTATATTAAGCATGCAAACACTATATATATAAATATATATATATATTACATCTAGTGAAATTGGTAACTTAAGAATGGTCAGACATTTTTGTAATTGGGAGGGGGCTGGTGGTGGGGGAGTTACAATTTTTTGCAAATTTAAGTTGAAAGAAATCATGTTCAGGATCCAATTTCAAATACATACCTTATTTTCCTCCTGATTCTTCATAAAGCATTCTGATTTTTTAGAATGAAAGAATTTTTCAACAACTTTTAATTATAATATATAAAATCATGTAGTATTTCTGCTCAGCAAAATAGTACACAATTTGGCAGTTTTGTTAAAACAAAGTCTGTCCAAAGACTGTAGACACCTATTTGATGCAGCAAAAAAGCATAATCCAGCATTCACAAAACATTTGCATACCTTTGCTATCTGTTACTTGCATTGTCTGTGTGACCCAAGATCTACAAGTGTCAAGTTGTGTATGATATCGTTCTTCACTAGTTGTACTGGACTATAATGTTTATGTGCTTGTCTGAAGGTTCCTGGTGCTGAGGGCATGGTTTGATTTAGCTTGTTTCCTGCTTGTTTTGTCTCTGCATTCTGTGATACCAACTGCTGTACACCTGTAATCAACTACAAACACAGGAAGATGCCTCCGCTTCATCTACTGTCAGGAGTCCAGGTGGTCCTCAGCAAACTGTGCAGGTCGTCAGGGGAGACCAAATGGACCTGGGCCTCGATCCACAAAGCGTTTGTAGCGTTACGATATGTCGTAACTCTATAGTTTACTATAAGCTTACGAATGTCGTAGCGCCACGAAGGCTTTGTGGATCGGGACCCAGGTGGTCAGGGTCAGGTCATGGTGTGTGACCGCGTTGATCGTTCTCCACAATATCAGTCAGTTGATTGTCTGGTTCAGGTTTAACTATCACAGGTCACTATCATGTAGCTGGAATATAGCGGAGTGTGGCAATAAACAGATGACTTACAAATATCACCTGTACAACCATACAGAGCCATCACAGTCCATGCCATAGGTTGATGTAATCTATGTTATTGTTTCCAGGGATCTCTATGTACAAAAAGTGTAGTCACATCACAATTGGTTGTAACCGAAACAAGGATGTTTGGTACAAACCAGATCAGGTGGTGTGTCTGGCTCTGTTGATAAGGAATGGGCCGAGATATGGTTTTGGATAGGTCAGTTATAATTACAAGACTCGTGTATAAACATTCAATCGTAAACTTTATTCCTTGACATTTGCTAAAGAGCACACCTTTGACTTAAGATGACTGTTTTGGCCATGCTGAATAGCACAGCACAATATTAGAAGCATCATGCAGTCCTTGAAATGGGAACACATTCGTAACCTTTTGGAGCTGAATGTCATCATATCACATGTTGAAGTCCGTCTGATGACAACATATGTCTTTACAAGGCAAGGAAAGTAACACTCTGTAAATGTCTAGTTTCCACCCGAACAAGGCTGCATGTTTGGGGCTTGACATAACGGTCCCAGTGGCTATTGACACACTATATGTCCCTCTTATTGACTAATTGGAGTCAACTTCTCACATCACTAAAACTGGCTTCAAACAAAATGTTAAGACTATTTGATTGATTATGAACATCTCTATTGCAAACAAACTGATCTTGCCTTGGCGAGTGCAAGAGATCACTTGAGAACATTGATTAAAATCTTGAAAAGATTTGGAAAGTGTATGCCGATGCCCAGCTGATGGTAGGAACTGAATAATATTAATTAATAATTAGTTATTTATGTAGCACCTGTTTCCAGTTCATGAAGGTCTGCTCACAGGCGTTTTTTTAGGAAAAAAGTACTGGACCAACTTTGAGAAGCTTTTGAATGTGAAATTTGCATATCCAGCAAACACTCTGTAATTCCAGCCTATTTCAGCAAGGTTGCAGACTGGACCTTGCCTAGGGAAAATGGACTGTGTACTGATATAAACAAGCTGTGCACTGGTGATATTGCTGGACTGTGTGTGTGATTATCTTTACCACTGCTGACACTATCCTAGTTATATCACAACAATCTGTCGAATAAGTTATCTATTTCAGATTATTTTTATTTTAATCTATTAATAGTTGAACCATCAGTGTTTCAATGGATTTAGCACAACTGATTGTATTTCTGGGCAAGTATTGTATTACCTGATGGGGAAGACCTATGTTGTGTCAGTCTCCCATGTATGTGTGTGTATCTTGAGTATTGTTGATACTTTATTCTACAGTGTTGAATATCGTCCTACCTGCCGGCCACCCTGCTGTTCTGTGTATGGCTGTGTTATCTCTGTGTGATATATGATTGTATTCAACATGTTTCTGTGAGCTAGCTGCACAATGATTGGTCAGTTCTGTGCTGGTACATACCATATTTTCTGAAGATGGAATAAAAACATCCATTTTCATGCAATTACAGGAGTGTGTTGTTTTAAAGTGATGTTTATACTTCACGGAAAAGATAAACCTAAAACTGTTGAGGTCAACTACATGCAACTGCCTACTGCAGAAATGTCATAATGCACAGAAACAGTTTCGTGCAATGTGAAAAAAAGACTTGTCTCAACACAAGGGCCATACATCCAAGCGGGGGAATGTGGCCAGATGTCATTTGTGTCTACAGATTGGTAGGACACAGACATCCTACATAAAGAGGTCATGTTCAGTATTACTTCATTTATGCAACTATTAATGGTTCATTACAGAGGACACATTTGGGATTCAGGAGATTCTAATAAAAAAAGAAGCTGACTAAATATTGTCAACATGTTGCTTCCAGATGGCCTAGAGTGATGCTCATGCTTCCAGTCACGGGTTTGCCTGACTCAGACCTCAATGTATACAGGCCTCTTGGAGGTATATGGAATATTTTTGGGTGGAGTAAACCTTAGAAATGTATTAATAATCAAGAGTCAAAAGTCTTCACCCTGTGTTATACTGTGGCCGAGTAATTGGTAAAATATAACCCAAGGGTAGAAAACTGTCAGCATGTTTATTGACACAGGGATCATTTATAAACAATTCAAGCTTCATCGGCCATGTGAGCTTGTAAAAAATGGTCTGACAACAACAAATAATTTTTACATCTTAACAGGGCATCAACAATGTTTACATTTCAACAAGAATCATACATAAACAATTTTGGTATCACCAAACCAACTCTGCTGTTTCGACCAGATACATCATATTTTTGGGAAGCTTATGTACACACATACAGTCACAATATTAGAATTGGTCCCTTTCCATTCATGACAAACTTTCAAATTCACTGTATCGTAATACAGTCATAGGTGACAAAGAGTCAGTTTTCTGATGGCTGGCAGAGCCAATGAGAACGAAGTGTCATACATTGGAGTATCAGTTGGTAGAAGGGGGTGGCACTTTGATCTCTACACCATGGTTTCTGGTTGGTGCTGTATCATGTTTGTAAATATAGCAACTTAACCACAGTAATATATCCCAGGGCAGAGATGGTCTCATTTTGACGTCTACACCCTGTCCCCTGCTGTGACAAGTTCAAACCACTGACGGAGAGCATCGCTGAGGGTTTGTGGGAGAGAGTTGATGTCACGGAGGATGATAATAGAATGGGAACGGGAAGCTCTCCATGTACGACCTGATCTCCGGCAGCTGAAACAGGATAGAAGAGTTGATCAGTATCTCAGATTTGCTGGGTACAAATCCAATGGCAATAGTAAGCTACAAATACCCAAGACTAAGACTGACTGACTGACTGAGTTTTGGTTTACGCCGCTTTGAGCAATATTCCAGCAACACCAGAAAAGGGCTTCACACATTGTACCCATGTGGGGATTCGAACCCGGGTCTTCGGCATGACGAGCCAAGGCTTTAACCACTAGGCTACCCCACCGCCCCCAAGACTAAGATGATACCCAAGCATATGATACAGAAAGAGAGACACTAAATGATGATGAATGAAGAAAATATAATGATAATATTTTGGTTATGCATTGTACATGTATCTGTCAGTTCATTATATAGGGTGTTCCTACAAAATGGTTTACCCCGGTACTGCATTGCCATCTTTCAAAAAAACCCTGCTGAGCGCTTATGTTGCATGACCTTTGACATACTTTGAATAAACCTTTCCAAAGCACAGAACCATTCTACAGAAAGTATGTAGCAAGTTTGATAATACATACATTGTTAATTTAACTAAATGTTACCATAAACCTTGAGTATTTCTATCTTATTACCTTGAAATTTGACGTTTTTATGACAGCTACCAAAAGAATTCCCTAGGGACATTTGGAAGAAGCCCATAGAAGAATAACCTCTAATGTCATTAATCTATGCAAAGTAGTCAATAACAAAACATGCTATCTAAAACCTTAAAGCTGTTCTGTTTCACTACTACCATCACACAACACTGTCCAGCTGTTTCATTTCACAGCTCTGTTAATGATACAAGCCGATGAATTTTAATGTAAAATGAACCTGCCTTTTGTCCAAAGTCAGTGCTAATTTTGCTAATATTGCTAATTATTTGATCAGTGCTGTTTGGGCGAAATTCTAAGATATAATATGACGGCACTCAATGCTGCAAAGCTCTGAAAAGTTTAATACGTCAAGTAGTTTTAGAGAAACTTGATTTATCAGTGTATTATCCCACCACTAATATTAAAAAAATTATGAATTATCTCCCAGATGTCTGGAAAAACCACACCTATAATTTTCTTCAGTTTTAAAATCCATGTCATCAGAACATTTACACTTGTTTGATTTGCCAGGACATTAAAACCTTCATCCATACAGTTTACCAAACTTTTCTTACTGTAATATTGATAGAGGATAAAATTTGCATAGTACATTGACCACATACCTGTTTAATAAAGTAATATTTACATAACTAACGCCTTATGAATACCTTTCAACATAAACTATTAAACAAGCTACATGAAAAACAATCCATGGCATATCTCAAAAGCGAAAGGTTGGACAATAAATCAATTACCAAAAAAACAACTTCAAATTCATCTAATTAATAAAATATTTCAACCACAATTATAAACAAAGTATACTGATGATATATAGCTAATTATTTAATCAACATCATCAATATATGATTTATTAACATCAATATTAAACATCACATGCAAATCAAACACACCTCACCTGTGAGGACTGGCACCCGGCAGTGCTATATATAGTGCATGACTGCCATTCTTGTATGTGTTGTTAGAGAGGAGAGAAGGTTAGCGCTCCCCCGATAAGGACGGCTTCAACACAAACAAGTCAGTGGCTCTCTATTTAGGGGGGGGTCACACTTGTTTTTTTTTTTTTAAAGGTTAATATGTTTACGGAGTGGTCTTCTTGACTAAAATCTTTAAACAGTAATGGTTGGCAAATACAACTTTCATAAACTGTAAATACATCATCTTGCTGGGGTTTTTTTTCTCTCGGTTTTTTTTCTCTCTTTTTAATCCCGGAGGTAATTGGTAACAAAAAAAACCTATGTCATGTCAGATTTATTTTCATTTCAGTCTAAATATTTCACATACATTTACTATGTATACTTAGTTGTCAGTTTCATTTAGTTTAAGCAGTCAGCTTAACACAATTAATCTGTACTGTGTTGACATCTATTTGCCCCCTGCCCAGAAGCAAGAGACTGATTGGCCAAGCTAACACCTAGTGTTAAACTGTGTTTTGTTCACCTGCTTAATCTCTCAACACAACACAGAACTGCTCGGGATGTAACTGTACAAAGTGATCCCAGCTCTAAGATGATTGTAAGTCCCATACCTTAACAGTCATAGCGATAAGTTCGTCTTGTACAACAGGGCCCAGATCATCAGAGTGAACTTGTCCTCTCAAGTCAGTTAAATATCCATTATTTATATATTGTGTTGTATTAAAATAATTCAGTATGTTAAAAGTTAACAAAATGTTGGTAATATAACATAAAGATAGGTTATGATTTAGTATTATAATCTTCAAGCTAAACAGCCATAAACTGTCACTATTCTCTTTTAATGAATGCATGAAATATGTGTGTAAATATTGTCTTACTTCCTGAATGTTCTATCAACTTTTGTTATATATACTACCAGCAAGATGGAACAGCCAGATGTACGCGGAGCACGTGCACAAGTGCCGACAAAGTTATTGAATCATTAACCTGTGCTGTGCCCTCTCCATCCTTTCTCACACACCTGGCTGTTTATCTCTTTGCACCCCTCTCTCGTAACAAATAGTGAACTATGTCAAAATCTTAATGATAGTTTGTTAAACAACTTTTTTATTTTTAGGACATAAATTCTGCAAAAAAATCACAGAGTTGGTCTGATGTTTTGATTATGATCAGTGTTTCATTGAGTATTTTATGTTTAGTAGTTTTCGAGTTAGATTGCAATTCATCAGTCCGATTTTGAGCCAAACGGACTATACCAGCAACACAACACTTTCTGCCCCCATGACCAGACCTACTGACTGGAGACTCACCTGTCCTGCCCCCTTGAATACCGGAACCTTGATGTCAAGTATGGAGTCCTGGTCACAAGAAAATAAAACACATTGTTGATATTGTGCATTAATGCAAATGTATTTGGAAACCTGGTATTTTCACTCACAGCATCACCTATTCTGAAAAGATCAATTTTGTCATGTCATGAGAACTGGTACCTAGTCATAAGGAAACATGTATTGTAAACTACAGTTACAACAAACACAAAGGGACCACAAATCTTAGTTTGATACACATTTTATCTATAATATACAGAAAGTGGTGGGGAATAAAAATACATAGTTTATAGGGAAACATGTAGTAAACAACTCCACAAACTTCACAAAGAAACTTTAGTTCATCATCATTGTAGTTTGATACATACACATGTTATCTATAATACATAGCAAGTGGAGGGCAATGAATGTACCTTTTGCTATATCCATCAATTCTTCATAAGCAAGTTCTAGAATACCCAGCAGTATGAGCAGGACCACTCTGACCCTGACAACACCTGTTAGCCAACTAATATTCAACAATCTAAATAACCACACTTACAGAAGTATCTAACTTCTTGATACAAATAATAGACGTAATCTCGACCAAGCATTGTGTATATATTAAAATCTACTTAAACCTCATGCCTGGACCTATACTGAAAAGGACAGTGGATGTTGTTTCATGTAATCCACTACTATTCCATCTGTATAACAACAGTCTGTCCAATATCAAATCTGCAGCAGGTATAGAAGGATTGACAAAATGACCAACAGTTTTAAAACCATCCATTATGTCCTGCTAGATAACCTGCTATGTGTTTAACTCTGCCTACCTTCGACTGTGGATTGTCAATGATGACAAACACCAGGAAGATATTAGCCTCCCGAGCTCGTCTTACAGCTGATTGGACAACCTCCATTCCCTCCATGAACAATCCTCGGCCATCGGACACTATCAGCAGCAACTGTGACGTCTCTGGCTGCCCGACGGTGCCCTGCTGACGTTGCCGTGCGTCCACCATAATGGAGGTTGCTTGTTGTAGTAACTGCAGTAGATGTGTCATGTCAGTTACTGCATGGGCACATCTAAGTAAGTGTGGATTTGATTCAGTGAAAGTGAGTGAGGTTGACGTATTCAAGTTATAGATCAATATATCCATAGCAAAAGAGGAGTATGTGAGCCATCCCTGAAATGTACTTACCTGGGCAATCTTTGTCTTTTTCTGTTCAAATGTGAAGTGTTGCAGGATACTGGCTCCTGATTGGTTGGTGAACTGTTCGGAGAATGGATGCAGCTGACGAACACACTCACCAAAACTGCAGACAGCGAGTTCCCCAGACTCCAGCAGGGTCAGGGCGTTGGAGATCATGGCCAGTGATTCAAACGCCAGCTGAAACAAACATTGTATATAAGAAGGTTTACTAACAAAAGGCACACAACAAAATACATGACTGTAGAAGTCGATAGCCAGCATGATCTGGCTAGGGTGACCTGTTTAGAGTGGTTGTCAACCACCTTGGAAGAATCGCATATAGCCAACATGATCTGGTACTGACCTGTTTAGAGTGGTTGTCAACCACCTTGGAAGAATCACCTATAGCCAACATGATCTGGTACTGACCTGTTTAGAGTGGTTGTCCACCATACTGGAAGAGTCGTCTATTGCCAGCATGATCTGGTACTGGCGCTTGCTTGGTTTTGTTCTGCGTAACCAGATTTTGTCTTTACGAAACTGACTTGCGATGTAAGGGATAACCTTCCTCATGTTCAAGCGCTTCCCGGTACGGTAGTCTCCCCTGAAATGATCCAGTTCCAAGGTAGGGGGCAGGTATCATCAACTATGAGACTCACAAGCGATTGTTAAATTTCTCACGCTTCAAGGACAAGTTTCTCATTATCTCATTCAAAATTATAACAAAATGGTAATGTTCTCTTGTTAAAGATTACTTTCTGAGCAAAACTTCCCTAACTATCCATGACTGTGTTACAGGTTGTCATGATGTCAAACTCAATACCCATCCCCAAGTGGGCTACAGTCCGTCTGGATGTACCTGAGTTTGGTAGCCTGTGACGGTTCCAGCACCAGACGGAGCTGCTCACACAGATCCTGGGCCAGGCTGGCGGTCAGGGTGTCATACTGCTGCCACACCTCCGCCGCTGCTGCTTGCTGAGAGGAAATCACGGTTACATTCTTCAACAACATGTCTCTCACAATGTATTATACGTCAGCACATAAATAAGTATGGGAACTGATGTTAAGAATTTGAAGATATTTTACGTTTGCCAGAAATTTGTGTACAAGAATTTTCAATTTTGCTCTTAAAGGCCATATGACAAGAAATTAGGTGTATGCTTAGATCCAGGCTACGACATTACAACACCTACCTCTTGAGGAGTGGCTGCCTGTTGATGGGACCAGGCTGTTACATTCTCCTCCAACTCCCTCGAAGCTTCTCCTCATCAAACTCACCAACCTGGAATATGAGAAAAATATGACTTCAACCATTTAACCCTTACTCTTAGTTAGGATGCAATATACAGATGAGGGAATCCAGTGTTGTGTAGGTGGATGGTGGTGTAGGTGGATGGTGGTGTATGTGTGGTTCATGGGTACAGTGGTATCTCTAACTGCATGTGGTGCATCTTTTTTACATGTTTATTGTGTGAGTGAGTGAGTTGGGTTTTTACGCCGCTTTTAGCAATATTCCAGCAATAACACGGTGAGGGGACACTAGAAATGGGCTTCCCACATTGTGTGCATGCGAGGAATCGAACGGTTTAACTACTGGGCTACCCCACCAACCCACAAGTTTCTTAAAGCAACGAAGGTGTGGATAATATTATCATGTGAGAGACACTGATTCTGTCTGTCTGTAAATACTCACCCCAGCATCCAGATGTAGATGTTCCAGCACTGTATGTATGGTAGACTCTGGGCCCCTTGCTGCACCCATTGTCAGGACCTTCTCTCCCTCGACCTCCACTTTCTGCTCGTCCTCCACCTCCATGTCCTCCTCACCCCTGTCCTCTGTGGTCCTCTTTGTGTCCTTCCCAGACATCTTAGAGGCTTCCTTCAACTCAGTCTTCTCATCTTTCTGAAATACAGATGAGGATAAAATTGATTTCCTCATCCATTACAAACTACAAACATGCTCATAAAAAAGTATTGTTTTCAACTCATTATTGTGTAAACATAATATCTGCTTACCAGTTGACAACTGTCTGTGTTTAATTAATGAAAATTCTGAAATATTACATTTTCCTGCAAATTCTCCTGCAGTTCCAAGTCATCATCCTCTCCCATTGGCTCCGCCTCCTCTTCAGTTCTGATTGGCTACTGGTTGCTCTTCCTGCTGCTCAGCAGTAGCAACATCCAGGGTCTGGGCATCATGCTGGGAGGTGGCCTCCTTGATGTGCTCGTACAGGTCGGACTCTTTCTGGGGTTTGCTTTCCTGTTCCTGTGAATCTTCCTGCGTTCTGTCCACCGTCTTCAACTTCTTGTACTTCTCTTCTCGGGACCCTAGACTACGTTCTTGGTCTGACTGGCCAGGCCGGCGTTTGTGTTGCTGAGAATCATAGCATCCTTATAAGAAACTGAGAAGTTGTGCTGGTATTACATTTTTCAGAAAAGGAAAACAGAACCAGAAAGTGGATTGTGCTTTATGCCAAAATTGGCCAATTCGAAATGATAGCTGTTAGAATACATCCATCAAGGAGGTGCTTATATCATCAATCACCAGTTTATCTGGTCCAGATTTGATTAGTTACACACCAGCATGATTTAGTTAAAAACTACCACCTGTGGCATTAAACAACAAACAATATTTGCAAACAGACCAGACAAATCATTCAATTCTAGGCTGTGTTATGTCTTACATTTCTGGAGAAAGTGACTGTCTGAAGTCACTAAACTGAAAATGACCATGTTTCAATAATATGTGGAGATGGCTTACCTTCTTGTGTTGTGGGGCTGTTCCATCTGTCACCTGTGACGAGGACTCCCCCTCGTGACCCTCCTGTTCCTGGGTCACAGAAACACCCATTCCTTGTTGCTGGAACAACAACCACAGTCCATTTTAACCACAGAAATATTTACACATGGTGGGTTCATTATAAGGTACAATTTTTAGGACACTTCCAAGGTGAGATTTTACAAGCATCGGCCCTCCCCAATTTTCCTCGGCCCCGGACTTACTATTTACAAACAAAACCTCGGAGTCAGTTTTGATCCTTTACATACATTGTGTAGCCTTCCTGATTCCCCCCTCTGCATGTTTAGATAATAAAGGTCATGCTAAACAGGGTAAACATTACAGAAATACATAACAAACATTACATCAAAACAGCAGAAAAAGTTTATGAGGAAAAGTGACTCAATGGTCTGTGAAGGCCCACACCTCATATCATCTGTTTCATTAATCTTACCTCTTTCTGGTTGTTATCCCCAGTGGCTGCCTCATCCTGTGCTGTGTCTGTCATCTGGGCAGTGTCTGTGTCATGACTTGTCTTGCCCCTCTCGTCCACAGCCTCCACACTGTCCTCAGTCTCACCATCCTTCTGTGCCTCTTCCTCGGGAGTGTCCAGGTTATCCTCATCCTTGTAACATATCACGGGATTCAAGGAACTCATCTAGAAATGATACTTAAGCCTGACCCCTGCTGTCTATTGTCTGAAGAACCATTTCGAATACTCTGAGTACACCTGTGAGGTCCCTTGTATCTGGGATGAATCAATCTCAGTCCATTCTTTTATCAAGTCTATCAATGAAGCTCTTACATCTGTAATGACCTTAAGAATCCATCCTGCTTGAGGGAGGTTATCAAAATCACTCTCACAACAGGGTGAATTGTCACACTGGGAAAGTGTACCAGTCAGTCCTACCTGTGGGGAGACTCCAGATTCCCCCTTCCCTTCTTCTTCCTCGGCCGTCTTCTCCTGGTCCTGTTCGGCAGACAGAGGCTTGTCTTCACCTTCTTTTCCATCAGTCTGCAACAGAAGATCAGTAAATGGTTCACCTCCTCTAGATGCAAAGGCAGTGTCTCGCACAATCCACTTTCACCAAGGTCATTGGAATCCTTAGGTTGACATACTAATAGAGTAATATGTATGTGCTGAAGAAATGAATCTTCCACACAAGACATTTACACCTGAAGATTCAGGACCTAAGTTCAACGTTTAATGCTCCATTACCTCATCCTTCTGTTCTTCCTCCTCCATGTTTTCTTCCTCCCCTTCCTTCTCTCCTTCCTCTGTGTCAGGGACGTCCTTCTGCTCCTCCACATCCTCTCCTCCGCCATCTTGGTTGTCCAGGTCTGAAGACATAGATAAGAGCTCTCTCAGAAGATACAGATAATTAAAAAGCTATCTCACTAAACAACTTAAAATATAACAAACAGGACTTCACACAAATTACAACAAAGATTTGTCCAGGAGGTACAAAAGTGAATTTAATCCAACAATCTAATCATCTGTTGCCTGCTCACCAAGCTCTGGGGGTTGAGTCTCATCTTCATCTTTGCCAGCCTCATTCTCATCCAGTTTCAGGTCATCAGGGAGGTCGAGAGCTTCAGGTTCCTGCTCAGGGCCCTGGTTGCCATGGTTAGGATCTATCTTGTCCTCATCATACTCATTCTACAAGCAAACATGACATTTAGATTCTATTCACCTTTTACCAACACAGCCTAAATGCCATGAAATGTGCCTGTCACCTTTACTAGGAAACCATGCTGATAAAGGCTGTTTCATTTCCTCACCTCGTCAAATTCTTCCAGCTCATGTGGTTTCTGTTCTTCTCTGTTCTCTTCTTCTCCATCTTTTTTATCATCCTTTTCCGATTTCTGGTTGTCTTCATCCTCTGTTTTGTCCTGGTTGTCGTCCTTGGCAACCACCTGACTTTCACTCTCCTGTCCAGCACCAGGCCCGGATTCCTCCTTACTGTCCTAGAAACAATCAGAACGCTGTGAGGACATCTAGATGAGCAGGTGTAAGGAATAACAATCAAGGTGTCTGACCGGCACACAAAACATTTATTTGTGACAAGTACACAGAACAGAAGACAAGACAAGACTGATGTACACATGCAGCATGGACGACCCACTGACAAGACTCAGACCTGATTGGCTCACAGTGTCACATGTGTGTGATGCACGGGTATCGCAATACTGAAAGGGACCATCCTTCTCATGTTTACATCTCACACAGGAAGTACAGTACAACCAGAAATTATTGAGAATTTAAGATTGTAATTTTTTTTTTCAATTTTCACTCATTACTCACGTATTAAATGTGAATATGAGCAGAACATAACTCCAGATTCAAAGACAGGTGAACAGTTAGTATTTTGTCAAGTCACCATGGGCAGCAATGCAGGCTTCAATGCGGCGGGGCATACTACTGATCAAAGAAGTTAGAAAGTCGTGGTCCATGCTGTCCCAATATCGGACCACCTCTTCTTTCATTTCAGCAATATTTGTCAGATTTTTCTTATTGACACTTTCCTTCATAAGTCCCCAAACATTTTCTATTGGATTTAGGTCAGGGCTATAGCTTGGCCAATCTAATAATGTCATATTTTGGGTCCGAAACCAGGCCTGTGAATGCTTTGAACGATGTTTTGGGTCGTTGTCCTGCTGGAAAATCCAAACATTTCGCTAAAAAAAAAGACCGGAACACCCACATATAGCCAGGATATTTTCATATCCTGTGTTTGTATCATTAAGCAAACATAAATTTTCTGTAAACTGTTTTTATTTATTTCATTGTTGATGAGCAATAATGGTGCCTCCAACACAGACAACTGCTCATAGATGTCAAGTAACTCATATGTGGAATGACAGCACGTAATTGAGGGTTATTGCATAGGATGTGAGTTGTCTTCCATCAAGTGTAGGCTGATTGTCCAGAAAAGATCTGCATCCAGCAACTAATGATGTCGATCAGCATTCATGTCATGCACCCCCAGTGAAGGCACAGCCCTTCTCAGAATCACAAGACTTCTTCCGTTCAGTCAAGTAGAATGTTAAAAACAAAGTGGCTTCTTCATCATCTTTTCTCCAACAGAAAGGTTCAAAATCACCACAAATCAGCTGTGTATAGAGTCAGATGACCTATCAAACGTCTGTTTTCATATCCAGAGCACAAAGCAGCATGACCAGCTTAGTGTGAGGCTCAACATCACTAACTTGACGTCACAGTGAAGGGTCTATGAAGGTGGATTTCCTTTGTTCATGACTGATGGCCAAGCTTGTGTTTGGTGACACAGACACACTGCATATGCACAACAGAATATCATGGAGCATGTACCGTTTGGTACATCCAGACAGTGTCCACCTCTCCCCTCCCACCTACCTCCTTCTCTTGTTCCTCCTGCTCCTCGTCATCACTGCCCCACATCTGTTCGTCAGACAGTGTCCACCTCTCCCCTCCCACCTACCTCCTTCTCTTGTTCCTCCTGCTCCTCGTCATCACTGCCCCACATCTGTTCGTCAGACAGTGTCCACCTCTCCCCTCCCTCCTTCTCTGTGTCCACCTCTCCCCTCCCACCTACCTCCTTCTCTTGTTCCTCCTGCTCCTCGTCATCACTGCCCCACATCTGTTAGTCAGACAGTGTCCACCTCTCCCCTCCCACCTACCTCCTTCTCTTGTTCCTCCTGCTCCTCGTCATCACTGCCCCACATCTGTTCGTCAGACAGTGTCCACCTCTCCCCTCCCACCTACCTCCTTCTCTTGTTCCTCCTGCTCCTCGTCATCACTGCCCCACATCTGTTCGAGCGTCAGGCAGTGTCCACCTCCTCCCTCCCTCCCTCCTTCTCTCCACCTCTGTTCCCTCACCTACCTCCTCCCTCTCTTGTTCCTCCTGCTCCTCGTCATCACTGCCCCACATCTGTTCGTCAGACAGTGTCCACCTCTCCCCTCCCACCTACCTCCTTCTCTTGTTCCTCCTGCTCCTCGTCATCACTGCCCCACATCTGTTCATCCAGACGGTCAGTGTCCTTGGAGTCCACGTCCCCCATCTTTTTGTCAAGGTCCTCTGTGTCTGGTTCTTCCTGATCAGAGTCATCTCCTTCTGGAGTAAACATTCCAGATTACATGAACACATTTCAACAAACCATTTCTTTAAGCATTTAGAAACAGGTATGACAAAGGAGATCAAGAACTCTTAGAGGCAATCAATGCCAAACAATTCAAACCAACAATTAACAGAGATCAATTCTATTACACCCCAACAGCTTACCATCATCTAATCAAAGCCAATCAACAGTAACTCTTTCCCACTACTTGACCATCTTGCTTCATACCTATTATCTATCATCACAATAATGTAATTTTCTGATTAAAATTGATATTTTATACTTATCCTGACTCATGTTTAATCGCAAGAAGACAAGCAATTAAGCATGAGTCAGGATGAGGAAAAATACTATATATCGGCAATGTAATCGCAATGTACATCAACCTCCTCCAATGTATGAATTTTTTGTTCTTCATCCTAAACAATCTCCTGCATACAAAAAAAAAGCATTGCCCATTTTATCCATACTCATTGCAATAAGGACATTGTCTGTCCATAAAACCTGTTTCTCTACCTAACTAACCTCCTATATTGAAAAAGCAACATTGCCCACTATATGCACACTCACCTTTCATCTCTGCATCATCAAGCTGACCCTCGAAGTCCTCCGACATCTCTATGGCCTTGTCTTCCGGCGCCACGTCAGGCTGGTTGGCATCATCATTCTTCTGCTCCTCTCCCTTGCGCTGAGCTTCATCCAACTACACAGGGAAAACAGGACTGATACAGTAGAATCACAGAACTTCAGCATAATGTAGGAGGAATCCAACTTAACAAATGTTATGAACGTTTATCACGTTGGTTAAGGTGAAAACTGTCAACCATAACCTACATTGAACCCTATTCAATCCAGGTCTTTATTGTTCATGTATAACCTTGACTGCCCTCTAGCCAGTGTAAGCCATGTATTAACTGGTCCTCCCACTGGTGAGTATTGGCCACGTATCACCTGGACCTCCCTCTGGCTAGTATTGACCCCGTATTACCTGGTCCTCTGTCTCGATCTGGTCACTGACGTCCTTGGCTCCCTGGCCGTCCCCCAGTCCTCCTCCAGTGATGTCCTCAAACTCGGTGGCTCCCTCTCCTCCCAACTCATCTGACAACTCCGTGGGATGCAGAAACCCTGCCAACATACAGCACTCATGTATAGGGGATCTACACTGGACATCAAATACTGACAAGATTAACTTCTACATCACAGAACTGTTCATGTCCTGAAGGTTCTTGTCTTGTAACTTAATAACAGTTATTTTTCCTGAAGTTGCTCAACATACTGCACTCACTTTCTCACAAGTTTTGCTCATAATTATCAACTTCTTTTTCTTCATTTAGTAGCTGAACTAAAAAGCAATAATTACAATATTGCTGAATTACATTACAGTCTTTTTGTACTCTGTCTATGTTACCTTGGTAGCAAGTTCCGTAAACAGTCCAAGCAGCACTGATAAAAGTTTGCCTGTCGTCCGAAACAACCCAATCTGATGAGCTACAAAATATTCCACCATATGCACATACTGGTGCATTATGGGGCAGCATCGAACCAGCTGCTGCAGACAGGCCATGCTGTCATGGCAACCTCCATCAGAGGCAGAGTCCACCATAATCCTAAGGATGTTCACCAGAGATGCCAGGAACTCTGTCACCTGGAAAAAAACCACATCATCCCAGTAAAGTTTGTCAGTCAAGCTTCATGCTACAGTTCGTAGCAACAATTTTATGCCAAACACATCCAACAATTTCTTTCTTTAACTTCTGACAATCTGTTTGTTGAATCCAACAAATGTCCACCCACACCTGGAATGTCCATCCACGGCTGGAGTGTCCACCAATGCATGGAATGTCCACCAATGCTTGGAATGTCCACCCACATCTGGAATGTCCATCCACATCTGGAATGTCCATCCACACCTGGAATGTCCACCCACACCTGGAATGTCCATCCACACCTGGAATGTCCACCCACACCTGGAATGTCCACCCACACCTGGAATGCCCACCCACTCCTGGAATGTCCACCCATTCCTGGAATGTCCATCCACACATGGAATGTCCACCCACATCTGGAATGTCCACCCACACCTGAAATGTCTGTCCATGCCTGGAATGTCCACCTACACCTGGAATGTCCATCCACACCTGGAATGTCCATCCATGCCTAGAATGTCCTACCACGCCTTGAATGCCCACCCACACCTGGAATGCCCACCCACTCCTGGAATGTCCACCCACACCTGGAATGTCCACCCACACCTGGAATGTCCACCCACATCTGGAATGTCCACCCACACCTGAAATGTCTGTCCATGCCTGGAATGTCCACCTACACCTGGAATGTCCATCCACACCTGGAATGTCCCCCACATATGGAATGTCCACCCACATATGGAATGTCCATCCACACCTGGAATGTCCATCCACACCTGGAATGTCCATCCATGCCTGGAATGTCCTACCACGCCTTGAATGCCCACCCACACCTGGAATGCCAACCCACTCCTGGAATGTCCACCCACACCTGGAATGTTCACACTGAGACATTACCTTGTTGTACTGCAGCAGCTGGAGGTCAGCAGACATCGGCTCCATCAGCAGCTTGGTCAGGTGACCCTTCCTGAAGGATGACTCCTCCTGCTCTCCTCCTGAACCTGAAAGTGAAACACACTACAGATTACAGATCTATGTGGCTGGACAAAGAACAGAGGTCTTGCATTTCAGGACTATCCCACACAGAATTGTTGGTTAGTAATTAATGTCACACTCAGCAATATTCCAGCTATTTCATGTCTTCCTGTACATGATCAAGTCTGGAGCCGACAAGCCAGTGAGTTGTATGGTCAGCAACAATACATGCCATCAGGGTATGATGCTATGAACTAAATGGCCAGGTCTGACCACCTGATCAATGAAGCTGCTTCCTATGACCAGGTGCCAGGATCATGTCTAACCTTGACTATCCCAAAGGTCAAACAGCCACTGCACCTACCTTCCTGTTTCTCCTCCGTGTCCACATCATCAGGGTTGCCATGGGCCTTCACCAGGTTCTGTACAGCAAGTAGAGCAGCGGCAATGATGCCCTCCACTCCATCAGAGAACTTCTCCCTCTGTGCTGAGACAGGGCTGGGTGCATCAGTATCCATCTGTCTCAGACTGTCAGCGTCTGCCACCCAGGTCTGGAAGTCATGGCACACTGACTGGAGCTGCTCTCCTAGGTAGACTAGAGTCTGGTTGAGGCAGCAGCCGGTGTTGGAGATGGGGTCATCAAACCTGGATGACAGCTCGGACAGAAGTGGGATGAACTTCCTGTATTCAGCGACAGTGTCTTCTAGAACTTCAAGGTCACTCCTGTAGGTCAAAACATACATTCAGATTTAAAGTTCATAACATTTAGTATGTGTCTACCTGAACTTGAAATGACTAGTGTAAGTTGGGCTTAATGTCGTCTTAAACACTATTTCAGCTATATCCTGGAGCTGTGTCTTATGTCAGTTACATCATGGTGTCATGTCTTCTGCCCAGGGTAGGTAAAGGTTCAAGGGAAACAACTCCTGATTGCCTATGTGTATCCTTGGCCAAAGGGGTATAACTCTGGAGTTCTCCAACATGTCATCCATGTAACCATGTGCTCACTTTCAAAAGTACAGTTTTAGAAGATTTCTAGAGTCTTCATCCATCAATCAGCTGGTTCGTAATGTTCAAAGTACAGGCTTGATGTCTGCATTATTCTTCATACCCTTGATATCTCAGTAGAAAGATAATTATCAACAATAATTTTGTCTCTAATTCGTAAACAATACATTTTCACAAAACTTTTTTTCTGTAAAACGATCTGCCAATACAATAAAGATATTGTAAATCATGAAATTAATGCGTCACGAATTTAATGCGATTGCGAGGGTCTAGTCTAAAATGCGTCACGGAATGAATGCGAGCTCAGGAATCTGTGTTGATGATAAAATGTGACACACTGAATCTTTGGTGTTGTTCTATTTCTTTTCACACTTGTTCTTTACCAAATAACCTGAATGGAGCTTATTAAGCAATGAATGGAAATGATCTGAAGATATTTTGATTACGCTGCCATTTTTGATCACGAGCTTGCTTGCTACTACTTGTCTTATGACAACATGTACAAGTCATCTACCAAGGTACAACAAACATGTGGCTGGAGAATGTCCAGTCTGGCTGACGTGCTTGAGTGACTTTAAACAATGATCAGTGATAATTACATGTGGTTTGAGATACCTGTAATGAGGAAGCGACCTGTATTGGTGTAATGTGTAGTGTCAACAGATTTACATTTTCTGTCTTTTATTAAGTAGATATGGTCAGACTGAAATGCGTCATTATAATAATGTGAGAAGAGTACAGACGCATTTTTCGCATTAATAAAATGCTCGCATTTATTTCATGATTTACAGTAACAACCAGCCTTAAACTGAGCCTGAAACACTCACCACTGATAGCACACATGATCTATCTTCAATATTTTGCCCTGTTCTGCCTCAGCAACTTTCAGCATATCCTGCACAAAATGAACCACACGTCTTCAGTGCATCAAACATCACATACAAGCAAAAACAGTCAAATATCAAATATCACATCAACTATCACATACAAGCGAAAACAGTCAAATATCAAATATCACATCAACTATCACATACAAGCGAAAACAGTCAAATATCAAATATCACATCAACTATCACATACAAGCGAAAACAGTCAAATATCAAATATCACATCAACTATCACATACAAGCGAAAACAGTCAAATATCAAATATCACATCAACTATCACATACAAGCGAAAACAGTCAAATATCAAATATCACATCAACTATCACATACAAGCGAAAACAGTCAAATATCACATCAACTACTGTAAACGTACTTATTTTCGCGTGGTGCAATTTTCGCGGAATTGACTGTTTAGACTACATTGCGCGGTCAATTATTCGCGCAATCAGTAATTGCCGGAACTGCCAGCTGTCTCTTTGGCCGCCACTAATAGCAGTGAAAACAAACAGAGTGGCTTAACCTGTCAGGCTGTGTTTATTGCTTACTCACAGGAAATCCCTATCTGTGCGATATACTAGTACACAGTAATCCGTTTACTCCCAGAAGAGATGAAAAACACATCACAGTGTTAGTGACTATTCGCTTCATGATGTACTGGTGAATAAAATCTTAATGAATAAATAAAATACTGCTGTATTATTTCTTTCCGAGTCGTTTCACGGTAATCTGTTTTGTATCAAACCATCTGTCATGTGACCAATTTCCATGGCGGCCACAACACACATTGCTGTTTTCGCTAATTCGGCAATGGGATTTGGTTCACTATTTAATTATGTTTTGGGAAATCCATTACAGCGACAGTTAAGTATGATCAGTCGTCATTTTAAGATTTCTGTTGATTTCTGTCTTCAAACGTGATGTGTTATGGTAACAACTCAGGGGCGAGCGTGGCTAGACTGAATGAATGACAGGTTTATTCGCGGTGTATAAATTTTCGCGCTAAAACCTGCACGAAATATAATACGTTTACAGTATCACATACAAGCGAAAACAGTCAAATATCAACTATCACATCAACTATCACATACAAGCGAAAACAGTCAAATATCAAATATCACATCAACTATCACATACAAGCGAAAACAGTCAAATCTTTTCTTCATTAATAATCATACAATGCACCAGTTGATTCAACTTACCCTGACCGTCTGCACACATCTGGTCCACCCTTCATCCCCCTGGTGGAGTAGCGCCATGGGAGACAACTCTTCTGGAGGGTAGGGGGATGGGTACGGCCTAGCTCCATCTGCCTCCTTGGGACATGTGTAGAGCAACACCAGGTACTGGCTCAAACCCTCCAGCAGCTGCACTGACACATGTTTCAGTTTGTCCTGTAAAGACAAACAGAGAGATTCATAGACCCTCGGCATATTGGTGCATCACAGTCACTGAGGGGATGTTGTTATAGTCAGCCAGTACATCTATATTGGTGCATCATAGTCACTGAGGGGATGTTGTTATAGTCAGCCAGTACATCTATATTGTGACAGCCTCTAAGAAACAAGCAATGATCTGTGCCAGTGCCTCATTTCACAAAGCAATGGTGCAAAAGGATCAGTTTCATTCCATTCTGGTGTCACTACCTTGATTTCCCGCTCAACATCATATTATCACAACATCTTATTATCACAACATCATATTATCACAACATCATATTATCACAACATCTTCTTCAGTGTTCAAGAAAGAGAGTTACTACAGTGATCAATTCTCTTTGCTGAACAAGTGCCAGACGTATTACAGCAAGCATGAGTCACCACTGGACGTATCATCTCACACAAACGTCCTATAGTGATACTCAACTTCATGATATCATTATGCTGTGTCAGTCGCTGTAACAAGCAGCCTGGGTGCTAAGAAGCATGCATTAAATATTGTGTTCAAATTGTGAGCAGCTGAAACCAACTAAACCCTTATCAATAATACATAGAGTAACTAGACCGATGTGCCATGCTGTCCTGTAACAAACTGTGCAGTATACAGTAGAAAATGCAGCTGTTTTGATCTTAGTACATGTACTACCGGTGCATGTTGCTTATAAGATAACAGATTGACCTTGAAGACAACAGATTGACCTTGAAGATAACAGATTGACCTTGAAGATAACAGATTGACCTTGAAGATGCACATAATGGAGCATTGCACTTACAACAACAGTACTGTCAACAGACTACAGACATGCAGTGGAAGTAAGAAGTGAGTGAGTGAGTGAGTATGGTTTTATGCTGCTTTTAGCAATATTCCAGCAATATCACAGCGAGGGACACCAGAAATGGGCTTCACACATTGTGCCCATGTGGGGTATCAAACCTGGGTCTTCAGCGAAACGAGTGGCCGCTGAACCATAAGGCTACCCCACTGCCCAAGGAAGTCAGGAAGAGGAATCTAACAGTTACTCACTATCCATTCTTGGGTCGTCTTCTGTGGAGGAAGACTGGCTTTGACCTGCAGCTTGTTCACTGATGCCATCAGTTTCCTGTAATATAGACTTGTTAGATCTACTTCTATGACATACACAAAACCCTGAGCAATCATCAGGAAACTAGGAATCATGCTCAATTTGGTCTGCAAAAATAAAATGTTCCCATCTATTCTACATCTAATCAAAGCATCAACTGACTGCTTACATATGGTAAATCAAACATTTTAATAACTGGGTCAAATTATTCTTTAGGAGGGTTGAATTTAATTGGACACTATATTTCAGGGACAACTCCCAGCTCCAAAGAAGTCAGAACATCACAGCTTCTGTCTTCTTCTTTTCATCTATGAGCAGTCTCACCTAAGCTGGAGGTACTGACTAAAGATGGCCGACAGCTCCTGTTGCTGCCCTGTCAACATGTGCATCAGGTGCTCCACAAACCCTCGACACCGGCTAATGTTACCCATACCAAGTTCCTGAAACAAACATCACAATCACCATACTTAATAATCAAGTCTGGACCACACAATCCAGTGACTGATACTCACATCGATGCACCCTATACCTGTACAGCAACACACAACATGAACTTAATGTTCCACTGCAAGAAATGGTAACCAAGGGGGAGATACTGGTTGCTTGTTGTAGAAGTCATCAATGTGCTAAATGTTGTGACAAAGCAAATTGAAACTAAAACACATTTCAGAGAGCATCACAGGCTTACCTTGGAGGGTGAGTGTAGAGCGACTGTCAGCCTGGCCCTCCTGGCCACGCAGCGGTAGTAGTACTTGAGGCAGTCACTCCACAGTCCCGACAGCTCTCTGGAAACACCAACCTCTGTATCAACCATCTCACGTCAATTATCTTGTATCAACCATCTGACATCCATTATCTTGTATCAACCATCTGACATCAATTACCTTGTGTCAACCATCTCACATCCATTATCTTGTGTCAACTATCTGACATCCATTATCTTGTGTCAACTATCTGACATCCATTACCTTGTGTCAACTATCTGACATCCATTATCTTGTATCAACCATCTCACATCCATCATCTTGTATGAACCATCTCACATCCATTATCTTGTATCAACCATCTCACATCCATTATATTGTATCAACCATCTCACATCCATTATCTTGTATCAACCATCTTACATCCATTATCTTGTATCAACCATCTGACATCCATTATCTTGTATCAACCATCTGACATCCATTATCTTGTATCAACCATCTCACATCCATTATATTGTATCAACCATCTCACATCCATCATCTTGTATCAACCATCTCACATCCATTATCTTGTGTCAACCATCTCACATCCATTATTTTGTGTCAACCATCTCACATCCATTATCTTGTGTCAACCATCTCACATCCATTATCTTGTAGCAACCATCTCACATCCATTATTTTGTATCAACCATCTCACATCCATTATCTTGTATCAACCATCTTACATCCATTATTTTGTATCAACTATCTCACATCCATTATCTTGTATCAACCATCTCACATCCATTATCTTATATCAACCATCTGACATCCATTATCTTGTATCAACCATCTCACATCCATTATCTTGTAGCAACCATCTCAGATCCATTATCTTGTGTCAACCATCTGACAGACGTTATCTTTTATCAACCATCTCACATCCATTATCTTGTAGCAACCATCTCAGATCCATTATCTTGTGTCAACCATCTGACAGACGTTATCTTGTATCAACCATCTCACATCCATTATCTTGTAGCAACCATCTCACATCCATTATCTTGTAGCAACCATCTCACATCCATTATCTTGTAGCAACCATCTCACATCCATTATCTTGTATCAACCATCTCACATCCATTATATTGTATCAACCATCTCACATCCATCATCTTGTATCAACCATCTCACATCCATTATATTGTATCAACCATCTCACACCCATTATCTTGTGTCAACCATCTGACAGACATTATCTTGTATCAACCATCTCACATCCATTATTTTGTATCAACCATCTCACATCCATTATCTTGTATCAACCATCTCACATCCATCATCTTGTATGAACCATCTCACATCCATTATCTTGTATCAACCATCTCACATCCATTATATTGTATCAACCATCTCACATCCATTATCTTGTATCAACCATCTGACATCCATTATCTTGTATCAACCATCTGACATCCATTATCTTGTATCAACCATCTGACAGACGTTATCTTGTATCAACCATCTCACATCCATTATCTTGTATCAACCATCTTACATCCATTATTTTGTATCAACTATCTCACATCCATTATCTTGTATCAACCATCTCACATCCATTATCTTATATCAACCATCTGACATCCATTATCTCGTATCAACCATCTCACATCCATCATCTTGTAGCAACCATCTCAGATCCATTATCTTGTGTCAACCATCTGACAGACGTTATCTTGTATCAACCATCTCACATCCATTATCTTGTATCAACCATCTCACATCCATTATCTTGTATCAACCATCTGACATCCATTATCTTATATCAACCATCTGACATCCATTATCTTGTATCAACCATCTCACATCCATTATCTTGTAGCAACCATCTCAGATCCATTATCTTGTGTCAACCATCTGACAGACGTTATCTTGTATCAACCATCTCACATCCATTATCTTGTATCAACCATCTTACATCCATTATTTTGTATCAACTATCTCACATCCATTATCTTGTATCAACCATCTCACATCCATTATCTTATATCAACCATCTGACATCCATTATCTTGTATCAACCATCTCACATCCATCATCTTGTAGCAACCATCTCAGATCCATTATCTTGTGTCAACCATCTGACAGACGTTATCTTGTATCAACCATCTCACATCCATTATCTTGTATCAACCATCTCACATCCATTATCTTGTATCAACCATCTCACATCCATTATCTTGTAGCAACCATCTCACATCCATTATCTTGTAGCAACCATCTCACATCCATTATCTTGTAGCAACCATCTCACATCCATTATCTTATATCAACCATCTCACATCCATTATATTGTATCAACCATCTCACATCCATCATCTTGTATCAACCATCTCACATCCATTATATTGTATCAACCATCTCACACCCATTATCTTGTATCAACCATTTGACATCTATCATCTTGTATCAACCATCTCATATCCATTATCTTATATGAACTAACTGACATTCTTTTTTTCTTCTTTTATTTTGTTGTTAAAACGTCACACTCATCAATATTCCAGTCATACGATTGTGGACGGTTAATCACATGAGTAGGGAATATGGTCTGCATTATTGTCACCTAGTAAACTTTGATGTCGGATGGTTCTGATCACAGCCAGAGTGAGTGATGTAGTGAGCAAGTGTGTTTATCATCCAAAACTGTGTTCCACAGGAGATATCGTTTGTGTGAGATCAGACGATATCTCCTAGGAGATACCGTTTTGCCAGTAGATTTTGCACAATGCCCTGACAATGCTATGACATCATGCACTGCAAATCTAATGGCAGTACTGTGTTCAGAGATGTACATTTTTCATTGAAAACTAATGAAGAGTGATTTTTGATGATAAATAGAATCTCACCCTCCTGTCTCCTGATATCAAATATATCAACACTCGTTGATAAATGTTAAAATATCCTCGGCAAGCCTTGGATATTTGTTACTTTATCAACTCGTGGTGATATATTTGATATCACAAGACACTCGGGTGAGATTCTCTATGTCCGTCCAAGTGAGCAGTTTGACACAGCATTTAGCAGTAATCCAGCCATATTACAATGGGGCATACTAGAAATGGATGGGCTCCACATTCTGTAACCATGGGCGGAAATAGAACTCAAGCCCCTATGAGTCAATACATCCCCTATCTAACCTGCTAGCAGTGGGCTTTACACCTCATACATGACAACTTACGTTGATTCTTCACCAACACCAGCAACAACATCAATGGGCGACACCAGCATGACTTTCCCTTCACCTTCGTCCACCATTGTCAACCCCTTCCTGTAGGACAACCCTGTACACAGCAGAAACAATGACTGTCAACACAAACCAACTTAGACTCAGACGTCATCAATAAACAATAGAAGACCCATCAACATAACATTACAAGACCAAAAGATCCTGTTCTTGGACTGCTACACACCTGCTGTTGTCAGATGCCGGAACAGATCTGCTAGACTCTTCCTCTTTCGAAGGTTCATCAGCTTGGCTTCTGACTTTTGGTGCTCTTTGTCCAGACCCTGTAACCATGGCAACAAGAAGAGGTAATACACATCTTGACCAAAAACAGAACTTACATCATCTACCAGTAACTCATTCATTTTAATACCATTTTACTTTAAAAATAAAGTTTATGTTAAGCTCATGTGTATTGGTATAGTTTTGACCTGAAAAATTGAAGTTAAATCAAAACACAAGGAAACCTGCCCCCTTTTGAGTGTGCTTCTCACGTGATTTTCACATCAGCTTATTTTGAAACCATTCATTGTGCAAGCTTATTTCTTAAGAAATCAAGTTTATGTAAAGGTTATGTGTATTGTAGTAGTTTTGACCTGAAAAATTAAAGTACAATTTTAACACAAGGAAATCTTAACCTTTGTGAAGGTGCTTTTCTGAAAAGAAAAATTCACATCAGCTTATTACTCACAATACAAAGTAGTAGTAGCCTCTATAGGTCTATGTAGGACAGATTTAGAAAAATTTTATGGGATCAGAGACCCACAATGAATCAGGACGTCAAGCATAAGATTAACCTCCATATTTAATATATACTGAGAGAAACAAATAAAGGAGCACAGGAAAATATAAGCATTCCTTTAATATTTTCCAGTTTTCATCACCAGCTTTAAATAACACTGTGGTGATGAAAACTGGAAAATAATAAAAAGAACGCTTGAATTTTCCTGTGATCCTTTATTTGTTTCTCTCAGTATATATTACTCAAATGAAGTCAAAGAACACCTGATTATTCCATAGCAGTAAAGTCATTCTGTCATGAGTAGTGTTGTTGGTTCTTTTGACAACTACCAGTGTCTGATGCTATTTTGTCTTCTAAGATGTGCCAACAGTACTTTATCAGACGATAATGTGCACTTTTTGCATTACGTCACAATGTATTGGCGTCACTGTGACATTCTAGTCTGCCCCTTTGTAATCGAATAATTTTGCATTACGTCACAATGTAAGCGACGTCACGATGCATGTCAGTTGTCATCGCCTCCTGCAGTAAACTACTCCGTTGCATCCCGTTTCTTGGTTTGCAGTTGCTTCATGCAGCTAACATCACTGGTGGAAACATTACGTTTATGTTTTCCGACGGTTAAAATGTCTCAATTCGACTAACAAGTGTTCAGCAACACGGTAACGTTCGCAATGTTTACATTCCCACAATGCAATCGTGGAATGTCGCTTGACTACTCAGCTTCATCTGGATGTACTGATCTAAACTTAAGTTGGTAGTAGAAATACGACGTTCATATTGCTCCATATGGTTTACGTTAATCACAGATGTAATTAAAATAATTTAGAGAAGATAATTAATACGAAGGTAAACTGTCATTAAACTGTTATCATTTGTTTTTTTCTGGTAACGTTCGTCTTAACGTAGGGGGGCAGACACATCAATAGAACAGCGCGCCAGTTAGCCCTGTGCGAGGATTCGTAATTTAGGTCACCGACACCGTCGTTTGTTTTCTGCCTTAAATTAATCGTAATTATCCTTAGAAACTATTAAATTTGTCAAGCGTCCTCGTACTTTAACTATAATAGTTCAGGGCGGAAGTGTGCTTTATTACACTATACATGGTGGTAGAGCGAACTGTATTTCTTAATTAAAAACTCTATGGGATGCATTCCAACTGACCGGTGTGACTTCCTCAGCCTGAAGCTCATGGACAGACTCAATTATCTCCCCTGTGAACTCATCAAGGACAGTGATGAGCTTGGTGTAGCGCATGTTGGACAGAGTTCTTCTCCAGTGTTTCTGGACCCGCATCGTCAGTGATGGCAGACGGGACTGCAGGCTGCCAGCAGACGCAGGAACTGTAGCCAAGTCAGGTTCATGTTTCTGGGCAGAAATCATTAACTACAGTAAACTATATGTGTAATGGCTGTGATTCTCAAACCTTTCCACAGTGATTTTATTGTGAATAAAATGTTAATATAAAACAACAGGTCCTCCTGTGTAAACACATGCGTGATATTAATTAACCACAGACATGGAGAACATTACAGGTGTTCTGATAAAACCAAACAAAGGGTATCAAAGATGACTACTTCTTCTACGTCATATCAATAGCTTCTGTATTTTGGCTGTCAGAACACAACAAAATCCTTAGAGTATCAACAGAAGTCCTGTTACCTATCTATAATCAGTTGTCCAAGCAATAGTATCATGCTACCCATAGGTGACCATGAGTCAGGAAACCCCTCTCTTTTCCATAGTCTTATAAATCTAGATACTTTGACTCATTAACAATTACAAGTATTGTTTCTTAATTCTTATGAATGCCCTACCACTATTACATCATAGCCAGAATACACCAGAGGCACTTGTGGGATAAGACATCCAGTAATACCCTAGATAAATAAGCCCCAAAATGTCTCTGTCTTTTCAGAGAACAAAATGTTTGGAGGTGCCAACTGGTATAATATTCCATCTCAAACCAAAAACATGATGGCATTACACAAAGTGAACATGGCTCCTGGCCTACCTGTTTGACGAGCATCTTGGTAGCAGCTTTACGACAGTATTCCTGTAGTCTGTCTCCACAGCTGACATGTGGATTGCTTGCCTGGTCTGAGTTATCTCCTTTCTCTGTCAGGAGATCGCCAACTGGTTTTTCTAATATTGTCTGGACGAGCAAATGATCAGGACCAATAAGAACACATACTTGTTATATAAATAAATACTTCAGGATATATATATTACAAAAATACTGCCAGTGACTCTTTGGAGTAATAGTAAAACATTTCCATTTGAATGTCAAAATTTACCTTAAACTCAAATATCATGTTACAAAATGCATCAAAAGTTTAAACACTGATCATTATCTGAATACACTAGACCTATATTAGACACTGTTTATAAGCATGTACTGGTGACTGGGGCTTTTAAATAACGTCTTTAACTGGTGTAAGTAAGTCTGACCAGACAAGATGTGTCCAAAAAACACCCCAAGAAATCTTGAAACTGTTGTTGATTCAATCCCTCTGAGCAGCCCGACACGCACCTGAAATGCCTTGGAGTATTTGTGTACAGTCTTGTGGGTCTTCTCCGTCGTCTGCTTCAAAGCCCAGTAGCTCATATCATTCCATCGGGCTATCTTCACAAAGCCCTGGAATAACATGCAATGTAGCATGTAGACATTGAGGTATAGAGATCAGAATGTGTCTTCTACGTAACTAGAACATGGAAACTTAGCTTACATATGTAAACATTGAGGTATAGAGATCAGAATGTGTCTTCTACGTAACTAGAACATGGAAACTTAGCTTACATATGTGTTAACAGGCATAATAATGCATTACATGGACCGTCAGTCATGTTAGCTACCATTATATAAAAAAGACCGGGCTTACACATGATGTTTGCTAAAGATCACCATGAAAGTTGGGCAAGCAATCAATACTATCTAAATATAAAGCTTTGCAACCTATCGGGCTTACAAGAAAAAAGTTGGCTTGCTACGCGCCTGGTTAAAGAATATCTGTACCTTTTCCCTAGAAGAATCATTGTTAAGGAAAAGTTTCACTTTCATAGGGACAGGTCACCAACATACAAAAGACCCACAAACGAGTATATGACTATATTACAGTGTCCAAATCCACAGACGATATATATTGGTTCAGTTGTGGGCTACACCACGTGTGATGGTATCACTGTTATCTCGCAGTCCTGTGAATATCACCCACACAAAACAGACAGGACTTCCTACATAGCTCCGCCATACCTTCAGCTCTTTCTCAATAGGCGTCCTCTGCCGTGTGACGTCTGCCTCCACCACAGCCAGAAACTGCCTATAAAACTGGTACACATTCCACAGGAGGTTCAACAATACATCTGAAACAGTCAAAGGACACCACTCTGCATCTGTGCAATAACATCCATCTGTTCTACTAGAGTATAAAACAAAAACAATGTTGAGCAAGTGACAATGTGTACAAAATTTCATCTGAACAAGAAAGTATTCACTCTTCTTTAAAAGGCTGGTGAGCCTGACAACTCCAGTCATGAACCATCACTTATGGACCAACCACTAACTACAGAACTGACCCACCTTGCTTGGGAGACTTGTCCATGTGAGTCAGCTGACAGTGGAAAGTGTACACCATCTCTAGGCGGCAGCGGAACTCTCCCAGGCTGGAAGTTTCCAGGAACTGTTCCAGAGACTTCAGGATATCTTCTGCAGTTGGCTCTGGGATCTAGGTGAAGAGAAAAGGTGAGTTTGAGTTAGAGGTGGTAAGAGGTATATCGAGGAGATGAGAGGGTGTCAGGTGTAAAAGCAAGAGTGAATATAATATTCAGACATGAATCTGGTAATTGTCTGTTTCAGTAAACTCTCCTGTCTACTTACATCCTCATTCTGCTGTGATGACAAGAAAGAGCCAATCAGTTGGTAGATGTGGAACCACCATCGTGCAGCTTTATTCCTAACTTTCTCGGCCTGTGTGTCGAGTGACCGGTTCCAGCAGCTGTGGATGAATAAGTAAGATTGAATTACAGACCTGCTCAATATATACAGAAACACTTCAAGATACATCACAGAATTTTCCTTGATAAGTAACAATTGACTGGAAGACCATATAATGGTGTGACATTGTCAGTTAGGATTCAAACTCAGACAACATCATTACAATGTTCCATACCTTCAGGCCTCTCTACCACATGCCAATTTCTTTGTTTTCTGTCAAAGCGCTGAGAAATATTTCCCAAAATCCACTATGCAGTTTCATAGTGTGTCAGTATACTAAGAACAAACACCATTGACAAAAACATTCATCTTTATTCTGCTATGATAAATTTTTCATGAACTTTGCAGATGATGTAACTGCCAATCATGTAACAAAAATCCAGTTAGCTACCATCTCCAGCTGACTTGAGAAGTTAAATAGCATGTAACAGTTTATTTGCTGTGTAATATAGGATCGTTTCACCCACCTAAGTTCCAGTTTCCTCCACTGTATTATCATAGAGGTGACGTCTGCTAGTTGTGTTGCCATGGAGACATGTGCAGCAGCATTTGCCTCCCAGTCCTGGGACTTCTCCAACACCAGCTCAAGCCCAGTGAGGAACTTCATGACGGGACAGGTTACAGGGAAGGACAGCACTCGGTCCACGATTGTCTGCAGCTAAACAAAAACAACACCATTAAATATGCAAGTTACAAATACAGTGATGAAGACACTGGCAGAAAGGAGTTGTGGGATAACTATTCAGAGCCAAAAACATTTGGGAGCATGAAGATGGAAAACACAATTTCACAAAAATATCTAAAAACATATTCATGATCCCTTACTTATTTTGTTTGGTATCTGTGTTGTACCAACCACTACAAGGAAAGAAATCAGCACTAAATGCTTGCAATCTGATTTGTGTTGATCAGTAACAGTAATGAAAATGTACTTTTAAATGGAAATATTTGGTATTGAGAATAATCAGTCCCTTGATGTTCATGATATTGTTTTAGACATCCTGGTTGTAACACGTTGCACATGATCCCTGACCTATCCTGGGAATACTACAGGGATGTTGACCTTTACTTACTATTTTCAGGGTGGGATGGTCTGGCCATTCCTGCTGTAACTCGGACACACGGGCTGAAAATCTGGTCAGAACTGGTCTACACTGGATCACCTCAGCCACGTTGGAGTCAGTATAGATGTTGTAGACTGGCGATTCCTTCGGTACAAGTGGATTGTTGTGGTCACTATCTGCCGACTGAGATACACGGACTGATGTCTCTACAGCACCACACACCAGCAGGTGGCCTCCAAGCATCTCCAAATCTGCTGCACTGCCTGGAAGCAAGAAAAGATGACTTTGACACAATAACCCAGACACTGGACATTGCTACGCCATGAAGGTACACCAAGTGGTAACAACATGGAGGAACAACATCTGTCTATTTGGTTGCTACTTTTGCCACAGTCAACAATATTCCAACCATATCAGTACAAAAACTCTGGGTCTGACAAACCCACTGTCAGGATACGATGATGCACAATACACCAGGTAGCCCAGGCCCCGATTTCTCGAAACAAACTTAAGTTTTTACTCAAATTTCAAACTGAGTTTGACAATTTAAAACAGCTGAATTTTTAACTCAACAGCATTTTTTAAATACAAAAGCCCAAACAACTTAAGTAATATATCCACCAAACTCAAATTGTCTACTATGTTTGAGTTTAATATCAATTTCAGTTCATTCTGGGAAATGCATTTTCTCAACTTTGAGTTAAAACTCTAACTTCAGTCAAAACTCAGACTTTAGTTTGTTTTGAGAAATCAGGGCCAGATCTATCACTCCATTCAGTTTAGTCAAGTCTTCCCCTTGCAGGGCCTCAAGGGGGGTACAATGACGCACTGATGTTGACAAATAACTGACATGGCTGTTGTGCAATATAGACAAACTTTATGGATAACAACTTCTTTATTTCATGAGTGCAACGTTACACTCAGTATATATACTTTGCTTCCACTTCATGTTTACATTCCTGCTTGACAACAGTACAAGATTCTGTGTCGAAACATCACACTCACAAAATAAAGAGGTTGTTATCTATAAAGTTTGTCTATTTTGTACTTCCAAAAAATGCCACTCAAAGAAGTTATGTCTGTAGTGGTACACTGTTTCTTTTATCTGCCCAAGAAGTTCCTCATGGTAAAGACGACTGATATAAATCCTCGTTAGGATTAGAAAGCCACAATAACTCGGTGCGCCTAGTCGCTGCAAGAGTTGCATACTCCCCAGGGAGTTGAGAGTGATAATGCGATGTGCCGTTGAGATTGACATCCAATGATCAAGGGAAAAAATACCAGCACCTTGAGCATGCACTAGTGCGTGGATATGTGCGCTATAGCTATATAAATATCCTATAACAATAATAATAATATAAATTTGGGAGGAAAACCTGTAGTGATGCAATCTTTGACAATGACCACACTGAGGAAACCCAAAAGCAAGCGTTTGGAGCTAACATTCATTACTGACAACTGCAATGGTGACACAACTCAATGTCATTCAGGCATGCGAACAATTCTTACATGTGATGCAACAAAGCCAATGAAAAGAACCAACCTAGAGCCTTCCATCCCATCTTGCCCAGCTGTGCGGCAACCGAGTACCTCATTAATGCAGGTAGAACGTGGTCCTGGGGCAAGACCTGTGGGAGTTCCGGCCTTCTGATCCACTCGGTGCTGGTCAGGGTGGTGAAGATCTTCTGGTGGCAGTTCAGGATGAGGGACATCTCTGCTGGACTGATTCTGTCCACTCCTGGAGTGACTTCATCTTTAGTCATCTCCTCTTGATCAGCGTCTGTTCCTCCCAGGGCCTTCTGCCCAGTTACATCTTCATGACGACATAATCCTGTACATGATTATAACACAGGTGAATTCCTGATGGTTATAACTCTAGATGCCCACTAGCTTCATTCAATCAGTGAATACAGAATATAGATATAATTAACAGATACGAATAAATTTTCCAGAAAAGTTGTAAAAATGTCTAAAGATTGACAAACAGTATCCCTACATGTCAGTGAAGTGACTCCAACAATGAATAAATGTTCCAGTAAGATTGACAAAGATAAGACGAAGGAATAAGCTGTTATGTTTTTTTTTGCTTTCACCAACATTCCATCACTACAATGGACGGAGACCCTTGTTCAGAATCAAACCCAGACATTTGGTGTCACTGACTGAACACTTTAACCAAAGGCTACCCCACTGAGAAAGGAAGGAAGTCATCTCACCTTCTCATAGGAAGGGAAACTTGCACGGAAGTCTTCCTCCTCCTTCTGCTCCTCACTGCGGTCGTCTCCATGTGTCTGAGCCTTGTAGCGGAACAACGCCTGTTCCTCTTCCTCTTTCCTCCGCCTCGCCTCCTCCTGCTCCTGCCATGCTCTCACAAACAGCTCAAACAATCGGGACAAGGTGAAGGTCAGCTGAGGTGCAAGTTCACCCGACATCAGGCAGTGGGTCTTCACCAACAAGAGAGCATCTTTCAGAAACCTGTGGAACATAAATCTGAGTTAGCATTGTGGACATAGAATAAGCAAAGATTAAACAGACACACAAATCAAGTCTTTGAATAGCATCTAGAGTGAGTGAGTGAGTGAGTTGGGTTTTACGCCACTTTTAGCACAATTCCAGGAATATCATCCTGGGGGACACCAGGAATGGGAATTACATTAAGAGGTGATACACACAAAGGGGAGAATTTATAGATGTCAACTCCTTCTGCAAGAAGCAGGAGTCAGCATAATTGCATACTTGATCAGTTGAATGGTGCATAATAAAGGAATAAGTATGCACTTGAAAACATTGTGTTCCTTATAATACAAATTAACATTACAAAATTCTTTCACTTTAACATACAAATATTTCTGAAACTTACTTGGCACACATTTCTTTCTCCTGTACAACAGCTGTGTCCGTGTCCTGCAGCTGGGTGAAGCTGCCGACTGCTCGCCATGTGACGTCTGCTACCAGAACATCAGCCAGCTGAAGCATGCTGGGAGTTTGAGGGCTGATTGCTGGGAATCTGCTAAGACATGTAATTGTCTGCTCAGCGGTGCTCACACTTTCAAACTGCAATAAAACAAAAATGTATTCATATTTCTATTGACATTTAGCCCAATATATCTTAAGTAAGCTACTGATGTAGTAAATAGTCTCTGATAAAAGTCATGTCAAGCTGGAATATTAGACATACCTTCGCTTTGTGAGCCAACAAATCCACCTGTTGTGCAATCATCCTCATACCCAGGGATACCTGAAACAACAAAAGAATGTCATCATTTGTGAAGGATAGAGACTTCACTGGCAGTGACCTGGTAAGTGTTGGATCATATATTCAGATTGCTGTATCTGAGAGATAGAAACACATCTTATGTGGAAATAATTAGATTTCTACCTTGTCCTTAAATAAGTCATGTAAGTCAAAGATTTCATATATTTCTGCAGCTTAAGCATCAACTTTCTATCATCATCTCATGAAATACAGTGATGATTCAAGAATGCTCAAGATTTACTCAAAAACACAGAGATTCTTCAACATGAAATTCAAGATGGTTGCCCAAGTGGGACCCACGGACTGTCAGTACCTGTAGTGTGGCCAGTGTGAAAGGCTCCAGCAGATCCCGGTAGCAAGGGTATTCCTGCTCCAGTCTTTGCAGGAACCTGTGGAGTGTCGTCTGCCACACTCTCTCCTCTCGGACACAGCTAGTTGTTGTGATGTCACCTTGGAGTTGCTCCTGCAGCATCTGATTGGCTGAGAGAAGCTTGCTGAGAAGGTCTGTCACATGACTGGTCGATCCCACGCTCTGGAGGAAACTGGAGATGTCTTGTACCAACAGAGGGAACTGCAATACCAGCAAGGATGACACATTCAAGTCTACAGTTGAGTTAATAAGTTGGTTTATGATGCTACCTTGGATCTACCTGTGACACACATCATACCCACTGCTACACATATCGTATCTGCCACAACACACCTAGGATCTACCTGTGACACACATCATACCCACTGCTACACATATCATATCTGCCACAACACACCTTGGATCTACCTGTGACACACATCATACCCACTGCTACACATATCGTACCTGCCACAACACACCTAGGATCTACCTGTGATACACATCATTCCCACTACTACACACCTTGTATCTGCCACAACACACCTTGGATCTACCTGTGATACACATCATTACCCACTGCTACACATATCGTATCTGCCACAACACACCTTGGATCTACCTGTGATACACATCATACCCACTGCTACACATATCGTACCTGCCACAACACACCCTGGATCTACCTGTGATACACATCATTCCCACTGCTACACATATCGATCTGCCACAACACACCTTGGATCTACCTGTGATACACATCATACCCACTGCTACACATATCGTACCTGCCACAACACACCTTGGATCTACCTGTGATACACATCATTCCCACTACTACACACCTTGTATCTGCCACAACACACCTAGGATCTACCTGTGATACACATCATTCCCACTACTACACACCTTGTATCTGCCACAACACACCTAGGATCTACCTGTGATACACATCATACCCACTACTACACACCTTGTATCTGCCACAACACACCCTGGATCTACCCAGACACACATCATACCCACTGCTACACATATCGCACTCTGCCACAACACACCCTGGATCTACCTGTGATACACACATCATACCCACTGCTACACTTATCGTGTATCTGCCACAACACACCCTGGATCTACCTGTGATACACATCATACCCACTGCTACACATATCGTACTCTGCCACAACACACACCTGGATCTACCTGTGACACATCATACCCACTGCTACACATATAGGATCTATCTGTGACACACATCACACCCATCACAACACACCTAGGATCTACCCAGACACACATCATACCCACTGCTACACATATCGGATCTGCCTGCCACAACACAACACACCTAGGATCTACCTGTGATACACATCATACCCACTGCTACACATATCTGCCCACACCTGCCACAACACACCTGGGATCTACCTGTGATACACATCATACCCACTGCTACACATATCGTATCTGCCACAACACACCTAGGATCTACCTGTGACACACATCATACCCACTGCTACACATATCGTACCTGCCACAACACACCTAGGATCTACCTGTGACACACATCATTCCCACTGCTACACATATCGTATCTGCCACAACACACCTAGGATCTACCTGTGATACACATCATACCCACTGCTACACATATCGTATCTGCCACAACACACCTTGGATCTACCTGTGATACACATCATACCCACTGCTACACATATCGTATCTGCCACAACACACCTAGGATCTACCTGTGATACACATCATACCCACTGCTACACACCTTGTATCTGCCACAACACACCTTGGATCTACCTGTGACACACATCATTCCCACTACTACACATATTGTATCTGCCACAACACACCTTGGATCTACCTGTGACACACATCATACCCACTGCTACACATATCGTATCTGCCACAACACACCTAGGATCTACCTGTGATACACATCATACCCACTACTACATACATATGTATCTGCCACAACACACCTCAGGATCTACCTGTGATACACATCATTCCCACTGCTACACATATATCAGATATCTACAACACACCTAGGGATTCTGCCACAACACACCTTGGATCTACCTGTGACACACATCATACCCACTGCTACACATATCGTATCTGCCACAACACACCTAGGATCTACCTGTGACACACATCATACCCACTGCTACACATATCGTATCTGCCACAACACACCTTGGATCTACCTGTGACACACATCATACCCACTGCTACACATATCGTGCATCTGCCACAACACACCTTGGATCTACCTGTGATACACATCATACCCACTGCTACACATATCGTGATTCTGCCACAACAACACACCTTGGATCTACCTGTGACACACATCATACCCACTGCTACACACCTTGTATCTGCCACAACACACCTTGGATCTACCTGTGACACACATCATCTGCCACTACTACACATATTGTATCTGCCACAACACACCTTGGATCTACCTGTGACACACATCATACCCACTGCTACACACTAGGATCTAATCTTGTATCTGCCACAACACACCTTGGATCTACCTGTGATACACATCATTCCCACTACTACACACCTTGTATCTGCCACAACACACCTTGGATCTACCTGTGACACACATCATACCCACTGCTACACACCTTGTATCTGCCACAACACACCTTGGATCTACCTGTGACACACATCATACCCACTACTACACACCTTGTATCTGCCACAACACACCTTGGATCTACCTGTGACACACATCATTCCCACTACTACACACATTGTATCTGCCACAAAACACCTAGGATCTACCTGTGACACACATCATCCCCACCTGTGACTGCTGTGGCCTGTACACCTAGGATCTACCTGTGACACACATCATCCCCACCTGTGACTGCTGTGGCCTGTACACCTAGGATCTACCTGTGACACACATCATCCCCACCTGTGACTGCTGTGGCCTGTACACCTAGGATCTACCTGTGACACACATCATGCCCACCTGTGACTGCTGTGGCCTGTACACCTAGGATCTACCTGTGACACACATCATGCCCACCTGTGACTGCTGTGGCCTGTACACCTAGGATCTACCTGTGACACACACACTCCCCACCTGTGACTGCTGTGGCCTGTACACCTAGGGATCTACCTGTGACACACATCATCCCCACCTGTGACTGCTGTGGCCTGTACACCTAGGGATCTACCTGTGACACACATCATCCCCACCTGTGACTGCTGTGGCCTGTACACCTAGGATCTACCTGTGACACACATCATCCCCACCTGTGACTGCTGTGGCCTGTACACCTAGGATCTACCTGTGACACACATCATCCCCACCTGTGACTGCTGTGGCCTGTACACCTAGGATCTACCTGTGACACACACACATCCCCACCTGTGACTGCTGTGGCCTGTACACCTTCCTCTTCTGCAGGTCAGTCACCTTCTGGGTAAGCGTCTGCTGTCTCTGCAGCAGGAAGCGCACTCGGGGGTGGGGACAAATGGACTCAGCCAGTCCCCGCCCTGTCAACAGCTGCAGCTGCAGCTCCACCACCTCCAGCTCTGCCTCAACATCACTCAACTACAGGGAGAAAGCAGCAATTGTGAGAAAATGTAAATTACCTACATTGACATGAGCTTAACAATGCTCCGACAATTCAACAATATGATGATGAGTCAGCTTTATGTTGGCTGAATCTCAACGTGATACTACCGCCACTGTTGTGAAGTCAAGACCTGGCACTGGCAAACCAAGGAACACAGTGATGCTTACTCTGGCATTGGAAACCATCATCAAGGGAGGTAACTCTGTACAGGTAATGGGAACTGCAGCTCCTCAATCACTTTCATGTATACAGAGGCAGCAAAATGAACAAAGGATGCAATATCCAATGCAAGTCATAGAGAATTTTAGAAAGTGTTTTAATAAATACACCATGTGCATAACTCACTGATTTCAAGTTCCAAAACCATGGTACTTAAAGATATTTGTCTGTGTGACACAATCTGCCCAGCAGTTACAAATTCAAAAGTACCTCAGGAATGCAATAGATTTTCAGAGTAGCAATTTAGAAAGCCATCTTGGAATCCTTGACACTGTCTGTTTTCTAAAGATTTTCCTTGACAATTTTTCTTTCCTAGATATTTTCCACCTATCTGGTTGGTTTTTTTAGTGAGTGAGTTAGTGAGGTGATCACTCAGCAATATTCCAGTTATATGAGTGAGTGAGTGAGTTTAAATTTACACCAATATTATCAATATTCCAGCAATATCACGGCAGGGGACACCAGAAAAGGGTCTCACACATTGTACCCATGTGGGGAATCGAACCGGGTCTTCAGTGTGACGAGCAAACGCTTTAATTATTAGGCTACCCCACCACCCTCCAGCTATATGGCAGCGGTCTGTAAATAATCGAGTCTGACCAGCCAATCCAGTGATCGACAGCATGAACATTTATCTATCCAACTGGGATATGATTATGCGTATCAACAAAGTCAGCGAGCCTGACCATCGGATCCCGTTAGTCGCCCTTACCACAAGCATTGATTTCTGAAGATCAATTCTAACCCGATCTTTACAGGTGTTTTGCTTTTTTGACATTCATGTACCTCATCTTGAATATGTTGCAGCTTGACTGCCTGCTTCTCTACAGGATCAACAGGTCCTCTGGGAGCCAAGAGGATCATGTGTGACAGCCCCAAATACACCAGACCCCGCCCGATGTTGCTGAGACTGTCCTCCGTGTCTTCCTGGCTCAGGTCATGCAGGATTTCACAGCTTCTGTGGAGGACAGGAACAGCTGCCGAGTCGATGGAGTCAGACACACACTGGAGCCAGCTGTGTGCCTGTCTGATCGCAGCAGACGTCAGTGGCGTCTGCTTATCTGATGAGTGAAGGTCATCTAAAACTGCTGCATATTGCCCTCGGTCAGCAGGGGTCAGTAGCGACTTGATGGAGTCCAAAAGATGAATGAAGCTTCTAAATAAGTATTTACTTGTTTGGTTTCTGAAATAAATGTATACACAGTAACTTACTCAAACCATAGTTCACAAAACAAGATTTATTACTATGAGTATAGACAAAGGTGTCTACTACTATGCAATTTGACTGAACAATTGATTTGAATAATTCAAATCTTGAAAATAACTTAGGTACAGGAGAATGGTCAGAATGAAATAAGATGTCAAGCAACTATTGTCATAGTTGTACCTGCAATGCATGGACATAGACAATCCATGTCCGGGACACAAGTTGAGCTTCTACACTCTGTACTTACTTGATACTCCTCTCTGGACTGCTCAAGACAGAAGCATGACTCCACACATGGTGCCGGATCAACTCTAACACTCTCAACTGATGGTCGAAGTGCTTTAGGGGGACATCTACAGGGAGGGACTCAGCCTCACTCTGGTGTCTGTAGTCACGAGACAACAGACTGAATGCAAAATAGGACACGGACGAAGTCTGGAACATTCCGGGACCCTGAATAGACAAGATTAAAAATGTTAATATTTTCAAATCATTTGACTCAGAAACCATAAAGAGGAAGTTGAAACAGTATTGACAGACACTCTCCAATGAGACTCACCAGTGAAAGTTCTGTTTCTGTTTCCGCATGATCATCTTTTCTTTTATTCCACTGTAGCCATTGGCAACAGTTCCTGGAAGCTGTGCACCTCCACAGCATATCCAGAACACTCTTGGAGAATGTAACATCTTGTCCTGCATCTCGTTCCTGACAAAGAATAGAATACAATGTTTATAGGTTAAGTTTTTTCTTAATTTCATGATATCTTACTAAACAGACAAAAAGCATTCAAATTCATTCAAGACATTCAAGACATTTTTCACCTTTATGCAATCACAAAGTTTAAAGAACTTTACAAGAGAAAATTAGTGTTGCTATGATAAGCAACATTTAATCTATATTGTCGAGGCTCATACAAGATTTATTTTGGATGAACACTGACTAAGGCAAGACAATCCAGTGATTGACATCAGAATAGAATACAATGGTTACAAAGTTGTTTTTTTTTTTTAATTTGATGATATCTTACTTTTAAAACAGGCAAAAAGCATTGAAATTCCAAAGACATTTTTCACCTTTATGCAATCACAAGATTGATTTACAAGAACTTTACAAGAGACAGTCAGTGTTGCTATGATATGCAACATTTAATCTGCATTGACATCAAGGGCATTATCTATGCTATTGGGATATGATGGCATGCATCAACCAAGTCGAATCCCATTAGAAGCCTCTTCAAAGAAACATGGGATACTGAAGACCTATTCTGTGCTAGAATCAAAACTAAAAAAACGATTTTGAATCTACTTGAAAGTTCCACTAGTCAAAATACAGTATGAAATCATGTTATGGTTTCAAAGAAATATTAATCCTGTGACACATCAGGGTATTTTCTCATTTATAAAATTTTCCATTTCACCTGTGTTTTCTTCATCAGCTCCAGGTGCAACAAAGTGTCAGGTGTGTAATGCAGACAATAATCCTGCAGGTGAGACAGGTGTGACGAGTCTGCTGGCACACCTGGTAGCAAACTGAGATGAGCCACCACACTCAAGTGTTCAAACAAGGGCCATAACTCTACACAGCCAGCTGGCAGAGTCTCCTCAGCAGTGGTGTTGGGGTCCGATGCGACAGGGTCAGATGTGCACATGTCAGTGTCCGAGGTCAGATGCAGATTGTACAACCCAAGACAAGTCGTCACCTTCTCAAACAGGCCTTCAATGCCATCTAGAAATAGAGTGAGTGAGTGAGTTTAGTTTTATGCCACTTTTAGCAATATTCCAGCAAGATCATGGCAAGGAACACCAGAAAATGGGCTTCACACATTGTACCCATGTGGGGAATCGAACCTGCATCTTCGGCGTGACGAGAGAACACTTTAACCACAAGGCTACCCCACCGCCTCTTTAGAAATAGAACAAATAGACACCACAAATAGAAATCTTGTTCTTGGTACATTTCATACCTTCCAAATATTCAAAGAGATTGTCAAAGTTAACCAAAAGTCAAACTTTACAGACCAATGGACAAAGAGTGCACAAAGGCTTTCAGTCAACTGAGATAAGCCTAATTTCTGGCTATTTTATCTATTTCATAATTTATCAAAACTTTAAACGAACCTGTTGATGTTTCTGTTTCTTTAATCAACCCTGAGAGTTCCAGTATTTGCTTCCGAACTAAATAACCACTGTGAACCATGGCCTTGACCTTGTTCAGTACAACACCAGAGGGCACTTCCTCATACACGCTCACAAGGTTCCTTAACGTCTGCAACCTCCTTGTCAACATTGTTTCACATTCTGACATCATAGCAGCAGGGTGACCAAAGTCATTCCAGATTCTCTCAAACTGTTTTGCGGACTGGTTGTCTTGTCCGAGAGTTCGCTGGAGCTGAGTCACAGCTGATTGAAGTTTAGAGGATGAGCTGAAACAAATTACATGTGTTATATTGAACTCTTAATGATTAATGTAAACTGTGTAATTTGAAAGATTTTTATTTATCTTGACAATTCATTCTTCTGAAGACCATTGTCAATTGACATGATAATCTTTTTCTGAATTGGAAGAATAGTGTAACTAGTATGGTGCTCACATGAGTTTCATCTTTAAAACCAGCCTATCAAGAAACATTAACCCACCATCTTGGACACCTACATACCCAGTGGATCCGAGGCTTGAGAAGACAGCCAGTGTTTTGTTGTTGAACCAGTTCCAGTGTAGGGCGAGTTGACAAGTGAAGCTCTGCAGTGTCATATGCTGCAAGCGTTGGGCCAAACATAGCAGACGACACATCCAGGGCAGGCAGGACAGGATCTAACAAAATAATATGGAGTTGAAACTATCATGTAATGAAATGTACGTTCTTGCATAAGAGTGATTATGATTTTATGCAGCAATATCACAGCAGGAGTCAGAAAATGACTTCACATATTGTACCAATGCAGGGCATCAAACCCAGGTCTTTGGCATAATATAACAACTAGCCTACCCCAGAGCCCATTCTTGCATAAGAGGAGTGAAATCTCTATATTACTAATCTGGACCTTCTCCACAGTTTGGTCCTGTCACTGAGGGGCCAACTATTTTGTGGAGTTGGGGTCCAAGATATGGAGTCCCAGGATGTGGATTCTTGCATGGGGAAGCTAAGATGAAGGCCAGGGATATGGAGCCCAAGAACAGACAGAATGTGGAGACTCAGGTGAATGCAAGGGATATGGAGGTCCAGCATGAAGAGGCTCAAGTGAAGGCAGAGTATGTGGAACCACAATGAAGGCCAAGCATGGGAAGGCCTGACGAAGGCAATGAATATGGAGGCTCATCAGGAAGCCAGTGATATGGAGGCATAGAATGTGGAGGCTCATCAGGAAGCCAGTAATATGGAGGCATAGAATGTGGAGGCTCACGACTGACTGACTGACTGACTGACTGAGTTTGGGTTTACGCTGCTTTTAGCAATATTCCAGCAATATGACGGCGGGAGACACCAGAAATGGAAGCTCAGAAGAAAGGAGGGATATGGAGGCATAGAATGTGGAAGCTCAGAAGAAACCAGGGATATGGAGGCATAGAATATGGAGGCTCAGAAGAAACCAGGGATATGGAGGCATAGAATGTGGAGGCTCATCAGGAAGCCAGTGATATGGAGGCATAGAATGTGGAGGCTCAGAAGAAACCAGGGATATGGAGGCATAGAATGTGGAGGCTCAGAAGAAACCAGGGCTATGGAGGCATAGAATGTGGAGGCTCCGACTGACTGACTGACTGACTGAGTTTGGGTTTACGCTGCTTTTAGCAATATTCCAGCAATATGACGGCGGGAGACACCAGAAATGGAAGCTCAGAAGAAAGGAGGGATATGGAGGCATAGAATGTGGAAGCTCAGAAGAAACCAGGGATATGGAGGCATAGAATGTGGAGGCTCATCAGGAAGCCAGTGATATGGAGGCATAGAATGTGGAGGCTCAGAAGAAACCAGGGATATGGAGGCATAGAATGTGGAAGCTCAGAAGAAACCAGGGATATGGAGGCATAGAATATGGAGGCTCAGAAGAAAGCAGGGCTATGGAGGCATAGAATGTGGAGGCTCATCAGGAAGCCAGTGATATGGAGGCATAGAATGTGGAGGCTCAGAAGAAACCAGGGCTATGGAGGCATAGAATGTGGAGGCTCAGAAGAAACCAGGGCTATGGAGGCATAGAATATGGAGGCTCAGAAGAAAGCAGGGCTATGGAGGCATAGAATGTGGAGGCTCAGAAGAAACCAGGGCTATGGAGACATAGAATGTGGAGGCTCAGAAGAAACCAGGGATATGGAGGCATAGAATGTGGAGGCTCAGAAGAAACCAGGGCTATGGAGGCATAGAATGTGGAAGCTCAGAAGAAACCAGGGATATGGAGACATAGAATATGGAGGCTCAGAAGAAAGCAGGGCTATGGAGGCATAGAATGTGGAGGCTCAGAAGAAACCAGGGATATGGAGACATAGAATGTGGAGGCTCAGAAGAAACCAGGGATATGGAGGCATAGAATGTGGAGGCTCAGAAGAAACCAGGGCTATGGAGGCATAGAATGTGGAGGCTCAGAAGAAACCAGGGATATGGAGGCTCAGAAGAAACCAGGGATATGGAGACATAGAATGTGGAGGCTCAGAAGAAAGCCAAGGATATGGAGGCATAGAATGTGGAGGCTCAGAAGAAAGCAGGGATATGGAGGCATAGAATGTGGAGGCTCAGAAGAAAGCAGGGATATGGAGGCATAGAACTTGGAGGCTCAGAAAAAACAGGGATATGGAGGCATAGAATGTGGAGGCTCAGAAGAAACCAGGGATATGGAGGTCCTGGATGTTGGGATACACGGATGTGAAGACGAAATGGAAGGCTTGGGAATGCCCTGTGTTGTTTTGTTTAAAACAGTACATGTTTACATTGTTGACTGACTTTTCTTGGCATTGCAGGTATTTATTACAAAATATCAAATTAATATAAAACAATTTCTTAATTTTAAAGATATGTGAACCATATCCATGCAATATTGTGCAACTTTTCATGTTAATCACTATTCAAACACACTTAACAACCGAACTGTGTCATCTAAACATGAGTATAATAGGTAGTGTTCAAAGATTTCATCAAATTTGATATAAACTGTTGATAATGATTAGAATAAATATCAAAACAAAAAGGACATCAGTATTGGCTCCAAGTCTGCATTCTTGTGATATAACATTTAAATATCTGTAATGTTTACTGCCTGTGTAATGTGGTTTGTTTGAAGTGTGTATCCAGTACAGTGTCAACACCAAAACCAATGGAATGGTTCCACCTCAGTACAAGGACACCCACACCAGGCACCATGCTGTGCTGCACTGTAGTCGTGTTGAAACATATCAGTGATGGCCAATGCATAGTGCAGATGATCAAGCCTCTTATGTCGTCTTCACATGGTTGATCATTATAATATTATTGATCCTTTATCCAAAAGTTTCTTTCTATTAAATTATAAGCACAACAGTTAGATATTCCTTTCAATTGGCATGACTAAATCTGATTAAATGCTTCCTATTCCTAGGCAATGTGGTTTATAAACAAATGGCACAGTTTGAGGAATAATTTCAATTAAAATTCAAGTCATGTTTTGTTCCACTACATCTTCCTTAAATTTTCAAATCTGTGCCGAGCTGGTTAGTTTCATAGAAAAAGGATCTCAGATATTTTCCCCACAGCTTTTTGTAACTATTTTTTCACTAGATTATTTTCACATTTTAATTACTGCATGTTTTCTATGACAATGACTCTTTGTTTGGATTCCATGGACAAATCTAGTGTTGGACATTCTCCGAAAGTTTCAGAATGATTCCTTTAGCCAGTTAAGAGGAGTATATCTAACATACAATCTGACAAGAGATGGGTGGGCAGTGTGTAATGGTGTGGTTTGGACCTTAATTCCAAATGAGCCGAGTTGGTCAGTGCGAGCTGATATTACAAAGCCGTTATGTGTGGGTGTATAATTCATATGGGCATTGACTGTAAACCAAAATCTCTTTTTTCTGCCTTGTAAGTGAAAATGTAATGCAAACGGACAACAAAAAATCCTGCAACAAATTAAACAAGATTAAGAAACAAATATCAGTGCACAATTTTTATTAATGTAATTCAGCATCTTGGCATGAGATATTTTCCCATCTCCCTGATGCAGACAATGAAAATATCAGCGTCTGTAGAATAGCAGGCGAACCTCTCCCAGTGCTTCAGGGTCACTGGGGCTAACAAGAACCGCCATTCATCAAATAAATGGCATTTTGTTAAATGTCATGCAAAAATACCATAAAGATTTTCCTTCACATTGATTATTAATAACTTTGTTTCACCTAATTAAATTGCCGATTCATTGATTTGCCCATGATAGAGGTCACATGGTTCCTGGCTGGTCAGCGAGTCACTGGTCATGGAACACGCAACTCAGGTCTTCAACAGAGGGGTATAAGCTAAACTCCTAATGAACAGTATGATAACTGATACGTGAAATATCAACCCATTGTGAGTGAGTGAGTGAGTGAGTGCCAAACAATCACAAAAAAACATTCCACATTCAGCAATATGCAGAGTTATGAGTTGCTGTATAGCAAACATTGTTGAAAAACATTCACTCACTCACTCACTCACTCAATGTAGTGCTACCAACTTTTAGTGTGAGTGAGTGAGTGAGTATGGTTTTACACTGCTTTTAGCAATATTCCAGCAATATCACTGCAGGGTACACCAGAAATGGGCTTCACACATTAGGCGTGTCAAACACCAACTTTAAAAACTTACCTTTGTAAATGTGCTTTCCGAAACAGGGTCTATCTTCTCAATAAGGGCAGACAACTCTGTCTCCATCTCCTCATACATGTAGCTCAAATGGACAATAGCTGTAGATGTTGCGAATCCTTGCGACACTGTAAAATTATGGACGATGTTAATGAAAGGAGGAAATTTACCAAGCAACACGTTTACTGATACTGAAAATAATGTCACTTCACAGATTTCTAGCTGCCATTCAGTTGGTTTTTTTCTGGCTTTTTTTTCTTCTGTTACATAGAATCACATAAAGCTCACGGATTGAAGGACAGATCAAAATTAGAATTTAAACCTGGAACTCTTTATTAACAGGAGAAATGAAACTACCACTCTTGTATTCCAAGAAAGGGAGTATATTCTCAATAGAATTCATTGCTGTAATTGATATAAATGTTTCATTTTCATTTGCAAGTTCTCTAACATCCAATCAGACTGTGTGGTTCTTGAATGAGCAAGGTTTTACTTCTTTTAGAAGGCACAAGAAAAGGGCTTGACACACTGTATCCATGGGGTGAAGCAAACCCAGGCCTTCAGGGTGATGAGTGAACACTTTAACCACTAGGCTACCCCACCACCCCAACTGTGTTTCTTGAGACTACAGCTGAACCGCTCATAATGACAGTTTACACATGTGATGGCTGGTGGACCAAACAAAACAAAATCAATTTGTTTTTGCCATTTTGCTCGTCATTTCTTCATGTGTTCTCAAAGTAAACCATTTACGTGTTTACGCCACGTTACTTTAATGTAACAAATGTGAAAGGTCCTCAAAATTGACAAGGAGTACAACTGTCATGACTGATAACAACTTTGGGTAACCTTTAGCTATGTACAGAACGTTCGTGCGTTTGAAAGTTCAGTTTGAAATAGGTGACAAATAGTGTTGTGAATATGGAACTCAAAGTTGAAGTCATCAAGTTTGTCAAGTTTGGGGATTCGATTAGTTGATTTAGTTAAATTTTTACCTATTTCCCAAATACACTGAAGATTTTATAAAACTTGGGACATCGATTCCATGCATAACAGCATTCTTTTTTTTTTTATCCAACATGGCTGCTAGTGCTGGAGCGATTAATCGTAGAATCGGTTAATCGTTCGATCTAAGTCAAAATAAACGATTACAAATAAACTGCAGATCGATAATTGGAAATAATCATTATTTGGATGCACATACATTAAAACATTTTATTCTACCATGTCATGTTTTCTTATACTGAACACTCTGGTTGTCACTGCTTGTTTACCTCTTAAACGGAAGCTGTGTAGTACACAAGTGCACACGCCTCACTTGTCAGCCAATGGCAATGCTAGGTATATTTAGATATGAGTTGTAAAGTGGTTTATAGAAAAACTCATTTGTCCAATCATGCAACAAAACGTCACAATACGACCCAGGTATTACAGGTATGCTACTTTCTAATTGGCTGAAAGAGGGAATTCCTTGAGTTGCATTTGCATACAAACACGTGACTTACGGAAGGCGGGTAAAATAGAGCTATTTTCAGTTTCATGAATTCTCTTGAACTTTCGTTACAGTGGTTAATCATAATACTTCCCAGAATAAATTGTGTTTCAACCTTAAGGAAATGTCTTTGTTCACCCTTCAACATAAACTAAAAGTTTAAAAAAAAATGGCATGCCATGAAAATAAATCTACCAACGAGGTCACATGACTAGTAGCGTGATCTTGTAAGGTGGGATGTCAATTAAGCAGACGAAACATTAATGGCATCTTTGGAGTAAAGATTTAGGATTTTTGTGCATTTGATTATGAGGTAGATATTGAGTTGAGATCCCTGAGTTAAAATTAATCTTTTGTGGGTTTTTTATACAGTTGCCTACGCATGGAAACTTGATTTGTAGCATATCAATGGCAGAATGATAGCGGGGATCACCTTGTTGTTATTCAGAATGCTTCTCATGGATTTTCTCTCATTTTTGCGCTATAAACGGGAATTGTAATGGCCGATCAAAAACATATAACACTTGGAAACGTAAGACGATAGGATACTTGATGATCCAAAGACGCTGCAAATGTAAGTAACTTGCTAGCGTTAACAATTGGCACGTGCTGACAACATGCCGGAAGTTAGTTGGCTATGAAATGACCGTCCAAACAAATATAATCGATCGATTATCGATCTGACACTAGCGATTATCGATCTGACACTAGCGATTATCGATCTGACAAAATGTAACGATAACCAGCTCTAATGGCTGCCACCATCAGTGGAGTGATTTTTGAAGGAGATGATGCAATTGTAAACCTCCATGCAAAAAACTACTTTGTCACTGCTTGTGCAGTTGGAAGTCAGACCAGAAGTGTGGGTACTGGCAGATTGAAGAACAGAACAACCTCAGTAGGTTGTATGCCAAATCAAGGAAACAACTGCCATTGTCTCCTCAACAAGCTCAGGATGATACAGGACTATTTGTTCACATTAACAATAAAATTGTTAGTCCTATTACTTAATATCTTTGGAGGGGAATACATTATTAACTCTAGTACGTTACTGATTTTTCAAAGGAAAGGCAAGTTCAGATTTAAGTCTAACCTTATTTAGTGTTTTTACAATTTTGGCATATTTTATGATTTTATGACACAATAGGCAGAGGGAGATGAATGGTTCAAATTTTCAAACATCGTTTTGCTTCTAGCTGAAACTTCAGTAGGAACACTGAGGATTAATTAGTTATTCTATTAGTTAAATTACCATCACTATCTTTCTAAGTTTGTCTGCTCCATTCCGTGCAGACAGGATTAATCAAAGTGGTAATCACTTAAAGCCTGCATCACTTTAGGTTTTTCCCCAAATCAAACAGCACCAAGTCAAACTTGCTATACATGTATAGAACTGTGTCAGCATTTAGAACACTGAAAAACTATCATCAAATACTGACTGGAAAACATACATGGCTTCCACAGGCACCAACAATATATTAATCACAATATTGCCATGGAAAGGTAAAAGTGTAGCTCAGAACTATTAGAAACTTTGTCTGCAACTTGCATTGTAATAAATGCTCCATCCCCCCTAATACTCGACCGAGTCTTGGATGTTGCGTTCAGCCAGAGACCATATAATAATCTATTACATGGTCTAGGGCGGTGGGTTAGCCTAGTGGTTAAAGCGTTGGCTCGGCACGCGGAAGACCCGGTTCAAATCCCCACATGGGTACAATGTGTGAAGCCCATTTCTGGTGTCCCCCGCCGTGATGTTGCTGGAATATTGCTAAAAGCGGCGTAAAACCACACTCAGTCAGTCAGTCAGTATTACATGGTCTGTGGTTCAGCTGATACTACGTGACCATCATCACATGAAGTCCCTCCCCCACCCCCAGATACTCCACCAGGGCGTGGATGTTGCGTTCAGCTGATACTACGTGACCATCATTACATGAAGTCCCTCCCCCAACCCCCAGATACTCCACCAGGGCATAGATGTTGCGTTCAGCTGATACTACGTGACCATCATCACATGAAGTCCCTCCCCACCCCCAGATACTCCACCAGGGCGTAGATGTTGCGTTCAGCTGATACTCCATGACCATCATCACATGAAGTCCCACCCCCACCCCCAGATACTCCACCAGGGCGTGGATGTTGCGTTCAGTTGATACTACGTGACCATCATCACATGAAGTCCCTCCCCACCCCCACCCCCAGATACTCCACCAGAGGCGTACATGTTGCGTTCAGTTGATACTACATGACCATCATCACATGAAGTCCCTCCCCACCCCCAGATACTCCACCAGGGCGTGGATGTTGCGTTCAGTTGATACTACATGACCATCATCACATGAAGTCCCCACCCCACCCCCAGATACTCCACCAGGGCGTGGATGTTGCGTTCAGTTGATACTACATGACCATCATCACATGAAGTCCCCTGCCCCACCCCCCAGATACTCCACCAGGGCGTGGATGTTGCGTTCAGTTGATACTACATGACCATCATCACATGAAGTCCCACCCCCACCCCCCAGATACTTCACCAGGGCGTGGATGTTGCGTTCAGCTGATACTACGTGACCATCGTCACATGAAGTCCCTCCCCACCCCCAGATACTCCACCAGGCGTGGATGTTGCGTTCAACTGATACTCCATGACCATCATCACATGAAGTCCCTCCCCACCCCCAGATACTCCACCAGGCGTGGATGTTGAGTTCAGTTGATACTACATGACCATCATCACGTGAAGTCCCTCCCCCAACCCCCAGATACTCCACAGCAGTCGTGGATCTTGCGTTCAGCTGATACTACGAGACCGCCTTCAATTGAAGGACTCTCTAGACAAATCACAATCATCTCCACGATTCCTCATTTTATCTTCTAAAATATTCTTTCAATTAACCCCCGAAAAGCGACATGTCACTGAATTCTATAATCATTGTAGCTGAATCGGAAATCAATCCTCCCCCTCATCTGCTGCCTAATCTTGTGAGCACACCGTTGATGCTGAACAAACATCAAAGGAGACCATTTCTCCCTCCCTCTGATGAGCAGTAAACTTTCCCAACAACATTAGTTGTCAGACGGACGGCAGGTGAGCTGTTACCACACAAGTACTTGAGGAAAGTACGAGCCGTATTGACCAACTGCTGCCCCAGCTAGTACAGCTGGCACATGCTGATCGGACCAATTAACATCCATGTTCTACATGATCCTAACCTGCAGGGAAGCTGTTTTCACTACCGGAATGTCATTTCCATTAGTTCAATGGATTCAAATTGACAAACGCCAAAAAATATTTTCCAGTAAGTGAAGCATCTTTGAAGAGCCTACAAATAGTTTCTATCAATATTATAGCGTTTTCTTTCTTCCTTGATGCAAGGACGTGAGAAGGGTTGTTGGAGTGAGGAAATTAATACATTGATCATGTGACAAGTGACAAGGGGGAAGAGGGACAAGCGAGACAATTAGCCCGAGGACACTGCCCCACTTTAATGATCTCTATACACCACTTCCAAATACACGCCTTCTTACAATGCCGGACTGTTGCATTCCGGAAGATGCTGAAAATAACATATCCACTGGCGCTGAAGTTCTGAATTCCAGTAAAAGAAAAGCCTAATTTGCCGAGAACAAGAATATCTCTTCTAGAGTGCCCAGCTTTTATGGCAAACAATTTGATTTTCTCCATGATCTCAAAACTCAGCTGCGTCCAAGTCGTGCTCAATTCAATCTTGCTAATCGTGTGATTGGTTCATCTTGCCCACTCAAGTCATTACGAACTTATTGACGTTTTGCAATCAATTCAGTAGGTAGTGAATAGCCGATATTTAAACTTGTATACATCAGTGCGACTTGGAAGGCGAGAGATGGCTCGAAGAAAATTGAATACAACAATGGCTCAATCAGGATTAGGTACGGATGTCTTCACGACGATGCCAACACGCTCCTCTCCCGATGGCACGCAGGCAACAAAATAAAAATTCCACATTAATGCAAATAGCACCATGCGTAAGTTGGCCAGATTACCTGCGCCACATTCGTGTAATCACGTTTATTGAGTGGTATCACAAGCGAAGTTCCAGCCAACAGCCCTTCTCTCCACCAATCTCATTACAGATCGCAAGGAACATGTATTAAGACACCATTGGCTAAAGGTAAATCACTTCAACACGGGCAACTTGAGGAACTTCGACAATCAATAGGCTTATCTGTCCGTGATTTGCAACAAAGTGGACTTCCAGGAGTTTGATCCAAGAAGGGGAGTACCACCAGAGCCATGACTTTGTACCACAAGCCAGCAGGTAAGTCCAGTTCACACCTCTTATCTCACCAAGAAGTTACAAACTAGTCATATCACTGGGCATCTATGTGATACAGCTTGATATATCACAGTCATCAGGGAATAACTAGATTATTGGGCCAGTGTACAGACTCATGTTATGTGTAATGTAGAGGCTTTGGTTATAAGAACTGTCTTGACCTTTTGAGGAATGGGATCAATGAAGATTTTATAGCTGGTCTGTTGTTGTACTTTATACTACTGATCAACTATTGTAACATAAAAAGCAGTGGGTGTTCTTTTACTTTGTTTTAGATGTACACATTATCACATCAACTTTATATTGCTCAATGTAATAATACATGTCATTACTCATTTTTATTAAAAATATATTACATACATAAATAATATGCCAAATATACCAAACATGAATATGAAGAATGGTATGTCAAAATATACTAAAAATATATAGGGACTGATATATAAAAAATAAAAAAAAAATATATAAAGAATTGTATTAATTATCACACATAAGGGAACAAGCAGATAAAACAAAATTATCAAGAAAATGTCCAGAGTGTCTGTATGTAATTGAGGACATTGTTCCTGTTCAACCCCTGGCACACAAGCTGCACCCACAACAGCAGTGACTCAAACTTTACCAGGCTGGGATAAGCTGTGGATGCATCTGCTCACCTACCCAGCCACCCTACATCTGTGCTTAGTACATAATCACCATTGTTCTTTATCTTACATATTGAATAATTTACAATAGAGATGTGGATTTAACTTCATAAATGGCACAGCGTAGCCCTTGTGTCCAATTATCCATATTGAGCAGGACTGCAGCTGAAAACAACTTGTTCTTCCATTCATAAAGCATTCTGTTATATTTCTTTAGCATCAGGATTAATTTGAATCACTGACAAAAGCCATACATTTATATCAATTCTTAATATTTTTTGCTACAAAGCTTTTAGACTGATAAGATTTTGTGTGTAGTGACTAGAGCTATGAATGCGTGATGTTAATCTTGTGCCCAATATTGGCAGCAAGTCAATTTGGTGAGTTGGCTGTTCACAAGTTGGTTTATGTACGAGTGTGAAGGGACTAGTCGTTGTTGTTACAAGGGAGCAGCGAGTCTTGTCACAATCTTCATTCTGTACTAGTCGACGTGGAGGAAATTACACTGACCAACCAGAGATTTGTTTGCTTCTTCAATCTAATCTTATCAACCTCTTAAGTACACCCTTTTAACCTTAATTGAAATTGATAGCATGCAATAAATAGTCACCAAGTTCAACCTCGACTTTCATCAGAATGTCACGTGAATTTACAGACGTGAATTTTTTTGTGTTCTCAGTCAGACATTTCAAATCAATCTTCCAACAATTTGTGGTTTTTCACATGAAGGTTAAATAGGAACCCAAATTATTTTCACAGCCATGTTGAAGAAGTTCAACAGAAATGAAAACATTCATATAAAATCATAATGACAAATGATATTTTAATTGAAGGCAATTTTTCAATATCCACTGCAAATCAACATACACGGCCATTCATGATCACTTTAAGTATTTTTTTCAATGTATTGATTTGCGTATCATGTCAGCAGACTCTTAAACATAGTGAACATGTTCCAAGCAATTTGTTTAAATGTCTCAAACAGTAATATTGTATTTTTGCCCTAATGCAGCAAGTTTCCCAAATATATTTCAGCAAAAGTAAAAGCAAATTTCACATCAGACAAATTATAAGAGAAAAATTATTTTAAGTGATTAAAAGCTCCGATATGGAATGTTAATTTAGGAACCAAAGTGAATTTTCTGTGGTTGTAAAACCCAAAGTCATATGAATGAGTGAGTGAGTGAGTGAGTGAGTGAGTAAAAGCATCAGTAAGAGCAGAGGGTCTCCTCATTTGTTGCACTTGTTGAATCCAACAATATAAGCCTCCTGTATTTCTAGCTATGCCACCATGGTTTAGAACATATAAGGCCAAGACAAAAATAGAAAGTCAGACAGCAGGAAACTGACATTTTGTATTTCATAAATCTCATATTAAAACAAACGGAAAAGCAAGTCCTCTTCGCTTCTCTACAAAATCAGTTTGCTCCACATTCCACAAGTGTGATGAATAACAGAAATCAAAGAACTCTGCAAACCCTAGCAACACCAGCTAACAAACACGATATTTTTCATACTTCACAATCCAATAGAAAAGCTGAATAGACAAACAAAATAATTTTTTCCATACAGTATTTTTTTGTCATTATGCAAATAAAAAAATACAATTCTGTTTTATGGACGTCAATCATGCCATGATGACTACTAAAGCAGTAGAAAATGGGGGATATAAATACATGTATACCCTAAAATAACCCCCATACAACCCCACATAGAAACGAGGTGCCCACTGTGGACCGATCATTTGCAAAGTACACAGCTTGAAGTTCCATTGATGCGTGATTGTCATGCAGTTTACAGTCGCCACTCGGCCTCAGTAATCACACACACCATCATTACAGGGATTCCTTCTAGTTCACTATTCATAGAAAACTTCAACTTTCATAAAAGACAAGGTAAAAGCGCCCCTGGCCCCAGTAAACTCATCGCTGCTGAGGCCTACAGCGTCCATTAAGCTGAAATCAATAGCCCCTTCAACGTTGAAAGACCTCGGGACATTGCCTGTAGAACTTATTCATAAATTTGTCGCCTGCTTACCCCTCCCGTGTGTGTTCTTGAAAATTTATTCACCAGATAATTGCCATCAAATTAGCTGTCGCTGTGTCAAATTGTTCATCTAGTTGGTTTATAACATGATATAAATCACAGAAAAAGTATTAATCACCTTAATATCATGCATAGGATCTTTTACAGGCTATTCATCATTTTCATTTTCATGCTGCATTGAGAGGTAGAAAAATTCTCCCAAATCACCTTAGGATGTGCAAACAAACTCCTGTGGCAGAAAGATTTGGACAAAGCAGGCTAGATTAAAACTCAGGCTTGTCAAATACATGAGGATGAATCTTTTATGTTCTCATTCACTCTTAAAAAAATCAGACTCTGAATGCATCAGACAGCACAGTTCCTCCTTCTGAGCAGAGCAGGAGAAACATCAGCAGAGAAACTCAGTTCAGGAATGTTTGAAGATTGTGACAAAGATGTGCAGTGTTAAACCAAGGTACCAATAAGGACAGGGAAACAATAGTGCCGACATCTCAGTGTAAACTTGTGGTAGTACACTCCAACAAGGCACACATGCATGCTTTGCTGAAACACTAGAACAAGGCAGACTCAACATTGGCCCAAAGTTCATCTTCATGAATACTACAGATTCTGCAACTACTATTTAAGCCACTTTTTCAAATGATTATTGTCCAGACAGATTTAAGTATATTCCAAACCAGTGTTGCTGTGTTGACACATAAAGTGTGTATCAAATGATTATTGTCCAGACAGATTTAAGTATATTACAAACCAGTGTTGCAGTGTTGCCACATGAAGGGTGTATCTCACCTGTGTGTGTGAGGCTGGAGAGTCTCTCCACCATGGGTTGCAGGTCTCGGAACAGCAGCGTCAGGTGCAGCAGTAGGCACACTCTGGAGGAGGCAATACGTAGCGTATACCACAGGGACTCAAACATTAACACATACACCATATACAATACAACTGTGAATACCTGGGACAATGAGGCATCTTAAAATAAATAAACTACAAACAATTTGTAATTGTAACAGGTATCAGACCTACATGTTATCAACCAAACTCTTCAGAACCTACCCATAATGCAAAACAAGAGACTGACGGCTAGTTATTAACAGGTTATATATATGACATTAACTAGTGCAAGGTAAATATTTAGCTCCAATTACATGCAATGTTTCTGGGTTTTCACAAGTTTTTATATGATATGCATCAATTAATAGAATTTCACTGGGTTTAAAATAGTGTAAAGATTCTACCAAATCATATTGGCTGACATTTATGTATTGTGCCTCCATCATTCAGACTAATCCTTAACAGTGTAGAAATCAGCACCATCTACCTGTCTTGTCTATCTTTATTATCATAAAACAGTTCCACAAACACCCAAAGTTTAAATGTCGTGGCACAGATCTGACGAGATTGTCTGTGTGAATCTGTGTGATGGCAGAGTTGGACGTTTGCTATGCTTCAATCTGGACACTATATGCTTAATTACCAGACTTGCCAAGACACCCTTAACATAACACATAGCCTCTTGTTCACAGCGTTTTCTTCCCGACTCGACTTGAGACAAATCAGGTATCTCAGTCGTAATTTCTGCTGACTGGTTCTATTCCTTGACACGCTACTGGATCTGACTGTGGCAAATAGAGATTCTAATCAACTACATCCTGACCACAGACAAATATAATCTAATTGGCCGTCCCTTCCACTCCGAGCTCTCTCCCGCTGATGTCATTATGAAGCGCTGTTGTCTGGACGGCTGTCATTAAGTCACACTGCTTTATTACACATCTGACGGTGTATGGTTTGTAGTGCTACTCTCTTAGTTCTCCATCATGCAATATTGAATGACATCCAGAAAACAGTTTCGTGACACAAAATGGCTTCAGGTTATCTGGTGTAATTAGTCTTCTGTAGAAACTTTTATAATTAATATTAATATTAGGGAGTTTAACAGTATAATCTGCAACATGTTCTCAATTTCATTCCTTCTTTCCGTGTAAACTTTTACAATTTATAAAAATTGTAAGGAGTTTTAAAGTATACCTGCAATATGCTCCCAATTTCTGTCCTTCAAATGTACACCAAAACATTTCAATATAATATACACAAATATGGATTATTTAGAAGAAATTTTGATATTGAAAATATGGTTTTGTCAGGAATCCAAGATTCCACCATGCTTCAACATTGTGAACACAAATAGATATGTATTTCCAATCTCGGTCGGAATCATTACTTCTATCCACAAAATGTTTATACTATAATCAATGGAAATCAGACATACGTTTTGAAGACTATTCAGCAAAAATCGACGTAAAGAAGTTTTGTATAGCTCTCTCTTGTTTTATTACTACAGAAAAGAATTTATAAATGACTTCTATCTACTCATGTAAACTCTAAATGTACTACAGGCCTGTGGCCTTTTTAAGAACTGAAATAAAGATTGATTGATTGATTGATTGAACACAAATTATTCCAACAAACATTTCAATAATAAATTTTGATAAACGATATCTGTCTGAATAGACAATGACATGTGCATGGAAACGTGAGTATACATGACTGACTGACAGAGTTTGGTTTTATGCCGCTTTTAGCAATATAGCAGCAATATCCGGCAGGGGACACCAGAAACCACTACCCATGTGGGGATTTGAACCCTGGTTTTCGGTGTGCGAAATAGCACGCTTTAACCACTAGACTTCCCCACCGCCCCATTGTATATATGATATATGCCCAACTGCTCATGGAAGAGGTTACACTCACTTGTACGACAAACTCTGCAGATTGTCAGACAGGTGGTGCCAGTCCTGATGTTCCCCAGGGTGTAGTCGACGTTGAAGATGCTGCATCAGATGGGGGTTCCATACAACATGCCACGGTTGATCAACCAGTACAGACTCCACTGAAGTTACAGAAACACAAACGACTGTACACTACTGTCACATTAAGATGATTATAGTGTTGACAACATAAATGATTATGTTATTCTGATGACAATGACGTTCATGTTGACCGGCTTATGAAGTCAAGGCACAATGATGTTAATTATTAGCCTGGTCAAGCATTTATATCAATTTCTCAGCTCCCTGAGGAGGATACAGATGATGATGTTTCTGGGCACTAGAAGATTATGCATATCATATATCCTTCCATGTACCCATTCAGTGATGGCTGAATAAGGGACCGTTCACAATTTATGGCTAGGGGTGGTTGGGATGATTCTTAAGGAGAAGCATGCACAAGGTGAATGTACAAAATTGCTGATCCCCCTTGCTCCGATACAAAATTGGTGACCCCCTAGCTCCTGATAACAAAATGGGTGACCCCCTCCCAAAAATCATCATAGCTCGCGCGCAAAATAGGTGCCATGCCTTATAATCATCACACACACAGCCATAAATTATGAACGGTCCCTAAAGGCAAGTTTTTCAAACATAGTCACTCGACAAAGGAAACAAGTTTTGTAACCTGTGTTTCAGTTTTGGGCAGGACTGAAGCTCAAGAAAAATCCAATCAACTGGAGGAGGTAAATGTTGGGAAAATATTTCCTGATTTTTTATATCATTAAGCCAGATGATAATGTGCTGTTTTGTTAAAGAGTGATTAACAGAAATGTTTTCTGAATGTCCCAAAGACACCCTAACCATTAAAATCTGATAAAGGTACACATCTTGCAGATTAATACTATGACCATCTAGCATTAAGCAATATGTGCCTTACATAGAAAACTTAGAAAAGAAAACCATAATTATGTGAAAACATTTAAAATTGTTATATTCAAAATTATTTCATATACAACTAACGTTCTTGGCTCTTTCACAGTATTTGTTAAAAATTTAATAAAATTAATTACAATCTGTTAAATTTTACTGACATTGTTTCAGAAAATATTGGTCTCTGAAAGGATAGCGGAAAACTTCTTCATCACAAAACACTGTAAAGACTTACAACACAGGGTGACATAATTAGAAGTGTGCTGTTTTCAAATTATCATGGAAAGTTTGTGAAGTTACAAGAACATCTAAATTGTAATTTTCGAGAAGGAATCAACAGTAAACTGGGAAAGTATTATAGATGACATACCTAGTCATCACCAGCTATCTCCATGAAATCAATATTAATTACAACCAAATTCTAGAAGTGACATTCCTAATGCAACTCATTTGTCTGACATAATTGACCATTTCCGTTGTTGTTCACTGGCAGATAGGACACACGTGATGACAGAGAGAGAGTTGTTCTTTGCTGATAACTAGGGATCACCCTACTGCATCTTTAATACATTATCCAAACACTCAGTTGATACACATGTACAAGTCATAAATACAACCATAAAACATCATATCCAACAACCACAGAACATGGTATACCACAAAGATAGAACACGCATATGGCATACCACAACCACTGAACATCATATACCATGACCATAGAACATCATATACCATGACCATAGAACATATACCATGACCATAGAACATCATATACCACAACCACATGACATCATATACCACAACAATAGAACATAACATCATATACCACAACAATAGAACATAACATAATATACCACAACCATAGAACATCATATACCACAACAATAGAACATCATAGAACATCATATACCATGACCATAGAACATCATATACCATGACCATAGAACATATACCATGACCATAGAACATCATATACCACAACCACATGACATCATATACCACAACAATAGAACATAACATCATATACCACAACCAAAGAACATCATATACCATGACCATAGAACATCATATACCATGACCATAGAACATATACCATGACCATAGAACATCATATACCACAACCACATGACATCATATACCACAACAATAGAACATAACATCATATACCACAACCAAAGAACATCATATACCATGACCATAGAACATCATATACCATGACCATAGAACATCATAGAACATGACCATAGAACATCATAGAACATCATATACCACAACCACAGGACATCATATACCACAACAATAGAACATAACATCATATACCACGACCATAGAACATCATATACCATGACCATAGAACATCATAGAACATCATATACCACAACAATAGAACATGACATCATATACCACAACCCCAGGACATCATATACCACAACCATAGAACATCATATACCACAACCACAGGACATCATATACCACAACAATAGAACATCATATACCATGACCATAGAACATCATATACCATGACCATAGAACATCATAGAACATCATATACCACAACCACAGGACATCATATGACACAACAATAGAACATCATATACCATGACCATAGAACATCATATACCACGACTATAGAACATCATATACCACGACCATAGAACATCATATACCATGACCATAGAACATCATAGAACATCATATACCACAACCACAGGACATCATATACCACAACAATAGAACATCATATACCATGACCATAGAACATCATATACCACGACTATAGAACATCATATACCATGACCATAGAACATCATATACCATGACCATAGAACATCATAGAACATCATAGAACACAACCACAGGACATCATATACCACAACAATAGAACATCATATACCATGACCATAGAACATCATATACCACGACTATAGAACATCATATACCACGACCATAGAACATCATAGAACATGACAATATAACATCACAGAATATCATATACCACAATAATTGAACATCACAGGACATCACATACCACGACCATAGAATATCATATACCACGACCATAGGACATTATAGGACATCATATACAACCTGTGAATATTGAATACCACAACATTTAAAAACATTTTGAACAAATTTCAATACCCTACTTTAATCAGAAGATGACATATCCCCCCGGCCCCCACATATTTGAAAGAACAAATCATCTGACAGTTATTTAAAGTCCAGCTTGACTTTTTTTTAAAACTAAATCCAAATCATTTCCATGGAAATCATGAGAAATATAAATGCCAAAAATCTGTAAATAGCAAAAGGCACCATTTCAAAATTTGTCTAATATATCTGCCAATGTCTGTTGAAAGATACTGAATGCTTTTCAAGTTGTGCACTGGAAATGAAGCCCACCCCTCCCTTTTGGGACTAAGTCCTAATCGTTTCCATGGAAACGGGACAAATAAATATGCCAAAATTCTGTAAAGAGCAAAAGGCACCACTTTGGGATATGCCTAACATATCTGCCAAATTTTGCTGAAAGATATTAAGAAGTTTTCGCGTTGTACTCCGGAAATGAAACTCACCCCTCCCTTTTGAGACTAAGTCCAAATTGTTTCCATGGAAACCGAGAAAAATAAAATGACAAAAAAATGTAAATAGCAAAAGACACCACCTTAGGTTCTGTTTGATATATCTACAAATTTTTGTTGAAAAATAGTGAACGGTTTTTGAGATATGCTCTGGAAACAAAATGATTATGGAAGGAAGGAAGGACGGACGGACAGACAGACAGACAGACGAGGCGTCGACTATATCCCCCTGCATTACATGCCAGGGGGATAAAAAGAGAACAATACTTTGAGATTGTCGTACACTTATTGGGCATCAGTATATGAAACACCAAGCTATATATAATCAACCTCCTCATTTGTAAGTACTACACTGTATATGTTTCAGTGTAATTGTGATGAATGTAACTAACTACAAGAGACTACTGGCAAACTACCTTCAGACTACCAACACTTTAGGAAAACAGTAGCAAGTGAGGAACTGTGCCACGGTAGAGGAACAACCCATAATAACGAACGATCTGAACTTTCCACATTGGGAAACTGTCACGTCGGACCCTCTCATCTCGAGACTTGTTATTCCATTGTCACTAGACCTGACAGGACTTTCTAGTTGGATCAGTCAATCAATTTGTACTACAATGAGTGACAAAATGGCCCACACACCTTCTATCTGTCCCTTGCACAGGGCATGGAGAGCGTTTCTATACTGCAAGCTGATTGGCTGTTCAGAAAGCTGCTTGAGACATTGAGCCAACATTCCTGGCAGCGCTCTCATGTAGTTCCCCAGTGCCAATCCATGTCTCCCCTTCATAGATGGCAGCTCTCTCATGTCTATCTGCAGATGTCCCATGAGCCTTTGAAGCCATGTTGATGCCGTCTGCCAGCCTCTCTCTGGCAGGAGTGACATGTACAACTCTGCTGCCCCTCTCAACTTGGTTGTCAGTTTTGTTATGATAGAGCTGTCGATGTCTTCAGTTCTGAAACAGCGCAATGTTCCCCAATTATACTAAGACCCGAGAGGAGATTTGCATTCAGTGGTTCCACACTGTCCGAGAAGCCATTCATTCTTGACATTTACAACAATGAGCTATTTGAAGAACAACTTATTTGAAAACATGAAAGAACTGGTCACACTTTGTTCAAAAACAGCATGTCACAGCATAATACCACACTTTTTGCATTAAGCACTGTGCTCAAATTATCATTCCCTGGCTTTAGACCATTCTTTATGTAATCTTCATGAACACCTGTACTAAGGCCAACATATGAGAGTCATATTCTTGTGAATATTACACATACTGCACAGAAACAGAAGAATATAATTGCCTTGTAACCTGAAAAGTTTCAGTATTTTTCTTTATCGCTTGATCTTAGACAACAAATCTAACTTGATCAGTATAATTGTACAAGCAACCCAATTTGGTATTTTCCAAAAAACATAGTGTTGCAGATACTGAGCATATTTGTTATCAAACCAATCAATGTTCTAATTTGTGTGAAAACAGCCTTTCTATGCTGTTATTCTTGTTGTATCCCCTCTAAAAGATTATTTTCAATCGAAGTAAGCAACATCATTCTTTTCATGCAATATTTACAGTCAGTTCAAAAAACTTTTATAGCTAGTTGACATAAATGGTGTAATGGCAAAGCAATGGCCGACTTCAATTTTGGTGGAAGCCGCAGGTGGCTGAGTGGGTTAGACGGCCGACTTTGTGTGCTGGCAATTAGGTGCCTGACTTTGAGGGTGTGGATTTGAATCCCAGATGGGGCTCAACCCAACAAAAGTACTAGAATCTGTACTTTACTGAGAAAGCGTGATCCAAAATATAATTTGTGTTACATTTGACCACTTTCTAAATGGCACTGTGTATTCAAAGCAACATTTACACTGAGAGATACATAATCTTCTAAAACATAAACAACATCATCGCTTAAATTTTGTGATTAAATGTAATCATCTAAGATATAATGACATTAAACCAGAACTCACATGGTCCAGCCTGACTTGATCCATCCAACAAGGTACACGAGGGACCCTGCTGGGTTCTGTACATTAGCCAGGGTCGTGTTCTGCCCATAGTCCTGTGTTCCACAGAGAGACAAGGGCCATAGCCCAAGCCGCAATCATCAACTTGTCCAGTGACACAATTTTCCTGAAAAGTCTTGATGCGTTCTGTCAGTATCTCCTTGGCAGCCTAGAAAATTTAACAATTTGTAAAAAGTATTGTTAAACCAATCTAAGCAAGTCTGACGTCACATGGTTTTAATATGTTTTGAAATTACTTAATAATTATTGGATCTTATATTTCATCTGAGACGTACATATGTCCAGGCGTTTGTAATTCAAATCATTTTGTAAATTGATCATTTGGATTGAAGAGGATACTTTTATCAATAGTCGGATGGGTTGTACACAAGTAGGGAATAGAACCCAGTTGCCGCATGTTGAATACAGTTTTCACCACAAATATCTAATGACTGCCACTTCCAAACTGAACTACCTGAGAGGATTTGGGTTAAAATCGGTTCTGAGAAACCCATGCTAGTTGAAAGAAAAATAGGATCGGGTGGTCAGGCTCACTGATCTGGGTGTAATTGTACCCCAATTATGTAGATCGATGCTCATGATGTCAATCACTGGATTGTCTGGTCCAGATTTGATTATTTATAGACGGCCATCATATAGCTGGATATATTGCTGAGAGCAGCATTTGACAACAAACATAACCAAACAAATCTGAACTGAACCCACCTGTTTGGACAATGATGTCTTGTGACTCCTTACATACACATCATTGGCTGCATGGTAAAGTGCCTTGTCACACAAGACACCTCGATCTACCTGCTGTACCACCATGGCAGACACACATAGCAAGTCCATTAGCATTGGCTGGTCAGGGCGAGGCAGCCTCTCTTTCATTGTGGTGTGGAGATCAATCAGCCAATCACACAAGACCTTGTCATTCAGGCCCAAACCTTTCATCATCCTCTTTGTGTCATACGTTGAATATGGGCAGCCATCATCCTGTGGTGGAAGATATACCAGTTTGATATACTGCAGTATAACATGTGAAGGTTCCTGTGGCACAGCGGGTAGTGCACTGTAGAACCTACTCCCAGTTGGGTTTTGTGCTGGAAGTCATGTATTCTTGGATCCATTCATCCCAGAGTGACATCAAGTCACTACCATCAACACTATTCAGATGTAGATGGATATTCAATATGTTTGCTATAGGTCCTGTAGCTCACCGGACAAAATCGTATCAATATGAGTAGTGTTGGTCCTATTGAAAGACAATTTAGTCAGGATATTTTGTCAAACAGACCGTAATTGTAGAAACTACTTAGAACAAAAAACACCAATGCACTGGTTTTACAATTTTTCACAAAAGTAAGCTGTCCTGAAAATAGATGTGTTAGGGAGAAAAGAGCTGAAGAGATACTAACAATCCAAAATGAATATTTCAAAGTCAGTCACAAAGTATCAGATTCTTTAAGTTCTGGGCTAGCAAAACCAATGGTCAAGGGCATGAGCATAAACCCTGTAGTATGAGTGAGTGAGTGAGTAGCTAAACACTGCCATGCATCTATTCGTGGCTGCTAGGTTACGATGACTTCACAATCAGATAAATGATCCATTGATTCCATATTACTGAACTCCAACTAGAAACACTGACGATCAAAAGATCTCTTCAGCCATGGAATAGCCTGAGAGGGTGTAATGAGGTCGTGTAGTACATTATTGTAAACACTGTGTATGTAACATCACAAATCAACATTTGTTGTCTGGATCAATTATGTAACACTGTTTCTAGTTTCCATAGAAGGCTACAATAACTACACACATTGGTTACACGTGACCTGGAAAACATCTCCCCATTGAATGGCCTATTAATCAGCTAGACATGATAGAGATATGATATGTTTGATGTCAAAATACAGGAGGGTGAGAATCTATTTATCATTGAGATTCATTCCTCAAGCTGTAGTAACCAGTGTCTTGAGTGTAGAAGCAAAACAACTAGTTTTCTGTAGCAGAGAAATACATGATGTCATTTCATTGTCATGTCATTGTAACCAATGATGTCACAATGATCTGCAAGAACTGTGAGAGAAATTCACGGAACATTATCTCCTAGGAGATATCACTTATCTCACACAAGCAAGAGCTCCAGTGGAAGCCAGTGCTGGGTGATAAAATACACACTTGGCTGAAATATGAGGAAATGAAGAGCTTCTTTCACAATAAGACCAACAAGGTGACCAGATAATCACAAGCTAATACTGTATAAACCTCGTAACTAGTCAATGAAATGAAATTAATTACTGTTACATATTGTCTAAAACAGTGCAATGATGACTAGATATCTCAGATTTCATAATCTGCCCATCTACTCAATTATTCCTGAATCAGTGCCAGCAGCAGAGCAGAATACAAAACATGGATGACGTGACAAATTTCCACTAACCCAAACCGGCACTTCATCCCTTGTTACTAAAATATCATATTTTCCATCCATCTTCTAAAAGCCCAACTCATCCATTAACTCATCCTGACACTAAACCCATGTACTATCCCAAGTTAAAAACATGTAACCGTGATGTGGGCATTGTTGTCTAGCAACAGCATGATCTCCATCAACACTCGAGGAGCTTGCAAAGAATTAGAACCATCAGAGACCTAAGCAGTTCTCGTCCAAGCAGCCATAGTCTTACATAATCCGATGGACAATCATATCAGTATATGTGCTCCACTAACCCCACAGCAGACAAGGTAATGGCTCCCTAACATCAGCCAATCACAGGGCCCCGCCATAATTCCCCGCTGAACACATCAACTCCTCAAATTAATCAAGCAAGTAACAAGGCTCGTTAGATGTCGTATTATCAAATCAAGCACAGTGTTGAGGTAGAAGTCAATCTGTGAGGGTCAAACCTATGCATTTCTTGCCACCCTGCGTTCCTACAGATATGATCAAAGGGTAGAAAACCAACGCATCTTAAGCAGTCCGGCACATGCCATGATTGTGTAATTACAGAACCAGGTTTCACAAACTTATTTTTTCAAATTGCCATTACATTTCTGGATGAACGAAGATGGAACCAGTATTCATTGAAAACGCAAATTCTTGTTTTTGAATATGCAATGGCTGTTCTGAAATGTACTGGAACTTGTACAACCTTCAACGTGAGACAGCTGAAGCGGGAGCTGCTATGTGAGTATTGTACTGACATGGATGCCATACCAGCTGATACAGCTTGAGATACCCTAGAGTTTACTGTATCATTGTGCTCAAGTCAACAGGAGTTACACATCCATGCTCTCGTTCAGCCAAGTGGCATAGGTGAGTGCCCCATATTCAAACAGTTTTTCATCTTTTTAAGTGATAGTTTGTATCAAAATTATCCCTGTCAATTACAAATTTCAAAATTCACACAACTTTTCTTGTACTGCATTACTTCATTGTGGAAAACTAAGTCGAAGCTATATACAATGTTTCTTTTGAATCCAAGCAACCTCATCCCCTTGCTTTAAAATTGCAACACGATATTTTCAGCACATCTTAAATATCTTCGATTAAATATGAAAGTTTTTAATATTTGGACACAATAATCCTGTCTTTCATCATTGAAAATCCAAATTTATGCATATAATCTTTTGGGCGTTTGAGAATCAGCTGATTTAAATCCAGTGTTTTGTGATATTGATACTTATGATCAACTTGTTTGATCATCCTACTCTTCAAAGTCACATGACCACTTCAAAGCTGGGTCTCGTATCAATAGAGAGCTTTATGAAAGAAAAAGAATTTTCTGTCTTTTGAATTAAAGTATTAGCTAAGTTGTTCCTAAATCCCCAAGATAAATTCTTCCTCAGCTCACAATTCATCACTTCATCGTTTAAACTAAACTGCCTGATGTCCACCAACAAATTGATTTCTGTCTTCATAATTCTAGTGCACACGGTCAAGGCACTAAGAGGAAATAGATTTCTTATGCCAGAAACATTCAGAAACTTTTAAGTATAATCATAAATATTCATGGTAAAAGCAATTTGATCTTTGATTTAAAACAAAATGCAGGATATCTTACAGAAGGTTATCAGGTTCCAATAATTAGAGTTAAATATTAAACAGAATCCATTAAACCTTCAAACCTGTTCTAGTGAAACACCATTAAACCAATTCAAGTTTAACATTGAACCAGTTCCAAAGCAAGGCTCACTAACTTCAGCTGTACAACAATTAACAATGATTATTCTTGAGAAAAGTACAAGATCTGTATCAAACTTTGTTCTGTATGTTTCCTATTAACAAAGAAGCCATTACTAAAATCTGAAAATAATCCATTAAATGATTGAAAATTATTGGTTGAACACATCTGACATGTATTTTCCTCGCCTGTATTCAAGAGTGAGTGAATGAGTTTAGTTTTACACCGCTTTTAGCAATATTCCAGCAATATCATGACAGAAGACATCAGAAATGGGCTTCACACATTGTACCCATGTGGGGAATTGAACCCGGGCCTTCGGTGTGACGAGCGAACGCTCTAACCACTTGGCTACCCCACCCCACCCCTGTGTTCAAGAGATGTAATGTGTGATAATTCTATATAAATTAAAGTATATCAAAATAGAAATTTGCACTTCACCTCTCCTATAGATATGGAGGGTGATCCCCAAATCTTTTTAAGTCACATTGAATCAATTTCTGATAATCATAAAACCAATTCTATATAAATATTGAACCGATTCCAGATATACATGCAACCAATTCCAGTCATAAAGCCAAATCCAGATAAACAATGAACCAATTCAGATGAATATTTAACCAATGTCAGATAAACATTGAACCAATTACAGTAAAACATATAAATAATACAAATTAAACATTATCATACAATTTACAGCAAAACATTAAACATACTACTTAAACATTATGAGTCATTAAACAATTTACCATTGCACATTAAACCATTTACATTTGAAACTGAAATCATTTACAGTGTAACAAAACAAAAATGGGTTAACATTATTACACATAGATCAGTAAGTTTAAAGTTTCACATAATTTTTTTGGATAATAATTCTTTATTCTTCCAATGCCATTTGGTACAGGTGCTTGTACCTTTATCAAGACAGCGATGCCCAGTGAAACTTGCTTGGCAAAGGTACAAGCACCTGTAATGAAACACTGCACCAAACAAATATAACAAGAAGACAAAGTCATCAATATCCCCCGCAATGGCAAAATACTCTTTATGATTATGTCTACGAGGTATGATTATGTCAAATATTTAGGTGTGTGTATATAGAAAAGTGGAAGGAGAGTATTGAAAGGTTTTGAAAGTTCTGCTCCAGAAAGGAGCACTATCACCAATTTCAGTCTAAGTCAAACTTGTTGCCATGGAAATGACAAAAATATTTTATTCAGAATTCCAAAACTACCAAAAGGCACCAGTACACCACCAGATCTATCTATGTGCCAAGTTTGGTGAAGAAATAGTGAATGGTTTTAGAGTTCTGCTCCGGAAAAGAGCACAACCACCAATTTCAGTCTAAGTCAAACTTGTTGCCATGGAAACGCCAAAAATATTTTATTCAGAATTCCAAAACTACCAAAAGGCACAAGTACACCACCAGATCTATCTCTGTGCCAAGTTTGGAGATGAAATAGTGAAAGGTTTTAGAGTTCTGTTCCGGAAAAGAGCACTACCACCAATTTCAGTCAAAGTCGAACTTGTTGCCATGGAAATGCCAAAAATATTTAATTCAGAATTCCAATACTACCAAAAGGCACCAGTACACCACCAGATCCATGTATGTGCCAAGTTTGGTGAAGAAATATTGAACGGTTTTAGAGTTCTGCTCCGGAAAAGACAAATGTGCACGGACGGACGGACGGACGGACGCACGGACGGAGTCCATTTTAATACCCCCCGCAAAACGTGTTGAGGGGGATAAAAATCAGTGTCGGTGACTCTCATCATTGACACTGCAGTTTCCAAAAGCCACTTAAAGGTACTCTAGCATCATAGAGTAGATCATTTGTACCTGGACAGGACTGATCTTAAGGTGAGCTTTTGTACCTTAACGAGGCCATTGTGTACGAGATCTTCCATATGAACAGGTATCAACTAATAGCACTCTGTGAACATTGAATAGTGTGTAACAATGCTCATATCTGAGAGAAGTCCATCTGATGGCACCTGATGACAATCACACCTGAATCCAGGACAGTCAGACCAAAGAGTCACACTCACCTCTCCCGGAATGTATATCTCAACACCACGGTTTCTCATTGCCCGAGAAATTTCACCAAACTTTGGATCCATGGCCAGAAATAGCCTGCAAGTTAATGACACTTGTTTGATAACATTATAAACTAATCGACTTACTAAATTGATATTTCATTAGCATTCAACCAAATAAATACAGAAAGGACAGTACTAACACATCATATTATAAAATACAATGAAACAAAAGTAGCAAAAATGCAAAAAAGTGTTTTTGTATTACCAGTGGGGTAGCAACCACTCTCATCACGCTGAAGACCAGGGTTTGATTCCCCACATGGGTACAATGTGTGAAGCCCATTTTCCTCCGCCTTGATATTGCTAGAATATTGCTAAAAGCGGCGTAAAACCATACTCACTCACTCACTCATTTCTGGATCAACATTGTTGTTTACCTGAAGTTAGCATGCGGCTTGATTGCTGGGATCTGTCCGTCAATGACACCTCTCTCATTGATGCTCAGGACACCTTCCGGCTCCAGTAGGGCGTTCAGACGATCCAGCACAGACGGGCTGAACAGAAAACATAGCCTTGACTAAGGAAGTTTATGAAATTAAATATACTACTCATAAGAAGTTAAAGTACCCAAGACAGAAGTTGAAGAACACCCCATAGAAACATAATGATTATATCATACCTATTGGGGAATAACACAGGTTTCACAGCATAACTTAGACTACTCCACTGCACCCATTTCAAGAAAGAAAATACCTGTATTGTCAAGTATTTGTTAGATATGATAATGTTGATTACTAGGGAATTACCTGCAGAAGTTCACATTGTCAATGAGGAGCCAGTCTCCATTCTGTAGAGCCTTCACCAGCAGACTGTCCACCCACTCGAACGTGCCGCCACTGCCGGCGTTGCTCATCCTCTCACTCTCCACCACCCCGCGGAGGTGGTCGACCCGTGACTGGAGCTCCTCTAGACCACCTGCACATATGAAGGATACACAGTGTCCAGACTATAACAGTTGTGAATAGTGTCCATTTTATAACACTAGTGGGTAGCACCCATGTCATAAAACAAATGGATATTGTCCAGGCTATAACACTAGTGGATAGTGCCCATGTTATAACAATAGTGGATATTGCCCAGGTTATAAGACCAGTGGATAGAGCATATTTTATAACACTGGAGGATAGTGACCATGCTATAACAATAGTGGATATTGCCCAGGTTATAAGACCAGTGGATAGAGCATATTTTATAACACTGGTGGATAGTGACCATGCTATAACAATAGTGGATATTGCCCAGGTTATAAGAACAGTGGATAGAGCATATTTTATAACACTGGTGGATAGTGCCCATGTTATAACAATAGTGGATATTGCCCAGGTTATAAGACCAGTGGATAGAGCATATGTTATAACACTGGTGGATAGTGACCATGCTATAACAACAGTGGATATTGCCCAGGTTATAAGAACAGTGGATAGAGCATATTTTATAACACTGGTGGATAGTGCCCATGCTATAACAATAGTGGATATTGCCCAGGTTATAAGAACAGTGGATAGAGCATATTTTATAACACTGGTGGATAGTGACCATGCTATAACAATAGTGGATATTGCCCAGGTTATAAGAACAGTGGATAGAGCATATTTTATAACACTGGTGACTTCTTTATTACACTAGTGGATAGTGTCCAGGAAAACACATGTGATAGTACCCTGGTTGTAACACTGGTGGATAGTGTTCAGGAAAACACATGTGATAGTACCCTGGTTGTAACACTAGATGATAGTGTCCAGGAAAACACATGTGATAGTACCCTGGTTGTAACACTAGATGATAGTGTCCAGGAAAACACATGTGATAGTACCCTGGTTGTAACACTAGATGATAGTGTCCAGGAAAACACATGTGACAGTACCCTGGTTGTAACACTAGTGGATAGTGTCCAGGTTATAAGACCAATGGATAGAGCATATTTTACAACACTGGTGACTTCTTTATTACACTAGTGGATAGTGTTCAGGAAAACACATGTGATAGTACCCTGGTTGTAACACTGGTGGATAGTGTTCAGGAAAACACATGTGATAGTACCCTGGTTGTAACACTAGTGGATAGTGTCCAGGAAAACACATGTGATAGTACCCTGGTTGTAACACTGGTGGATAGTGTTCAGGAAAACACATGTGATAGTACCCTGGTTGTAACACTAGTGGATAGTGTTCAGGAAAACACATGTGATAGTACCCTGGTTGTAACACTAGTGGATAGTGTCCAGGAAAACACATGTGATAGTACCCTGGTTGTAACACTAGTGGATAGTGTTCAGGAAAACACATGTTATAGTACCCTGGTTGTAACACTAGTAGATAGTGTCCAGGAAAACACATGTGATAGTACCCTGGTTGTAACACTAGTAGATAGTGTCCAGGAAAACACATGTGATAGTACCCTGGTTGTAACATTAGTGGATAGTGGCCAGGTTATAACACAAGTGGGTAGTGTCAAGGTACAGCATTAGTGGATAGTGACCCAGGTTATAACACAAGTGGGGAGTGTCAAGGGGCAATAACACTAGTGATGGTACCCAGAATATAACACTAGTGATGGTACCCAGCATATAACACTAGTGATGGTACCCAGCATATAACACTAGTGATGGTACCCAGCATATAACACTAGTGATGGTACCCAGCATATAACACTAGTGATGGTACCCAGCATATAACACTAACGGACAGAATAAAAAACATTACTTAGAACAACAAGATAAACAAGTCAATTTTCAAAGTCAAAGTAACGATTTACCAAGTGTCATGATGACCTCCCCAACATCCAAGCATTAATCTGAAGACATGGCTGAGTGAATTGGTGAAACTTTGGCTGACTCCACAGTTAAACCTTTAAATCTTGCAGTGATTCCCAGATTTAACCGTCTGACAGACTAAAGCTCCAAACCAACTCCCACAAAGGAACACAATCAGACATTCAGGCTGGGGACAGATTCCTGTCAAGTCTACTTTCTTTAACATCTGCAAAATACCGGGTTTGAAAATGTAAAAGTTTGATGTCATGTCGAGGAGTTCTCCAAAAGTCATAATGCTGGGGAGTAATATACCCGGGACCCACCTTGCATCAGTTTGTTCTGGTCGTGTATCTTGTGAAGTAGCATCAACACTGAGCAGATGGCCTTCACCTTGGTCTTCAAACACTCATATTCTTCAACAGTGGAAACCACATGACCTGAACCTGAATAGGAGAGAAGGAAAGTCACAATACTGAAAGTCATTTCGCCAAGTTGCTATAGATTCAAAATAATAAATAACACTTTTATGATGATAAGCTTCCTGAATATTAACATATTTACTGAAGGAAGTCTCCTTATAATTCTCAATGAACACCCAGTCCATTCATCTTACTAATAAACTGTAGTACCAAGAAAACCATAAGATCCATGATGCTATATTCCTGAAAGAAATTGATTGCTCAAGTGATGAAATTAATCTCTTGTTATATAACTGGTTTCTGGTTGTTTACACTCTTCATAGTCTTGGGATGCATTAAGTCAATTCAAGATGATCTATGTTTAGATGGCATATAGGGGTGGTGGGGTAGCCTTGTGGTTAAGGTGTTTGCTTAGCATGCCGAAGACCCAGGTTCTATTGCCCACATTGGCAGAATATGTGCAGCCCATTTCTGGTGTCCCCAACCGTGATATTGCTGGAATATTGCTAAAGGCGGCATGAAACTAAACTCACTCACTCACTCACTCACTGAGATTACATATGTACTGGATTTTCCTACTTTTGTAAAGACAAATACCTATCTGACTTTCTGGAAGTTATATTTTATGATGTGACCTTATTATAATGGGACAGTCTTGTGGTTAACATTTGCCTCTTATGCTGAAGGTCCAGGTTTGACCCCATCTGGACCATACAAACCTGTGATTGATATCAACTGCAATCATCTACACCCCTGAGGTATAATAACAAACAATCAACTCAGTGAGCAATATTCCCCACCTTATTTCATCATCTTGTCTGACAAACAATGGTTGCTTGGGATAAATTTTAACCAATAATCCCTGCGATTCAGTCCTACCACCCATGTACATAGTGCTACGACTGTCTTCAGATTATTATAGATATGTGAGTCACGATCACCTTACGTCTGACATTGCTTTGTAGGGTTTGTTTGCCTGACATTGCTATTCCACCAATATGGTGGTGTAACCCAGGGTTTGTTTGTTGTTAAATACCACACTCCAGCAATATTCCATGTGGTCCACAGCGGCATGTTGGTCCTGTCAGTGTTATCCTGTCAGTGTTATACATCTAGTGATGGCAGGATTGATCTGTACAGTCAGAGCCCATCCTTGTCTCTGTGATCGTACACTGGAACCTGCAGGTCTGTTTACTTCCCACGGGTAAACGCCATCATATCACACAGGATGTGAAGATCACAATATTGATTGTCACATGTGTTTTATTTGTGTCTCTCACATGATGAAAGACAATTTTGGAAAAAATAATACATTTACTTAGTGTATAACAATTTCATGACTCATCTATTTTAGTATTAACATATCATCCATGACCCATCCACAAACAAACAGAAGGTGGGGTCAAATTATGGGAGTGAGCAGGGTTTTTTGCTTTTTTTGTCTTTTAGGGGTGGAGGTGGAGCCTGAGGAGTGAGGAGAGTGAGAGTGAGAGAGGAGAGAGAGAGGAAAGTGAAAGTGAGGAAAGGAGAGAGGAATGAAAGTGAGAGAGTGAAAGTGGAGGGTGAGGAGGAGGAGTGAGGAGTGGAGAGGTGAGAGAGTGAGAAAGTGAGTGAGAGAGAGAAAGTGAGTGAGAGGTGAGAGAGGAGAGTGAAAGAGGAGGAAAGGAGGAGGAGAGAGAGAGAGTGAAAGTGAAAGTGATAGTGAGCATGAGAGAGTCCAAGGAGTGAAAGTGAGAGGAGTGAGAGTGAGAGAGAGAGAGTGAAAGGAGAGAGGAGAGGAAGAGGAAAGTGAAAGAGAGAGAGGAAAGAGGAAAGGAAAGAGAGGTGAAAGTGAGAGAGAAAGAGAGTGAGAGTGAGAGGAAAGTGAGGAGAGGAGTGAAAGAGAGGAGGAGAGGAGGAGTGAAAAAGGTGAAAGGAAAGGAGAGTGGAGGCGAGGAGGAAAGTGAGAGGAGTGAAAGAGTGAGAGTGAAAGTGACAGAGAGAGTGGAGGAGGAGAGAGAAAGGAGTGAAGAGTGAGGAAAGGAAAGGAGAGGAGAAAGTGAGGAGTGAGAGGAGGAAAAAGAGGAAAGGAAAGCAAGAGGAAGTGAGTGAGAGAGGAAAGGAAAGAGGAGTGAGGAGGAAAGTGAGAGAGAAAGGAAGAAAGGAAGTGAGGAAGTGAGTGAGAGAAAGAGAGGAGAGAGTGAAGGTGAGAGGAGACAGGAAAGGAGGAAAGTGAGAGAAAAGAAGGAGAGAGAGGAGTGGAAAGTGAGGAGGAAAGGAGTGAAAGGAAGAGGAGTGAAGGAGAGTGAAAGTGAGAGAGAGAGGAGGAGAGGAGTGAAAGTGAGGAGAGTGAGAGGAAAGGAAAGTGAGAGAGGAAAGAGAGGAGTGAAAGGAGAGAGAGGAGGAAGTGGAGAGAGAGAGTGAGGAAAGTGAAGAGTGAAAGGAAAGGAGTGAGGAAGAGAAAGTGATGAAAGGAGTGAGGAGGAAAGAGAGTGAGAGAAGTGAAAGGAGAGTGGAAAGCGGAGTGAAAGGAGGAGAGAGATGGAGAGGAAAGGAGAGGAGGAAGAGAGAGTGAAAGGAAAAGTGGAGTGAAAGAGTGGAAGAGGAAAGTGAAAGTGAGAAAGTGAGAGTGGAGAGAAAGGCACCAGTACACCACCAGATCTATCTATGTGCCAAGTTTGGTTAAGAAATATTGAACGGTTTTAGAGTTCTGTCTCGAAAAGATAAATGTGCACGGACAGACAGGACGACGGACGGACGGAGTCCATTTTAATACAAGTTTGGTTAAGAAATATTGAACTGTTTTAATACGCTGCACGGACAGACAGACGACGCACGTAGGATAAAAGCATGGGTTTGTTTGCAACCCTTAACGAGATTCAAATACATATCTGGAGACAATCAACATATGACAAAGTCTAATTTCCTCCAGCAAATTTTTATACTCTGTGACCTTTCTACTTTGTCAACTTCACCTGGAACAGATAGTGACACTGAGAGCTTTCTGCAGTAATTGGACCAGCTTTCATGCATCAAGCAGTTCAGATGAGATCAAGTAAAAAACTTAAACACTCTTCTGTCAAGAATGTCTTGCAAAGCGATGTCAACCACTCGCTACGAACCAAGCTGGGCCTGCAGTCAGCAAGTTCAATAACGGCTGTGTCAAATTATATCAGATTTTTATAAGTGAGTGAGTTTGTTACATTGTCATCAGTTAAAGCTGTAGATAATAACCAGAGTCCCCATCAAAAACAACATGGCTAGCTCAATACACTGTTAGGACCATCAAAAACAACATGGCCAGCTCAATACACTGTTAGTGCAGCTACAGCGGCAAACCTGCTGACACTGTCAAAAGTGAATCACCAACTCACTCACTCATTCATTCATTCATTCTCACTGGGTAGCAGGATAATCAAGCACTGACCATTGCCCAGATGAACAGAGAATCTCACCTGAGTGTCTTTTGATATCAAATATATCACAAGTTGACAAAGTTACACATATCAGAGGCTTGCCGGGGGTGAGATTATGTTTATCATCAAAAATTACTTTTCATTAGTTTTCAATGAAAAATGTACATCGCTGAACACGGTACTGCCATTAGACTTGCAGAGCAGCGATGTCATAGCATTGTGATGTCATCAAGTCAATGACATCATAGCATTGTAAGTCATGTAACTGATGACCTCAGGGCATTGTACAAAATCTACTGTCAAAACGATATCTCATTTGATTTCTCACAAGCAATATCAGTTTTGGCTAATAACATAATATGATCATATAAATGTCATCATCATCATCATCATCATCATCATCATCATTGGAATCATACATGACCATAAGTGTGGAGCAGAAATGCTTCCATTGATAAATGTATATAACTTGTATCTAGAAGTCAAAACAATATGTTTATCATTACCTTGTGTGATTAAGTTGGTGTAGACAGACCATTCACGATCCAACGTTTGTACTGTAGTAGAGGTCAGGGTCGTCTGTTGACACAACAGCTCCCTCTGTATATGTTTCACAAACCTCTTGACCTCAGTTCCGACTTCTTCCACATAGCGAAATATATCCGCCTAACAAAAGAAATGGCATTGGATGAAAACATACCAGTATATCAAAAGGATTTGATAAATCTAAAGTTTAATTCATACAATACAGCACTCTGGCACAAGAGCTCAGCCGTAGTAGTCAGCTGTTCAAAATGTCAACAGACATGGCATCTCAATGAAAGATACTGTAAAGAATGCTGTTATAATATTTCCTGCATAAAATATGAATGAAGGTATAAACAAGTATTGCACAAGGAACCAAACTTCCACAATGCTTGATGTATTACTGTATAAACTGATGCAATGTTAATGAACAACACTTTAATTCTATAATAAACTTATATGTTGAGACCCACTACTTACTACACATGACATAAACTTCAGCAAAACAGACCAAGAAAGGGTCAGATATAGCTATTTCAATATGGCCATGGAGGCCATATTGAAAATCAGATATGAATCCATGAATGGTTTTTAGGTGTCATCATTGAGTAGAACAAGCTTGCAAAGTTTCACTGACATTGGTACTGTGGTTTCTGAGGTTAATGATTGATGATTCACAATGACCTAGTATTTTCAATATGTCTGATCACAGCCATACCTGATCTGTGATGAAGATAACTTGAACTGGGAACAACATATGGTGACCCTGTTATGCAGAATGTTTCAGGCTTCTGGCATTTTAAGTTTGGGAAAACAAATTTATTGAATTTATATTTTTCTGATTTATTCATTCGTTAAAAGATACTTACTGGGGGTTCACTGAAAAATCAATTTTGATGCCTTGAAAAACTTGAACTCCTAGATAGTAAGAAACAGACAATTCCTGCCAATCCCTTCAGGAGGAGTTGAAAATGTTGAAAAGACTTATGACAGCAGCCTTGGGTTGGCATAGTCAAATGACCCTTCAGGACATATGATTATAAATTACTCCATTTTTTACCATTCATTGCTTTCTGTCTCCTGTACCATTTGAGATGTGTTTGCTACAGTTTCTGAATTAACCATGTGGGCCTATGTTGTGTAAGTTATGACAGAGTCCCTGATTTTCCAAAATGATACAATGAGAGTTGTATCTGAACCAGGGCTATGGAGTTACACAACACCAACACTACCTCCACTGAGCCACCTTGCCTTCCACTTAAACACCATACATTACTTGCTTTTCGGATAAATTGATCTCCCCGATCCCTGCATTTTGGCGTGCATTTAACAAACTTAATTTTGAGTTTGGCAGAGATGTGTTTGATAGTGTGGGGGCCTGATTAATTCTCTGTCCGCGCTCATCACACACTCGCTCTATCAGCGCTACCATCACACCATCATTACTCTCCCATGTTTGCTCTGGAGGATATCTGTCAAATTTAACCTGTATTACCAAAAGACTTATTCAACCTCTTTGTGACTCTGTCGATATAATCCTCCTATAATCTATCAGTCAAGCCTTCTGAGCTGAGGAATCAATTATTGGCAGTCACAATGTTGTATTGGATAGCGGAGTTCTGGTACCACTTCAATGTTGGAAACCAGAGACGTATCAAAGACATACCTCACTTGCCATGGTACACTCGGTTACATGGATATATACCACTCAAAAGAAACTAAGGAATACTTAGTATTTCACATTTCTACAGTTACTGTTTGATGCCCTGACAGATTAGTGAGTGAGTGAGTTTAATTACTTCCATCGCACTCGGCAATATTACAGCTATATGGCAGCAGTTTGAAAAATAATCGTGTCTGGACTCTACAATCCAGTGATCAACATCATGAGCATCGATCTGTGTAATAGGGATATGATAACATATGTCAACCAGGTCAGCGAGCCTGACCACCCGATCCCGTTAGTCGCATCTTACGACAAGCATGGGTTACTGAAGACAAATTCTAACTCGGGTCTTCGTGGGTCCTGACAGATTAACCATAGTAGGTAATATGAAAGAATCTGTGTCCCTTAAAGTCTTTTCAGTAATATAGAACTCCTCACAATCAACATGACAACTACTCATAGACGATGTTAGAAGTCATCCTCATCATTTGGTCGTCACACATTCATTGCAGAACTTCTGTAAAATTAAGATTTGCAGCTTTTATTTTGTTTTCAGATTAAATTTGGTATTTCAGAGAATCCCCATTTTTAACACAACCATTCCCTGAAGGCAGAATCATTCCATCTTGATATCTTTCATCTCCTGGATTGAAAATGAAAATATTCTTTCTTTACAAATAAACCAAACATTTTTGTATCATCCATTGTAAATAATATTAACAAAACCTATGAAATAGGAAATTGAAAAACAGTAAAAAGTAGTTTGAGACCAGTTACAAGGAAATTAGCTGAAATATTTGTCCTATTATTTTATCTTCAAAAGCCTCGAAGCAGCTGTGATGATTTATCCACACGGCCTCTCTTGACAAGGCAATCCTGCTACCATCAAGTAACAGAGCTAATGGAACGAGAACCCTAAAATAAAAATCAGTGTATCTCCTTAAAGAGCCAAATATCTCCACACAATACAAACTGACTGATTGTCTGCAGGAGACTGATCGGTTCCACTAGATGATACTAAGCGACAGAGGAGCCACAATCCTGTCTAGCACTGCAGTGTAGCCACTGACATTTCATCCTTGGCCAGATACCGCTATTGTGGAGACAAGTAAGAACACATCAATCGGAGAGATCCAATATTGATAAAAACTACTTCCCATGGAAGAGTGACGTCTCTGTGCTAAAGAGCTCATTTTCTCTAGATTTGACAAGATGTGGAGCTTACTCTATACTTTGTTTCAAAGGCTTGTTGTGTATTTAGTGTTTTTGTGAGGAAAAGGTTGACAGCTTTTGGCTTTAATCATCATGAATCTACCACAATATCAGGTGTTGATCTGAAACGATGAGTCTCAGGCAAAATAAGGAGCGCTTCAAAAGGACATGATCCATTAAACTTCACACTTAAAAGACAGCGACACTTTCATCACAAGCTTAAACACACAAGGTTTGTTCCTCAAACAAAGAGACATTAATGCTTTAAAAGCAAGGAATTAATATGTTACGAAGATACTGGCTACGTTCAACATGAGACATCATCAGCAGGAGGGATTTAATGATTGAACTGAGATCAAACCTTTAGTTACTATAAACCTTTAACTTCAAAATAAAATACAAGACCACAGAATTGAAAGTAGGTTAAATTTGTAAAGTAAGTGGTAAGGATAACAGAATGTTATCTGATAATCTCCACATCCATATTAAAGTTGTAAGTCCGGGGGCGACTGAAGTCATCATGAGAGGGGAAGTTCAATCACAAGAAGTATAGACACGGAATGCATTAAGATGTCATCTGTCACACTTTGTCTTCCGGAGGGAAATCTACCAGCTGCGAGCCCAGGCCAATCACACAATGGATCCATATAAGCTTAAAATCAACGTTCAAAATGAACTGCGTTTGCAGTGGCCCAGTGCTATTCACCCAACTACATAGTATTACCTAAACAATGCCACTTATCGAACTTACATGAAATATTGACAACTATCAATGAATTGTTCTGTATTTTCCACATCATCATGAAAGTGAACACCAAGATTAATGAAGACCGTCAAGAATACTGTCTGGAGGTGACTAGAATTTTAATCTTTCTTATATGAAGATACTGAGCTTCCAGTGCACACCAGCCTGATGCTGGTCATACAAGGCCCCAAAAAAGAACCTGGGCCTCTGTTATGTCTGTTAGATGCTAAGTCATCAAATGAGGTTGAATCGATCATTTGATGAAATGAACTATCCCTGTTACATTCACTTACAGCACGTAATGATTACTAACTTAAACTTCATTACATTTTCCTGAAATGTACCCTTTGCATTGCTGTTGAATTTAGGATTTAGTGAGGTACGGAGCCGCAAGAGTAGACAGAATAGACATGGATCTCTAACTGAGGCAGGCCTTAAATAGACGCTGGGTCAGTGACTTGCATCAAATTAATATCAAATTATCACCCTTGGTACTAAAAAAACCCTTAACAATTTACAATTTATTGATCATTTCAATATGGCCGAAGATGGCCAGCTTCAAATGTCCTCAGAAAGATGGTGACTGTTTGTCTTTTGTGAGATACAGTCAATCAATGGGCATTACTCATCCTGCTTGCCTTTTGAAACTGTTAATAGCCATCGCCAAGTAGGCTCTTTAGGATTTCTGTACCTCCCAGTGTCCCTAGCAGATCTAGAGACAGCAGACAACCCATGTGACATCTCTCACAGACAGGATTATTTCAATCTCCGTCTGCCCCATACAACCTTCACATCTTCAACAAAGGAGGACATAAAAGTAAAAGGACTCCACACTTGAAAGTCGCGTACATTTTGAAATGTTGCACAACAATACATAAAAGTAAGGCATAAAGGCTGTGAAGCATTGGCTGATGTTCTGGTGCTGCCGTTTTATTGTCAGCCATGTCGACTTCAGCTGAGCTCACCAGATAGGAAGACTCACACAGTTAATGTCTGGTTGTAAACTTCCATCTATAACCTGGCCAGATAGGGTCAAATACCATCACCCTAGGAACACAAGGAACACTTGGCTCATTCAGGGATTCTCATGATGCCTACTGCACAGATATATGAATATATATACATGATGGTGTGATACACGCTCACTCTTGTTGTGGCCCTAACTGCTCCTGATCACACAATATGAAATAAGGGGAAATACTAACATTGTTTGTGCTGCACTTATCTAGTTCATTACTGCAGTAAGGGGCACTCCATTCTGGTCTTCGTATATCAGTTATTAACTGAGGGTCACTACGACATAGACATGCTTCATCTTTTCAGCACTGCTCCAACAAAAATTAGATTTAGAGCTCTGAAGTATAGTAAAAAAGTACACAGTCTTACACAGTTGGACAATTCAAATATTCAAAAGTTTGCCCAAAATATTTCATTCTGTTTATAGAAAAGGAGATGCATGTCAATGTAGTTTGTCTAAATTATTCGTCAGGTCGATAGTATCCTATAAGCATCCATTTTCCCTGCTTTCGTAATAAAGATGAATGAAAAAGTCTACAAAATCAATACTTTATAACATGATTGAAGAAATCTCAGTTGAATGTGGCCAAAACTATCATTATACCATAACATGACCTAATAGATTTCAATCATTTCTACCAGCTATTTCGTTAACCAAATTTATTTCTCCTTTGTTTCAGGATCTTGAAACAATTCTATTTTTGATCCAGTCTTATTTATGTTTTCTGTCTAATCTTTCATTTTCAGGAAGTTATCCCATAAAACAAACACAGCTCTGATTCTTTTTGATCAACAACCAACATTCCTGAGATGAAAAATGTCTAGTTTATTTCACAAAATATGAAACAAGTGAAATATTTCTAAGTTAGTGAGATGTAAAAGTGTGTATTTAGAAAGTTATATCCCATCAAAAAGACATTATTGTGAGAGGCTGCCCCTGTAGCGAGCCAAGTTGGCTATTGAGAGTGATGGCCCAGACGGGCCATAATCGGCCAGAGCCACAAGTTGAGCCCAGCAGAGCCCACTCGACTCAAACATTGATTTAAGGTTTATAAGATAAAACAGTCCTCACGTTTTTTCTACTATCACTTCCAAGAGAAAAATTAATTATCTGAGGCACACGGCATGTTGCGAGTGAATCGTAAAGGAGCGTATAGCGATGAAGAGAAACCTTATTACGTTTGTAATTTGCCGTGCACATTTGTGAAGCCTGAGATGCTTGCTCGTGGACTGTGCAGGAGACATCAATCTCACATGGCGGTATTGACAAATGGACAGATTATTAATTTGCCAGAATTTCACAGCTAAATCACGGAATCATGAGTTTTGATCACACACTGATATGAATTTGTTTCACTTAGACCTGTCGATCAGCTCGCTGCAAACGCTTGGGAAAAACTGACTGAAAAGCATCACTCTGCATCACGTGCCTGGGAAATAGAGCTATCAGACTGTAACTAACTTATCTATAAAACACACTCAAAAACACTTTATTTATACAAGAGCTGCTCTGACCATGTTCCCATTCAGACATACCTCGTCTACTAACAGACAGCAAACCAACAGTTACTGGAGATGGTAAAATGTCAACACACACTTCATAGCAAAAAACATACACATTTTAAGAAAATTTGCTAAAGAAAGTGAATATTTGAGAAAATGTTTTTTGAAAGTACTTTGAAAAATGTTATAATTTCATATTCCTAAATGACTTTATTGTTGTTTTGCAGGTGGTACTTGAAGCCAAGCATCCTTGATTTGACAGTTTTCACAAGATGGTGAAACGTCCGCTATTGATGAACAAAGATGATGGAAAATAGTACCTTGACAAAAAAAGAATGGTTATAAGCTCAATGAATCAATGCTCAGGATCAAATAACTGAATTGAGATCTACTTAAAAACTATTCAATCCTGTGACTCTACAAGAAGTATGCACATCCAATTATAACATCTGCACAGACTGACTCGAGGACAGCAGTTCATCACCCTCCTCATAATGATACAAGAGTACATCATCGCCACCCATGACGATGGGCCTGTGTCGGTGGAGAACTACACATGGCTGCCACCGACCCCAGTCGAACGTACAGAGGGAGCCATCTTGATTATGGTGGCAGTCATAGGTGGCCTTGGCAACCTGGTAACAATAGCAGCCATCTTTGTTATCCGTAGTTTCCGAAAGTCCTCTTCTGCTTTCCTCTGTCATCACTGCTTGCTGGACATTATCAAGTCGCTGATGTGTATTCCATTTGGCTACAGTTTACTAATGAACACTCATGTGCAGTACTGTAACACTCTGGGGGCCTCGTACATCTTCCTGATGACGCTTACTGCCTACAACCTTCTCGCCATCCTCATCAACGAAGAGTACCAGCTGCAGGAGGGCAAACGTCAAACAAGGGGAGACTACTGCTGTATCATCTTCGGGCTCTTCATGATCTGGTTCACCACCATCCTCCTCCACCTTGGTGTCGTGTTCATCCCTGGCACCACTGAGTACAACAACGACATCGGTAGCTGTGTCTTCCTCTACGGCAAACCAAGCAACTATGTGATCCATGTTCTGTGGGTGCTGTTGGTGTCAGGAGCCTTGATGGTGTCTGTCATCAGCTTCGTGCAATTTTATCGCAAGTTACATTCTCAGTCTAAATGTCACAGATGGACACTGATCCATCAAACGATTTCCATGGAAATGAATGCAACCGATTCCTCAGACGATGAACATCACATAGAATTTGATGACATCGCCAAAAAGAAAGCTTTAAAGAACTTGAAGATCTACATGCGTCGTGTGATCATTATGGTGATGATGGTGGGGTCGTACACATTGTTCTGGTATCCCCTGTTCCTCCTCACGCTGTTTGACATTCACTACGCCCAGCCTGCCCACGTGTACCGATACCTCACCATCTTCGCATGGACTCATCCACTCACGACACCTGTCTTCTGCGGCATGATACTGTACGACCTTTTTCAACGTCAGACTCTCACAAGAGAGGTGTACAGCAACTCGCTGCCCATGAAGACGTCCCGATCTAAAGAAGCACTCCGACACAAACTACATCAGAAGTACAAAGCTTACGACACAGGATTCATGAATGAGAACTTTGAGTCTACGCCATCCCATCAGCCACTTCGAGGTGGCGCCATGAACGACGATCCTGATGGAAGTGACAATGAGAGGTTTGCATCGTCCGAGCAACCCCTTACTTTAAACTACGAGGGATCCACACTGATATACTAATGTGGTGAGAGGAGCTGTTGGAATCAGTGAATTGTTATAAACATTCCTTCCCATGAAACAAACAAACAGTGAAACCTGGAAGTCATGGGGACCATCAATACATATCAAGGAATCAGTCGATACAAATGGTGAGACTAGGTTGGTTAGATGTGATAAATCTGTTGATTGTAATTGTGTGCGGCGGAAAATATGAATAGTGTCAGTTCATCTATTAATTCTTCTCAACTGGTCTCCAGATGCAGAAAGTGGAAAAAAAAACCAGGTGACCTGCTAGCGAAGACTATGCCAGCATGAAGTGACACCAGTCAGCACTGGCGTTCAGTAACGGTTGATTATTTGGTAGAAAGATTAATGCACACGAGCGAATGTACTTGCGACTTGCTTAGACAATAGAGTGCTTACTTCTGCCACATATCGTGATGTTTGCAATGGTCAGATACGGAAAAAGTACGACATATAACAGTGGAATTAATCATTTACAAGTTGCAAACTTTGCAGAAGATTGGCGAAGTTTAACAAACTATTTTCAGACACTTGAAACTCTCATCACAATTGTAGACAAAGTAATATCAACACAGCATCCATCAGTTGACTGTTCCGCCTGGACTTACAGGAGTGTTGGAATATTGCTGAGTGTGGCATTATAAAACAAACAAACAAACAAAGGGTGACAGATGCTGCTGGGGCCCTACAGTTTCACTGTCTTCAACAACAAATGGAAGGAGGTAAAACCATCAGCTGGACCAGTTGTTCCGGTACATAGAAAGACTTACATGAAGGAAAACATCCCAACGTTGTCACAGACAGAACATCCTGGCTGTAGTACCAGTTAACTCACAACAAGCCTGTAGTACCAGTTAACTCACAACAAGCCTGTAGTACCAGTTAACTCACAACAAGCCTGTAGTACCAGTTAACTCACAACAAGCCTGTAGTACCAGTTAACTCACAGCAAGCCTGTAGTACCAGTTAACTCACAACAAGCCTGTAGTACCAGTTAACTCACAACAAGCCTGTAGTACCAGTTAACTCACAGCAAGCCTGTAGTACCAGTTAACTCACAACAAGCCTGTAGTACCAGTTAACTCACAACAAGCCTGTAGTACCAGTTAACTCACAACAAGCCAAAGTTGACTTTCAAACAGAGTACTATTTCTTGGATATTTCAGTGGCATTAAACTGAAAGTTAACACACAGACAGCAGCACACACCATGACGCAGTACTGGACTCCTATGTGTCCTCTTGTGACAGAAACATTAACATATCAACCTGGCAACAATGTTCTGATGTCTGTCAGAAACCATACACCCCATCTGAACCTTTACAAGGTATTAGGTGTGAGCAGCCTGTTCTGGATATTGAGCAACATGGCGGCCATAGTCTGCTGATCAGCAAGTGTGGTAGATCATATGAATAAAGTTTAAAGTATTATATATTTATCCAGTCTCTGTGATAACTTATTTCAGTTGGTAAGGTGTTGTAACCACACTCTGTAAGAAAGTCCCGTGGAGACACCAAGCTTCACATACTCTACATATGTAAGAATCAAACCAAAGGCTTCACTGTGGTGAGCGAACACATAAACCACAAGCTTAAGACTATGGGTGGGTGATGAGTAAACACAGGACATGGGTGGGTGATGAGTAAACACAGGACATGGGTGGGTGACATCAGTAAACACAGGACATGGGTGGGTGATGAGTAAACACAGGACATGGGTGGGTGACATCAGTAAACACAGGACATGGATGGGTGACATCAGTAAACACAGGACATGGATGGGTGACATCAGTAAACACAGGACATGGGTGGGTGATGAGTAAACACAGGACATGGGTGGGTGACATCAGTAAACACAGGACATGGATGGGTGACATCAGTAAACACAGGACATGGATGGGTGACATAAGTAAACACAGGACATGGATGGGTGACATCAGTAAACACAGGACATGGGTGGGTGACATCAGTAAACACAGGACATGGGTGGGTGATGAGTAAACACAGGACATGGGTGGGTGACATCAGTAAACACAGGACATGGATGGGTGACATCAGTAAACACAGGACATGGATGGGTGACATCAGTAAACACAGGACACGGGTGGGTGACATCAGTAAACACAGGACACGGGTGGGTGACATCAGTAAACACAGGACACAGGATGGGTGACATCAGTACATGGGTGGGTGATGAGTAAACACAGGACATGGATGGGTGACAAACACAGGACATGGATGGGTGATGAGTAAACACAGGACATGGATGGGTGATGATCAAACACACAGGACACATGGGTGGGTGACATCAGTAAACACAGTGACATGGACATGGGTGGACATCAAATGAGTAAACACAGGACATGGGTGGGTGACATCAGTAAACACAGGACATGGATGGGTGATGAGTAAACACAGGACATGGGTGGGTGATCAGTAAACACAGGACATGGGTGGATGTGGTGACATGAGTAAACACAGGACATGGGTGGGTGATGAGTAACACAGTAAACAGGACATGGGTGGGTGGGTGACATGGATGGGTCAGTAAACACAGGACATGGATGGGTGACATCAGTAAGTAAACACAGGACATGGGTGATGGTAAACACAGGACATGGGTGGGTGACATCAGTAAACACAGGACATGGATGGGTGACACAGTAAACACAGGACATGGATAAACACAGGACATGGATGGGTGATCAATAAAACACAGGGGTGGGTGACATCAGTAAACACAGGACATGGGTGGGTGATGAGTAAACACAGGACATGGGTGGGTGACATCAGTAAACACAGGACATGGATGGGTGACATGAGTAAACACAGGACATGGATGGGTGATGAGTAAACACAGGACATGGATGGGTGACATCAGTAAACACAGGACATGGGTGGGTGATGAGTAAACACAGGACATGGGTGGGTGACATCAGTAAACACAGGACATGGGTGGGTGACAGAGTAAACACAGGACATGGGTGGGTGACATCAGTAAACACAGGTGACATCAGGTGGGTGATGAGTAAACACAGGACATGGGTGGGTGACATCAGTAAACACAGGACATGGGTGGGTGATGAGTAAAACACAGGACATGGGTGGGGACATCAGTAAACACAGGATGTGACATCAGTAACACAGGACATGGATGGGTGATGAGTAAACACACACATGGGTGGGTGACATCAGTAAACACAGGACATGGATGGGTGACATCAGTAAACACAGGACATGGGTGGGTGAGGAGTGGGTGATGAGTAAACACAGGACATGGGTGGGTGACAGTAAACACAGGACATGGATGGGTGAGTAACACATGAGTAAACACAGGACATGGGTGGGTGACATGAGTAAACACAGGACATGGATGGGTGACATCAGTAAACACAGGACATGGACATGGGTGGTGACATCAGTAAACACAGGACATGGGATGGGTGACATCAGTAAACACAGGACATGGGTGGGTGACAGGACAGTAAACACAGGGACATGGGTGGACATCAGTAAACACAGGACATGGGTGGGGGTGACATGAGTCAAACACAGGACATGGATGGGGGTGACATCAGTAAACACAGGACATGGGTGGGTGACATCAGTAAACACAGGACATGGACATGGGTGATGAGTAAACACAGGACATGGGTGATGGAGTGACAATCAGACATGAAACACAGACAAACACAGGACATGGGTGGGTGACATCAGTAAAACACAGGACATGGGTGGGTGACATCAGTAAACACAGGACATGGGTGGGTGACATGAGTAAACACAGGACATGGGTGGGTGATGAGTAAACACAGGACATGGTGGTGTGGTGACATGAGTAAACACAGGACATGGGTGGGTGATGAGTAAACACAGGACATGGATGGGTGATGGACATCAGTAAAACACAGGACATGGGTGGTGGACAAACACATGCAGGACATGGGTGGAGTGAAACATGGACATGGGTGGTAAACACAGGACATGGGTGACATCCAGTAAACACAGGACATGGGTGGGTGACAGGACATGGGACATGGGTGGTGATGGTGAGTAAACACAGGACACATGGGTGGACATGGTGACATCAGTAAACACAGGACATGGGTGGTGACATGAGTAACACAGGACATGGGTGGGGACATGAGTAAACACAGGACATGGATGGGTGACATCAGTAAACACAGGACATGGATGGGTGACATCAGTAAACACAGGACATGACATGGGTGACATGGTAAACACAGGACATGGGTGGGTGACATCAGTAAACACAGGACATGGGTGGGTGACATCAGTAAACACAGGACATGGATGGGTGATCAGTAAACACAGGACATGGGTGGGTGACATCAGTAAACACACAGGACATGGGTGGGTGACATCAGTAAACACAGGACATGGGTGGTGTGTAAACAGGACATGGTGGGTGACATCAGTAAACACAGGACATGGGTGGGTGACAGTAAACACAGGACATCAAAACAATGGTGGGTGGTGAGTAAACACAGGACATGGGTGGTGATGAGTAAACACAGGACATGGGTGGGTGACATCAGTAAACACAGGACATGGATGGGTGGTGACATGGATGGAGTGACATCAAACACAGGACATGGGTGGGTGACAGGTCAGTAAACACAGGACATGGGTGGGTGACATCAGTAAACACAGGACATGGGTGGGTGACATCAGTAAACACAGGACATGGGTGGGACATCAGTAAACACAGGACATGGGTGGGTGACATCAGTAAACACAGGACATGGGTGGGTGACATCAGTAAACACAGGACATGGGTGGGTGACATCAGTAAACACAGGACATGGGTGGGTGATGAGTAAACACAGGACATGGGTGGGTGACATCAGTAAACACAGGACATGGGTGGGTGACATCAGTAAACACAGGACATGGGTGGGTGATGAGTAAACACAGGACATGGGTGGGTGATGAGTAAACACAGGACATGGGTGGGTGACATCAGTAAACACAGGACATGGGTGGGTGATCAGTAAACACAGGACATGGACATGGGTGGTGACATCAGTAACACAGGACATGGGTGGGTGACATCAGTAAACACAGGGACATGGGTGGGTGACATCAGTAAACACAGGACATGGGTGGGTGATGAGTAAACACAGGACATGGATGGGTGACATCAGTAAACAGGACATGGGTGGGTGATGATAAGTAAACACAGGACATAAAGATGGGTGGTGACATCAGTAAGTAAACACAGGACATGGATGGGTGACATCAGTAAACACAGGACATGGGTGGGTGACATCAGTAAACACAGGACATGGGTGGGTGATGAGTAAACACAGGACATGGGTGGGTGACATCAGTAAACACAGGACATGGGTGGGTGATGAGTAAACACAGGACATGGGTGGGTGACATCAGTAAACACAGGGCATGGGTGGGTGATGAGTAAACACAGGATATGGATGGGTGGTGAGTAAACACAGGATATGGGTGGGTGAAGAAAATATCATGGCTGTCATCAAAGATGGCCCTCTATTTGTTACAATATCATACTGTGTGAGCAAAGATTATGGTAATGGTGGTCCCAAAAATAACAAGTTTTTGCCACTGATATGGCAATGTCCCCCGCCACTAAAGACTAAAGAATGGAATATCTATATTTACTACTTTTTATTTTTGGTTCACATGCAAGATGCCTGAAATGACTGGTGTCTGCATAATCACCCAATGTAGGCTGTCAACATAATTGAAAACATTGGGTGCAATGTTTTATGAAATATCACGTTTAAATAAGTTTGTAAAGTGGTCAAAGTGCCGCAGACGCCGCTGAATACATAATCCCCCATTCCGTGTTGCAGCAGGGGACAAAAACCATAATTGGAGGAAATGGATTTGAAACCACAACTGAATGTTTCCAGAACTGCCCAAGGGACACAACTCAGCAAAGTAACTGCAGCACCCAGCAGACTCGACCACTGTGGCCAGTAACCCCAACATAATGAACATGGTGAAGGCACTTGTAACACACTGTCATCTCTTACATGACTCTTGGATATATTGTATCAATGACCTACCCAGGTAGATGGAATGTAGAAGTCAAGACGATCTACAGGGAGTGCTCACAGCTTTCCACTCAATGTAAGGGATACTTATCAGAGTGGGAACAGTACTGTAAACGTATTATATTTCGCGCAGGTTTTATTTTCGGCCTTTTCGCGCAAAACATTTCAGCGCGAAAATTTATACACCGCGAATAAACCTGTCATTCATTCAGTCTAGCCACGCTCGCCCCTGAGTTGTTACCATAACACATCAAGTTTGAAGACAGAAATCTATGGGAATCTTAAAATGACGACTGATAGTAGCATAAAGAATCATACTTAACTGTCGCTGTAATGGATTTCCCAAAACATAATTAAATAATGAGCCAAATCCCATCGCCGAATTAGTGAAAACAGCAATGTTTGTTGTGGCCGCCATGGAAATTGGTCACATGACAGATGGTTTGATACAAAACAGATTACCATGAAACGACTCGGAAAGAAATAATACAGCAGTATTTTATTTATTCATTAAGATTTTATTTACCAGTACATCATGAAGCGAATAGTCACTTAACACTCAATCATCTCATTCACAACAACCCGCTTGATTGAAATCACAAAGAGCTTCATATACAGTAGAAGTTAATTCGTCAGATCGTCGGAATTGAACATAAGACTGATGTGTTTTCATCTCTTCCGTGAGTAAACGGATTACTGTGTACTAGTATATCGCACAGATAGGGATTTCCTGTGAGTAAGCAATAAACGCCGCCTGACAGGTTAAGCCACTCTGTTTGTTTTCACTGCTATTAGTGGCGGCCAAAGAGACAGCTGGCAGTTCCGGCAATTACTGATTGCGCGAATAATTGACCGCGCGATGTAGTCTAAACTGTCAATTCCGCGAAAATTGCACCACGTGAAAATAAGTACGTTTACAGTATTTCCTTTGTTTAATTCCAATTTTTTGTATGTAAACTAAATGTAGCATTGATGGGCCACAAATCCTTTGATGTACATGGGAAGGAACAGTTCAAAAATTGATATGGACATTATGGCATGAAAGTGGCATAAATCTTGATACAAACTGGATACCCAGAAAGGTGGGCCTACCTGTTCAAATCCTCCTAGTAGCTCAGTGGTGTCCATGGCACTGTTCATAGGTAGGACATGGAGGGTGGTGCCGGTCAGCTCCGACAGAAGACGCACCATGCTGGACTTCCCACATGACTGGGGGCCAACCTGACACACAGACAGACACACGTTGAGTTGAACATGGGGCTAGGTATGACATCTCTTGCCTATCAGGATATGGGTGTTGACATATTAAGGATTGCTATTAAGTTACTATAAACCTGGGATTGAAACAATGAACTGGTTCTGATTTGTCTAAAGGGTGAAAGTCCACATAGTAAAATATTACACCACTGGGCCACTTGTTACCCCCAACAAATATGACTGCTTGTTCCTACTTATAAACCAGTAGTATACACCAAAGTAGCCATCTTTGTTCAGTGAGTGTGTGAGTTGGGTTTTCGCTTTTTTCGTTGCTTTTAACATTGTTCGAGTTATTTCACTGTATGACAGCTGGATGCGTGAGCAATGCCTGCAGTGAAGCAGGTCTCCGACATTGACTATCAAGCTATATCCGTGTTATACAGAATGGTAGGTATCAATATGTACTAATGCCAGCATGGAAAAGAATACAAAGAAGCATAAAATCACAATGGCTGAAAAATACTAAACCTATCAAAAAGACTGAATATGCGAGAACTCACCAGAATAGCCATCCAGTTCATGTCGACACACTTGGCGAGGGACTCTAGCGGCTCAAGGTGATGGTGCAACACCTGTAGCGCCACCTGTCTGCTGGATGTGGGGTCACATGCTGACCTCGTCAGGAAGGCGTGGCCTATCTGGACGTGTCCTACACCAACACCCACGTAGCGGGAACCAGCATACACACCCTTCATGTTCAGGCCAGAGAAGTGGGTCCTGTACACTTGAGACACCTGGGGTCAAACATCAATGCAGGTAGTCATGTTCACACTTCAAAAAACAAGTTATCTAAAGCTACACATAATGTTATGACAACATCCAACATAGCTACCCATGAAGATCTGGGTTAGAATTGATCTTCAGTAACCCATGCTTGTTGTAAGAGGCGACTAACGGGATCTGGTGGTCATACTCGCTGACTTGGTTGACACATGTCATCGTATCCCAATTGTGTAGATCGATGCTCATACTGTTGATCACTGGATTGTCTGGTCCTGACACAATTATTTACAGACTACCATATAACTGGAATATCACTGAGTGTGACGTAAAACTAAACTCACTCACTCACTCCTACATAGCATAGAGCACTATTTAAATATCTGTGTGTATGTAAGCTTGCACATGTAGGTCTGTAAAGATTTCCCAAATGTAGATAGAGTGGGGGGGGGATATGGGTCAGCAAGTTCTCCCAAACCCCCTTTCCAAAGCATAAGTTATAAATATATAAACTAACTCATTTATTGACACATTTCCTACAAAAATTACAACAAACTGACTCATTTGTGCAAAACAAACTACATTCTTTCCCATTTCTTCTTTTTTTTTTTTTCATTTTAAGTGCACACACTCTTCCTGAAAACTGCATCCACACTTAATGTCCAGTTACTCTATTCCTATCTTTGTGGAAGTAAATAATATTTGTCTTGAAGTTATTATGTTATTACCTAGCTAGAATGTTATAGAAATTCCTCCATACAATGATAGATGACAAACAACTATGAAGGAAACTAGTCAAGAGGAGTGTCACATCTTACTGATATATTATGAATGCTTCAACCACCTGAAACGTCTTCAGTGTCAGATATAGTTCAAAGTTTGTACATCATTTCACACCTTTATCACAAACAGCAAATGATTGTGTGAGAAAATCCAGAAATGGGATTATCTCCTGAAGCCACGATATCAAGCCTGGCACCAACAAACCATGACAGTGTGAGAAGACAGATTCTGTCAGGATTTCCTGGTCAACCATGCGTCTAAAATCCAAGATACCATGTTCTCATCCAAACTTTGATTTTCAGTTGTAAAGAGTGAGTGAGCGAGTTTACTTTTACGCCGCTTTTAGCAATATTCCAGCAATATCATGGCAGGGGACATCAGAAATGGGCTTCACACATTGTATCCATGTGGGGGAATTGAAACCGTGTCTTCAGCGTCATCAGCAAAAGGCTTTAACCACTAGGCTACCCAACCACACCCAGTTGTAAAGGAAAATCAATCGTCATAAGTCATCACTAAAAGATGACGGGTTAGAATGAGCCTTCAGTAACCCATGCTTGTCGTAAGAGGCGACTTAAGGGATCGGGTGGTCAGACTCGCTAAATTGGTTGACACATGTCATCTGTTCCCAATTGCGCAGATCGATGCTCATGCTGTTGATCACGGGATTGTCTGGCCCAGACTCGATTATTTACAGACCGCTGCCATATAGCTGGAATATTGCGGCGTAAAACTAAACTCACTCACTCATCACTAAAAGCCTATCTCAGATTAGCATACTCAGTTTCTGAGAAGGAAATTTGTGTAATCTTGTTTAAGAATATTCAAAAGCAGAAAAATAAGTGTTCATGTAGTGAAAGTATGCTGATCCAAATCAGTTTTCCCCTAGCAGTTATCTACCTTTGCCTTGTCTGCCAATGTCCTCATCCGATCAGTGTAGACCAGCCTCACATATTCTCCTGAGTGGAAGTCTCCGGACACCTGATTGGCCAGCAGCAACTCACACCAGCGGAACAAGTCCCGCAGATTGAACTCCCAGGGTCCTCCACGGTGTCCCCACCAACCCTGTTTCATTGTCTGGTTGTGGAGCTGGAATCACAGCACAAAAAACAGACATCTCAGTATTAATATCCACAAAGAACTAAAATCAATATACTTTTAAAGAGTTAATAAGAATAACAAAGAAAACATTTAAATATCTGAAATTCATAGTGACCTATCAGAGCAACAGCCTGTACCCTTATATACCATATCACCATTGGAAGAGATGTGTGGCACTTAGGAAGATGACAAAGAGCTCATAAAGTTACTCTAGTTAACAGAATATCCCACCCAAGTGTCTTCAACATTCATAAAAACAGGCTTATAATTATGCAGCTTGCCAATATTTTTAATACATAAGAGATATGAGGGTGAGATTCCATTTATCATTCCAAATCATACATTAAACTTCAACTTTTCAGTGAGTTTAGTTTACTCAGCAATATTCCAGCTATATGGTGGCGGTCTGTAAATAATTGAGTCTAAACCGACAATCTAGTGATCAACAGCATGAGCATCGATCTGCGTAATTGGGAACTGATGACATGAGTCAACCAAGCCAGCGAGCCTGACCACGTGATCCCATTAGCCGCTTACGACAAGCATGGGTTACTGAAGGAACATTCTAACCTAGAAATACTTCAAATGCATTTAAAGTTGACACATTAGTTTAATACCATTCAATGGCCTACATTTAGAATCCAGCACCACCTTAAAGTTCATAAAACAATGTGACATAATTTTAGGGGGGAGATGGGGGGACTAGTAAATTAGTAGCACCAACAGTGTGCTTCAACTTACCTCCATGTTGAAGTCCACCATGGCTGCCAAGATTTCCTCTGGGATGACGGGGAACATGGCCGTGGTAATAAACAACAGATCCCCTCTCGATAGAGGCTCTATGTATACCTGTAACATACACCACACAACCAGATATACACCTGTAACATACACCACACAACCAGATATACACCTGTAACATACACCACACAACCTGATATACACCTGTAACAAACACCACACAACCAGATATACACCTGTAACATACACCACACAACCAGATATACACCTGTAACATACACCACACAACCAGATATACACCTGTTACAGACAATTAACCAACAAGATAGGGGAGCGGGATTTCCAAACCCGACTTGCCCGAAGTGTTGAGCAAGTATGAAAATAATCAGTTGAAACATAAAAGATAGATTGTGTGCACTGAAAGTAATTTGTAACTACCTGGCTCAATGACATAATGCTTCGTTTCAAGTAAAATATTTTATCTTTTCTCTGATTTTGCAAGGCAAGTTGAAAATCAGACTGGGCAAATAGAGTTTCTACATTTACTTGGCCTTGGGCCCTTGAGCAAGTAGGATGTTTTTATGAACATATATATAGTCTCTTATCTGTGACAGACAGGTTTACTATGGATAGAAACAAAGACATACTGTAACAAGGCTTCACAACAAAGATGACATGTGACATGAATCCAAACACTCACCTGAGTGAACCTGTTGAGGAATGAGCGAGGCAGCCCCTTCCGTCCTCCGCCCTGGCTGAGTGGGTTCTGACAGGCAAACAGTCGCGTCTGCTCGTGTTGAATGGTGAAAGTCTTGCCGAGTTCCGGGATGAACACCTCGGCTCTGTGGTCCAGACAGGCGTTAAGCCCCTCCAACACGGACTGGGAGGCCAGGTTCAACTGAAACACCCAACGACAGCCTCAAATCCTTCTATACCTAATCTCAATGTCACTTCCTTGATCAAAACAGCTAACTGTGTGATGGTATCTATTAATATGGGTACAAAAGTCTCTAGCCAGAACATGTTTCAGCACAGAGTGTGAATCTTCATGATCACTCAAAAGCATTCTCAGATCATGTTAAGACCAGTTGAACAATCAAAAATCTAGTCACCAAACATGTTAATGTCAAGCCAGTCATAACTTGCTAAGTAAACATTAATGTTAACATACATGACCTTCTCACCTCATCAAGGACAACCCAATGACCCGCCTTCAGTGCCTGCAGGAGGGGGCCATCCCTCCATGCAAACCTCCCCCCTTCTGCACCCTCCACAGGCAGGTCAGCACCAAACAAGTCCTGTCACATCCTGCAACATAAGGCATCCATGTTGGTCTTGGAGCATCAATAGACAATGAGCAGGGAAAAGATTACCGTTTTATAGATTCTTGGTTTGAAAACTTTAAACAATGGAACAGTGATCCAGTGATTGATGTTCTGAAGAAACAATCCTGGCTGCTTATGATACAAATTATTGGGATGTGAGGTAAAAAAACGAGGGCACAAAGTGTGATCAACTAATCCTTTGTTTTACTTAATACACCTACTTTTCTACAAAAACTGGTGGCCCATTGTTTGGGCTACCTATGGGGCCTATATGAAGTCATGTTGAAACTCACCGTCTGCTCGGACAGATTGATGCGTACAAGTTCACGCCCGGCTGACCGAGCTATTGCGGTGACGAGACTGGTCTTCCCGACCCCTGGTGACCCCTCCAGAAGCAGTGGGCGTGGCAACTGCAGTGCCCTCAGAACCCGCTGTGCATTCATGCAGGTGGTTGGTGCCTGCAGGGCATACTTGGTGCTGGACTCAGGGTGAAGGTCACCTGACAGAAAACACAAGCATTCAATCTGCCTTATTACTGTGGTATAATCATTGGTCCTGTTATGATGTATTAGGTGAATTGAACCATATTCCTTCATCAATTTAATTCATTATTCGATGTTTACTAGAACTGGATATTTACAAAATAGTCTTAAGAGAGTGCTTTTTACTTGCAATTTGTTTGTTGTTTATCTAAGTGAGACATGCAAAATGGACTGTCTTCAGCCATGCAGCAGCATAACTTATGTCAGGAGGCTATTGGTCCCGCTATTGGTACTGCTTTTGGGCATTACAGAAAATCTCATTGAAATGTTCCCATCTAAGAAATTACATGACATGAGTGAGTTTAGTTTTACGCCGCACTCAGCAATATCCCAGCTATATGACGGCAGTCTGTAAATAATCGAGTCTGGACCAGACAATCCAGTGATCAACATCATGAGCATCGATCTGCGCAATTGGGAACCGATGACATGTGTCAACCAAGTCAGCGAGCCTGACCACCCGATCCTGTTAGTCGCCTCTTACGACAAGCATTAAGTAATCATGAATAAATATTTGTATTCATTACTGTACACTACACACCAAATTCATCTCATAGTGTATGCATTGCAGCTTTAGTAATCAAGACAAAGCTGAATCATGCAAGGATGTATGTTCGTTGATATCAGACAGATTACAGAATCACTAAGTAAAACATTCACAAGACAGGTGATGTAAATACCTCTCGGAATGCTGAAGGGAGGTATGGAGAACACATCATCCGTGCTGACAACATCCATCTTCCCTGCAGCCTCTTTCTGGAGACACAGATGCAAGTCAGCCATGTTGTAATCATGGCCACCAAAAGAATTGACCTGCTTGACGAGATACTGGAGGCATGTGTCACGGGCTACCTCTACACTGAAGTCAGCCGTGTGACTTGAAGTACCTGTGAGGCAACAGGGAGCACTACATTGAGCAATTTTGAAACAATATGATTACGATAATGAGAAGGGTCAAAGAACAGCCACAAGGTTCAGATGATTCGAGTTCATAATAAACATAAAACATACTGTACAAGTACTGCAGGAAGCTAGTTATCATGCTGTAGGTCTGTTGATTCCCTATCAGATTAGTGAGTGAGTGAGTTTAGTTTTACGCCGCACTCAGCAATATTCCATCTATATGGCGACAGTCTGTAAATAAACAAGTCTGGACCAGACAATCCAGTGATCAACAGCATGAGCATCGAATCAAGTCTGGACCAGACAATTGGGATCAACAGCATGACACATGTCAACCAAGTCAAGTCAGGAGTCTGACCACCCGATCCCATTAGTAAGCCTCTAATGACAAACATGCGCTACTGAAGACCAATTCTACCCTGGATCTTAATGAGTCTAAATAGAGGTTAAATACGCCTGAGCCAAACACGTAAACCTGAAATATTCCACTGACAATATTGCGATAATTATGTGTTGTTAATCTGATACAGCCTAAGAGTAAATGACCACTTACCACTTCCTAGACTGTCCAGAAAAACAAGACAAGCTCCGTGGATGTATGCCCTCACAGGGTCAAGGCCACTTTCTGAGGTTTCCATAGAAACATCCCCAAAATCAGGTGTGGCACAGGTGTTGATGAAGTTGACCCAGGACAGGATGTCTCGAATACTCACTGTACACCTGAGAAGGTGTAGAAAGACGTCATAACAACAACAGAGAATAATGTTGACATTGTTTTAACACAAATGTAACGTGCAAAGTCTTTTCTTGTGTATGTAATGTGGACCTGTTGCATGATGCAAGGCAAAACTGGCAAGAGTTAGTAACCATGGAAACACACACATCTATGTTTTGAAGTCAGTAACTCCTGGCCAGCTCCCATGTTTCTGTTCTCTAGTTTATACAAGATACTGACTGGTAAAGTTTGACTGCGACCAGACATTTTGAGGGTTAACGGTCCCGTATTCAGCAGACATGTCCAGTGAAAACTGCATACCAAATAGTCTAAGTTGATATCAATACTGAATCATTCTGTTTCAAAAACTGGTGTGTCAGTTTTGTATGACCTTCTATTGGACATCTTGTTCCAAAAAGGGCTTTAGTTTGACTCCAAATTAGCATATGGACTTAAAAATATTACTTTTTTTACACAAAACGCGAAACACAGAGTCCAACAAGCATCCAACACTGACATCATCGTCATATGGTCACAAGTATTTATATCCCAGTATATCTTTTCAGTCTTCATCAAAATACATTTAGTTCAAGGTTAGTCATTGGACTGGGAAATCACAGTAGGACAACTGAAGATATCATAAAGTTCTGAAAAGCACAATGATGGAATTGCACTGTAGCCCTATCTCCTTGGAGATATCTCTTGACACCATTGAAGTGATATCTTCTTTGGAAGCTAGTTTTGGATGATAAATCTTATGAATGTTATAAAATCTTTCATTCGATATACTTCTCTTCATCTCAACATACTGCCACCTAAACCAACTACATTTCCATGGTTCACACCAATACGACAGTGGTACTTACTTCTTTCCAATTTCATTATTTGAGAACCACTCAATGAAATCTAATATGGCCGCTCCAAACCCAGTGGTGCCATCCTGTTGGTTGCCCAGAACAAGGCCGTCACGGATGTTGTGTTCAATGATCTCCTCAAGGTCGTCCCTCTGACACGAGGGTGGACACCAGATCTCAGTGAACCTGTTCCGTAGTGCCGGAGACAGCTGCAACAAGCCAGGGTCATCCAAGGTGAAGAGTCATTGATTTGCCGGTAATGTTTGTTAGGACACACATATTTTGTTGTTAATTCTTTGATAGGTAATAGCTGGAAGAACATTAGGTCATGGAATTTATATGGATGAACTTCACAGAATGCAATCAATGAAGTGGCCAGAATAACTATTGCTGCAAGCAATAACGAATTGTCCACAGAAAGTTTCATGCCTTAACTTGCCAAGATGATTTAAACACAAATACTTGCGATTTCTCAGAAGTTCAACTCCTTCAGCAAATTTCTATATATGCAATCATTGGATCTAAACCAGCAGTATATTACAGCAAATCTCACACAACAATGTAAGATTGGACTTTAATGCAGATTACTGAAGAATGTGGTTCCTATAAGGTCTCGTTTTAGATCTCTTACAGCAAACATGAGGTATGTGGTATGTGGTATGATGGTACCATACATTGTCACATCAATGCTGTCTATACTTCAAATACATAGTGAAATCTATATCACTACACTTGTGAATTTTTATACAAATAACACAAGCATGCTGCCCAAATCCTATGGCTGACATATCTGTTTTACCTACCAATACATAGAACGATTTTTCCTCACCTCCTTCTTGCCGAAATCCCCACCAGGATTCATGGTTGCGAACACCTGGAATCCTGCTACCGCCTTGACTTGCTCCACCACGTTGCTGCCCCCATCTCCGCCACCCTTCTCCGCCAGCAGCAGCGTCTGCTCTGGCTCCAACACACTGTTAAGCCGCTCCAGCACCGAGTCGTCTGCCAGGGAAATCTCGTCGATGAGGAACATGCTGCCCTCCTTCATGGCCGTCACCAGCGGGCCATCCAACCACTCAAACAGCTTCATCTCCTTCGGGTCATCCTGGAATACAAATGAGATGAGTGAGTGAGTGAGTAGGGTTTTACGCCGCTTGTAGCAATATTCCAGCTATCATGGCAGGGGACACCAGGTATGGGAAGTGAAGAGGGTAATGATAAAGCCTCCAAACTGAAATGCCTTGTGCCTCCACAGACACCAATTAAAAAACATGTCACCTCTACCTGAAAAAACATGTCTGTCAGAAGAGAGGCAAATACAGCAGCTATGGGAGTTAGCCTGTGAGACTGAGCAACTCAAACAATGTTTTCTGAGTAACTGTGAAAATATTATCTGTGGGTTTGTCAGAGTCTTATGTTTAGACATTACAAATAATTCTTTCTGTCCTCTTTTGTAGAAATAATGACCTACCTGTTCTGCATGAGAACGAACTGGCCTTAGTCCCCCGAGGAAGTCGGCACTCTCTGTGTGGAGGTGGCAGTTAACACTGTACAGGTGGCGCCCTCTCATGGCTGCATACAACTGACATATTGTCGTCTTGCCACAACTGGGGAGGATATATGTACAAAATACATAACAGGAAATTTCAACGAGGCCAAGATATGCACCATGTCAACCAGTAAGCACCAAGTACAACACAGATATACTTTTATACCATTTCATTCACACAATAGTCATCTTACTGAGTAAGTTGTCTCATACAAACAGCAATGGTTTCAGGACATGTGATTCCATGGAATTTGATAGACTATATAATATAGAACAAACTTTATGGATAACAACTTCTTTTTTATTCATGAGTGCGACGTTTCGATACACATTCTTGTACCGTTGTCAACGTAATAGAACATGAAGAAGGGGGAAGTGTATATATACTGGATGTAACAATGTAACAATGTAACAAAGAAAACAACATAATTAACATAATTGGCTAGGCAGAAAGCTGATGAAGCCAGAGAGTAGACAAAGGACAGGCGTGGAAGCCAATGATGTCCAAATAATGAGATGTTTATACAGCAGAGTTTATACAGTAGATTGGGCTTGGTGGATGAGTGCATCATAAGCGGATGGAATGAAGTATCCTTGGTCTCGGTTGATGGTGGGCTTTTGGCGTTTGATGTGGATGGCTTCGGTGACCTTGCGTTTAGTGAAGTCTGTTTGTTTGTTAGAGAGAATGGTGATGTCAGACCACTCTATTATATTCACTAAACGCAAGCTCACCGAAGCCATCCACATCAAACATTGTTACATGTTACATTGTTACATCCAGTATATATACACTTCCCCCTTCTTCATGTTCCATTATGCTTGACAACGGTACTCACGAATAAAAAGAAGTTATTATCCATAAAGTTTGTTCTATATTGTACTTCCCAACTTCTAAAATGCCACTCAAAGAAGTTAGACTATATAAGTTGTGATTTTGTCTCAGTGAATTGAAGAACAGTAAAGCCATGACCTACTAATAAACAACTGTTTCTGGTTGGCTGAAAGCAGAAGTGCAAGGGCTTTTGTTGCACATTTGCGCTGACTGATGTCACTGGTTTTGTACTGTTGTCAACTGTGTCTGTGTGTTTATGATGAAACAAGCAGGATTTCTGCAGTGTCCACACTGGTGTTTATGCTTGAACCTCTATAACAAGACAAACAGAAACACTCACCCAGTTTCTCCGACCAGCAGGACAGGCTCCCTGAACTTGATGGCCTGGCCAATGAGAACAGCCAGTCTTCTCATATTGTGTGTCCACACTATGTGTTGAAAGCCCTCCACTGATTGGTCAGTGACCTCCTTCAACAAGGGGGCTGTTGATGTGGACGTCTTGCCAGTCAAGTCAAACAGCAGGCTGGAATTGACATCCCGCTTCAGATGCTTCTTGAGGACCTCTTGAATAACAACAGACTCGTCCGCCTTCCTCACACGGCCAGCCAGCAACATGTAGCCTACAGAACATGCACAGGGCAGCATATGACATGAGTGAGCAGTGACCTAATGTAGGCATGTACAGGACGGCTAGATGTACACTCCTCAAATTGATGTAGGTGACATTAACATGTGTGATCTGATGAAGAAATGGCCTAGGGGACATGTAGAGGACATGTAGAGGACATTTACATCATACAGTTCGACCACTGGTCTACACAAACTTCAAATCAGTGAGTGACAATTTATTGAAACTTAGATGTTAGAAAAGTATAATATTGAAATCCTTATTCGATATTCAGCTTTCATCACTTTTCTTAAGTCAATACCAACCTGAAAATGAAATAATTACATGGAATTGTGAACAATACACTTTTATCTCCCTTTCTGTTGAAACTGCTCAGCGATGCTCTCCCCTGTTACTAGGTTACTGATAAATGTAGACTTCATAGTCATCAGGACTGGGACCCATTGATCTTCTCCTCAAGTTTTAGGTACTAATGACAGACATACAGTAAACAACAATATTTCTCTATCAGAATCTACACAGTATGATCAGAAATCAAAGATTAGTTCCTACATTGTTTCCATCAACTGATATTTGAGAAAGCCGCTACTGTCATACCATGATCAGCAAGGTGCTGGTCCCAGTCGTAGAACTTGGCACTTGTCTTGACATCAGTACTGCTGTACCTCTCTGCCCACCGGAACAGATCCCTCAACGTCATGAAGCCCTGCTTTCCTGCAAACACCCCTGATCCACGCCGCCTCATCTGAAGCAGATGGTCAACATGGCCATGTTAAAGAATTGAGAACATAAAACCAAACTAACACAGTTTGAGATCCTTTCATAAAAAATATAAGAACAAAATAGGTAGATCTTACGATCTGAGAAGTCATGTCTACCGAGCAGTGAGACCAGAGTTCAATAGTTGCAAATGACTAATGTATCTATTCAATCCCGTTAGTTTATCTGGCCGTCTTACCTGAAGCTCCAGCATGACCTTGACAAGTCGTTTGTCGTAGGACAGTGGGATGCTGCAGCGCTGATGGAGAATCGTCTCCAGTTCAATGCTTGGTATTTCGTTGAAGTGTAGCTCAATGAAACGATTCCTGAAGGCTCGAGACAGCATCTAGAAAACATTATCTTGTTATTGGTATGCTCACATTAACATAAGTCCATCTACAAACATTATTCCTACAGATGTCAGAAAATCATTTGGAATGGTTAAGATGAGAGTAAAATCTGTCAAGCTACAAACACGTGTTACAGATCCTGTACATGTCGTACCTTCCTGCCTCCATACATTCCTGGAGGATTCTGGGTAGCGAACAGCATGAACTTGGGGTGAGCCTTCACCGTCTCCTGGGTCTCCGCTATAAACAGTTCTCGGTTGTCATCCAACAGCTGGGGAAGAATCAACATTGAAAGTGTTACATCACCTACAGAACTTCTTGGAAAACACAACAGCAGAATGTTATCACAAGACACTCCTGCAGTCTGTCTGGTTTGACCTAACAAGACAGCTTTTGTTTTCAATCTGCAATAATCACTCAAATTTAATTTTCAACACCAAGAAATAGTATTTGTAATCAGACTTTTATGATCTGTTGACAGTCAGAGATGCAGTCGTCACTGTAAATCCTGGAGACTTTTAAAATGAGACAATTCATAGCCACCAGTAGTGACATAAATAAACACTGACATTAACCAATGAACATGGGAAGGAATATGGCAACTGCCGCTATGCACTCACCCTGTTGAGGGCCTCTAGGACGTCAGTTGGGGCCAGGTTCAGCTCGTCGAGGATGATCCAATGTCCCTGTCTCATCGCCTCCACCAGGACACCTGACACAGAAAACGGTTGTCACTGACAGATACCAGTAGGCAATACTACTGACCACCAGACAACAGACAGTAACACTCACCATAAAAAAAAGACAACAGACCCCACCAGACAACAATCAACAACAGGCAACAGCAGTCACTAACTGTCCCCAACAGAAATCGACAACAAATATTAAGAAGCAACAGTCACAAAGAGATAACCCTCAACAATAACACTCACCAACAGATAAAAACTGACTAAACTCACCAACAGATAACAACTGACTAAACTCATAAACCAACAGATAACAACTGACTAAACTCACCAAAACTACTCACCATCAGATAACAACTGACTAAACTCACCAACAGATAACAACTGAGAAACTTTGTCACCAACACTAACAAGTGACAAAGACACTGCTCACCAACAGACAAAACAAAGGGTGTACAAAGACATTCAGCCAAGTCTCCAAGTCAGACCACTCGGCCCTCTTTAGACAACTCTTACAACAAGCATGAGATACTGGGGCCTATTGTGGGGACAATATGGGCAAGTGATGCCCTCAACAAGTAACAGAATGTTTCTCTTTCTTTTAACAACAGTTGCAGCTAATAAGCTCACAGTTGAAATTTGCATACTAATTTATGCTTGAGAACTGCTCAAGCAACAATATCTGCCAGCACTGCATCCACAATTAAGACATTAGGGAGAGTTAAGTGGCCATGATTGTTGTGAGATAGATCTAGGATCATGACAATACCGAACAGAACCTCACCTTCCTTGAAGACAAGTTTGCCAGACTCATCTGCTGCGTAACAGCCAACGTACTCCTGCAGGTCCGTGTGTTCATGGTTGTTGACTCTCACACACTGGTTCCCACTGGACTGTGCCAACCACGTGATCAGACTCGTCTTCCCCACCGACGTCTCACCCTGTAGCAGCACTGGGTGCTGGCTGCGGAGACAAGCAGACGGCACCATGTGTAGTAGTTTAACCTCTCATTCGGCAATGCTTGACTTAAATGATGATGGTCAGGTCATAACTGAATCTGGCCCAGACAATCCAGTGATTGACATCATGAGCAACAATCTACCAAACAGGCATATCATAAAATGCATCATCGAAGTCAGTCACCCTGGCCACTCAATCCTGTTTGTCTCCTGTTACAAGCATGAGTTACTGAAGAAGATGGATAATGCTTAATGGTAATTCAGGGCTCCAGATAATTTTTCAACATCAGGAGTACGTCCTCCTTATATTTTCAATATAGGAGTACTGGATAAACTTAAGAGTACATTTTGAGTACTGAATGGAATTTAATGGCGTATCAGTAATCTTGTGTTTCGTTTCATATATGCACCACAACATTACTACTCTTGTGTAAACAGGTCAATAAACAATAAACGACACTCTTTCAGATAAATACGTCTGTAAATGATTCCATGACCGTACAGCATTGCTGTGGTGCGTATGTGCTACGTTTTCTAAATTACTTCCTACCGTATCGTGCATATTTTTTATCCGTACATACGCCAATACGGCCCTTATCTGGAGCCGTGGTAATTATAATGACAAATTACACTTGTTAACATTTTTAGTACTATAGAACAATGTTGTTAATAATTTCTATTATCACCAATTCTTACCTAGCTGAGATAACTCGGGCCAAATCTCGCAAGTTTTCTCTGACTGATGGTGTGAGAATGTAATTGTCTGGCACATGAGGCTCCAGTGCACCCTGGGATATCCAGTAACCCTCGAACTTGAGGTGTTTGGCACCGTGGGGCTGTGGCAGCGGCTGTTTGAGAATAGCCTTGATGTTGGCCTTCCCTACTACATGCTGACACACAAGCTTCTCCACCACGGGGTGGGACGACCGGTCCAGCTGGGTCAGGAAACTAAGGCAGAAACCCTGAAACACAAATTTGTAGAAGAATTATATTTCAAACTTTTCTTTTAGTCATTAAGTTAGAAAAAAAACCTCCTCAGTTATTATCCTTCACAAGCATTTTGGGGGCAATATACGTGTAGGAGCTCCTAGGTCCATACCGTACAAAGGGTACAACAAACATCACAGCATTGTCTCTAATTCATTTGATCTGAGTTAATAGCACTGAACCAGTTGACAACAAGAAGACAAAGTCATTAATATCCCCCGCAATGGCAAAATACTCTTTATGAATATGTCTACTAGATATGATTATGTCAAATGTTTTGGAGTGTATACAGCTAAGTGGAAGGAGAGTATCGAAAGGTTTTTAAGATCTGCTCCAGAAAGGAGCACTACCACCAAATTCTGTTGAAGCCTAACTTGTTGCCATGGAAATGCAACAAGATGACATCCTCATAGTCACAGCCTAAGTCATGTTTCCATGGAAACCACAAAAATTATTATCTGGGTCTAACCCCCAAAAGGCACATCTAGGGATCATGCTTGATATGTGTACCAAGCTTGATGAAGCTAGCATGTATAGTTTAGAAATTAGAAGACAAGACAAAGATGACATCCTCATAGCCACAACCTAAGTCACGTTTCCATTGTTACGAGAGTGTTTTTTTTGTAATTTGTAATAACATTGGTTAGGTGATAGTTATCATGAGTCACAATGTTTAAAGTTTTGAGTGTGGGTTGTGGGTCGCATTTCGCATCATATATGTTCAATATATATAGCTATTTTAGCGGCACGCCTTTTGGGACAGCACTCCAGAGTTGCCTCCCTTGGCTTTATTATGTTTTGACTCCTGGTCGTATGTTCCACGTTTCACGAATGTTCTCAGTGGATAAAGAATGTTCAAGACTCTGTGCCAGTATATATAAAGGCTGCTTGTTGCGGAATCACACACGGACTAACACAGAATTACACGTGACTTTTCATATCACTGGAGTTGAGTGCATCTTTCTGCCGTCACCTGCCGTCGTCTGTCTGTCAACATTGTCTGACACTTTGTGCCTGACTGCTCTCATTTGTAAACAAGCTTCATTTAGGATATCTGATCTCACTGTAATTACCAAGGCTCATGGTGAGTTGATATTTTATATTTGTGACTCAAAACATTAGATTTGTGACTCAATTGCATTGCACTAGAAATCTGTATTGTGATTCATTGTATCTTGCTCATTGTTTGCTCAATATATTATTGAATATTTTAGACTTGTCTGTGTTATATTTTGCTGGTTCAAAGGGGATTCTTAAACCTTTTGTCTCGGCAATTATTTAACTGTAACACCATGGAAACCGCAAAAAATAAAGTTCATATCTGGGTCTAACCCCCAAAAGGCACATCTAGGGATCATGCTTGATATATGTACCCAGTTTGATGAAGCTAGCATGTATAGTTTGGGAGATCTTCTCCGGACAAGATGACGTCTTCATAGTCACAGCATAAGTCATGTTTCCATGGAAACCGCAAAAAATAAAAATTTGCATCGGGGTCTAACCCCCAAAAGTCACATCTTGAGATCATGGTTGACATGTGTACCAAGTTTGGTTAAGCTATCACGAATAGTTTAGGAAATATGCTTTGGACAAAGTGTGACGTATGCGTGGACGCACGGAACTTGTATCTATACCCCCTGCAACTTCGTTGTTGCGGAGGATAAAAACTTCTTTTGAGTATAATATGAAATGCAAGACAGTATCTTAGCTGGCCAGTCCAAAATGCATTTACTTAATGGAACAGGAAAAAGAAAGAGGGTCATGTTATAGCTTGCCCGCATCTCATACCTCATACAGAGATCGTGCTACAAGGCCACACGGGTTACTGGAGGCGAACTTCAGGGCCCGGCACAGGGTTCGCAAACTGAAATTCAAGACCAAATCAGACTTCCATAAGTTACCAAGCTATGTAATAACATCACAAGCTATCTGATAACACCACCAAGCTATGTAATAACATCACAAGCTATCTAATAGCACCACCCACCTATGTAATAACATCACAAGCTATCTAATAACACCACCCAGCTATGTAATAACATCACAAGCTATCTAATAACATCACCAAGCTGTTTTATTTTCATACCATTCAGATATGTAATAACAACATCAAGCCATGCAATAACATCACAAATCTATGGTATAACATCACCAGGATATGCCATAACATCACCAGGATATGCCATAACATCACCAGGCTATGCCATAACATCACCAAGCTATGTCATAACATCACCAGGCTATGCCATAACATCACCAGGCTATGTCATAACATCACCAGGCTATGCCATAACATCACCAGGCTATGTCATAACATCACCAGGCTATGTCATAACATCACCAGGCTATGCCATAACATCACCAGGCTATGTCATAACATCACCAGGCTATGTCATAACATCACCAGGCTATGTCATAACATCACCAGGCTATGTCATAACATCACCAGGCTATGTCATAATACCAGAAGCAAAATCATGAATGTCCCCACCTATTAACAACAGCAACATATTAAACAGAAAATACAACCTGATATATTCTCACTACAATGTACCGATTCCAAATATGTAATTATGTAAATACTTCTGGTTGTTACCTGAAATGAGGTTTATGCCCAGTGCCATCAGTAAGTCGTTTGTAAATATTTCTGGTTGTTACCTGAAATCAGGTTTATTCGCCTCATTGCGCACAGTGAGGTAGAACTTGACAATCCCGTCGACCTGTGAGGAGGACAGCGACAAACCACGGAGATAGTCATTGGTCAGAATCTTCAGGTCCTGTGTGTCCTCCAGCTCATCCACGTAGAGCTCCGTGAACCTGGGGAGGGTTAGAGACAGTCAGTGAGTGAGTGTTATTTTATGCCATGAAGCAATATTTCAAGAGCATCATATCTGCCTATGTATGACCAAGTCAGGCAGGGCAATAGGTGGTAGCATCAGCAATGACCATGTGTGGGCCCAGATACACATTCTGAACATCAGATCTGCATCAGTTGGTTCCTAATACAAGCATCTGGTCATGGGGACATATTCTGCTCCAGACCAGCTGCTTTCCAAAATCAAATCCCATTAAAGTGTACATCATTCAATGTAACACATCTAGAGTATGTTCAAACCTTTCTATCTATTATTTACTCAGCTAGACAGCCATACATGAACACTTAGTTTGAAGATTCTTCTTGGGTGAAACAGTTGGTTTTAACAAAGGTATGTCCCACTGACAGGGAGTGAAGCAGGTATTAGACATTATTACTTTGATGAAGCATGTGTATGGTGGTCACATACCAAAAAACTGGGCTAATCTGGATTTGAACACACAATTCAAGCCAGATTACATGCAACATGCCAGGAACGTCTGGATCTCATGTCAAATATGCAAGTTTATGTATTTGTTTCACGTCTGTAAGGCATGATGCCAAGGGGAACTACTCATCTCACCCACCTGTTTCTGATGCCAGGAGTGAGGTCCTTCTTTCCAACATCAGTAGCCGGGTTCATGCAGGCGAAGAGACGGAACTCACGGTGACGGACAACGGGGTCCACATCGCTGAAATATTTAATGTTGGCCTAATACAGTACGTTGTTTTTTTTAAATATAAGTAGTCATCCAAAACTGATGAGAACACTCCAGCAGACCACTGAGACCCACCCCTCCCAGTGAGCACCACTGACCCAGAGCTACCTTCCAGAGGAACATGGAGACCCTCCCCTCCAAGTGAGCACCACTGACCCAGAGCTACCCTCTAGCAGAGCATTGACACCCTCCCCTCTAAGTGAGCACCACTGATCCAGAGCTACCTTCCAGAGGAACATGGAGACCCTCCCCTCCAAGTGAGCACCACTGACCCAGAGCTACCCTCTAGCAGAGCATTGACACCCTCCCCTCCAAGTGAGCACCACTGATCCAGAGCTACCCTCCAGCAGACCACAGAGACCCTCCATTCCCAGTGAGCACCAACGACCTCGAGGTACTCTCCAGCAACCCATAGAGACACTCATCCTCTCTCTGCAAGCACCACTGACCCTGAGGTACTCTCTAGCAACCCATAGAGACACTCACCCCCTCTCTGGAAGCACCACCCTGACCCTGAGGTACTCTCTAGCAACCCATAGAGACACTCACCCCCTCTCTGGAAGCACCAACGACCTCGAGGTACTCTCCAGCAACCCATAGAGACACTCACCCTCTCTCTGTAAGCACCACTGACCCCGAGGTACTCTCTAGCAACCCATAGAGACACTCACCCCCTCTCTGGAAGCACCACCGACCTCGAGGTACTCTCCAGCAACCCATAGAGACACTCACCCCCTCTCTGTAAGCACCACTGACCCCGAGGTACATCTCACCAACCTAGCAACCCATAGAGACACTCACTCCCCTCTGTAAGCACCACTGACCCCAAAGCACCATCGACCCCGAGGTACTCTCCAGCAACCCATAGAGACACTCACCCTCCCTCTGTAAACACCACTGACCCCGAGGTACTCTCCAGCAACCCATAGAGACACTCACTCTCTCTCTGTAAGCACCATCAACCCTGAGGTACTCTCCAGCAACCCATAGAGCACTCACCCTCCCTCTGTAAGCACCACTGACCCTGAGGTACTCTCCAGCAACCCATAGAGACACTCACCCCCTCTCTGTAAGCACCACCGACCCCGAGGTACTCTCCAACAGACCACTGAGACACTCCAGTGTCTCGGCAGCAGCAAGGTTGATCTCATCCAGCAGAACCCAGTCTCCAGCACGCAATGCTTTCACCAAGGTTCCCTTAAAAAAGAACAACCAATAGTAGGCACAACAGACACAAAATCTGGTTTAGTTAAACAACCACACTATTGATGGAGTAGATAACATACCTCAATGAAGGAGAAGGCAAGGGCATTCTCTATCTGCTGCACCTGAACCTTGAGCTGATGCAGACGCCGGCCAATCTTCTTCCACTCTCGGTGATGCTCTGTACCTGTCACAAACCACCACAACTTGACAACAACATTTCCAGGGAGTTAGACTCAACATACCACTTACAGCAGTATTTCTGTTACAGATGTGTCAGATGAATGTAGCAATCAAACAAAAGGTGGAACAGGTAGTTACTTTAGGAACACACATTCACAAGCATGGTGTTTTGCCCTACTTTGTAATATTCCAACAATATTACACCTACAGACACTGGATCTGAGCTTCACAGACTGCACCCAAGAGGGGAATCAGATGAACAAATCCCTCAATCCCATGGCCCTGCCATGTATACATATGAACAAGGTGCCTTTGTGACTAACGCCCACCACAAGCTGGTCCTGGAAAAGGGAGACAACTCTGTAAAGCATACAGCCTCATCTTCAAATTCCCATCTTGACATTTTCTAAGCTTCACTTAAAGCTTTGTGACCTATCAGATTACAGCACACATAATGAACTGTAAACTCCCACAGACACAGAGCCCTTGTGCAGTGGCTGCAACTTTTGTATTTACAGGTAGCCTTGAAACAGGTGTACTAGTGCTTTGGGGGTCAAAAACAGCTCACACATGTTGAACATATTTAGAGAAAGTCCTACCCTTGCCAAACTTCTTGGCAGCAGACTTCTGAGTGTGGTCCATCAGTGTCAGCAAGTCACCCCACTTTCTCCGAGAGAAACAATCCTGGCATAGGAAATGACACATGATATACTAGACATTACTGCTACAATGAACTCAGAGGGACCATTCATGTTATTATATGAGTGAGTGAGCGGTTTTACGCTGCTTTTATCAATATTCCAGCAATACCAAGACGGGGGACCCCAGAAATGGGCTTCACCCATTGTATCCAGGTGGGATTTGTACCCTCGGGTCGTAGGTGTGACGAGTGAAAGCTTTAACCACTAGGCCACCCCCACCGTCCTTATTATATGATTACCATAGTTCATTATTGATTGTACATTTTGACTGTCAGACATCTTGGATCAAATCATGTGACATGAAAAATGAGTGGGCTGAAAGACCACAAACTTGCCCAGTGCTCCCAGATATCCTTGTAAATTGTTAAACGAAGAGGGAGGTTGACAGATACAAGATACAACTGTGTAATCATCTAATACATATCATTAGTACATACCCATTATAAATATATTATTAGGAAAGTTTCATTGTCATGTACTTGTTGAACATCGATGTCTAAAGTTTTCAGTTTGCAAGGAATATTTGCCATAAGGTGAACAATACCACAATTTTTACACGGAAACAGCAATCAAACATAGCACACTAACTCCAAGCCCACAATTGTTTTCTCATTCATTTTCAAGAACCAGGCTGGGTAACAACACATACCATATTTTAAAGTATAACACTGGGACTGAACCACCAACCTTCCACTCACTGGCAGGTGCTCTATCTAACAGGCCAACAGAGGCACTCACACTTTGAATAACCAAACCATGAAATTATATATTTTCAGCTTTATACGATGTAATTTAGTTTTATCACAACTACAAACCTGTATGTGGCCCAGAAACCTTGTATTTTGTTTCCTGGAGAAAGTTTTCATGAAAAGCATCTCAAAGTCCTCCCTGAAGGGCATGATGACAAACTTCAGATCAACCGGCTTGAACCTGCAAACATATACGAGGCCATATTATATATGGTCAGCACAACTCAAGTACAGATATTGGTGGAACAATTCATTTGTATAAAAAGCTTATTTAGAATTCTCTCCAGCGAAAATACCAAGCATCCTCTATCAGACCAAGCTCGGTTGATTGTTATCGTAAACTGTCTGTCTGCATTTAGTCAAAGTTTGAGTTGTTGTCTCACTACACAAATCAACAACATAGATTAACGTTCAGGTAACAGTCAGCTATTCAACTAAAACAATACAGAATTAAAGATCTCCATCCAAAAGCCTAAATCATTTATCTTGTATGACGGCACGTACAATAGAAGTCCTAACATGTGTTCAAGCTTACCCTCCCAGCAGGTCTGTGCTGTCACTCTGCTGGTTTAGGTTGATTACGTGCAGCCTGTGTCCTGAAAACCAAATCACCATACTCAGCCTATTGGCATCAAGGATATCAGGTGATTTCAGAAAATCAGCATCAAGAAGAACGAGGCACACCAATGAACATGTAATTCATTTGATAATGCCGCAGCAATATTCAAGCTATATCCTGACAGAGTCAGTCCAGCTGGATAGATGAACCTGAATATTATGTGCAGTCCATGCCGTTAGATTATGATGACAGGTCATAAAGCCTGATCACTGGATCCATTAAGTCTCCATACAGCCAGCTTGGTTTTCTTGGGAGATGTCTTACCTGTAATCTGCATAGTGGCTAGGTGTCCACAGACACTGCCTCTCTCTACCATGTCAGTACCAGCTGCTAGAGTGTGAATCCCAGATTTTTCCCTACACCCATGCCAGTGGATTCCACGGTAATCTTCCATGAAGTGTGTCATGAGCATAATGGCTGCTGTTCAAGGCTAAACTAAACTCCCTGATGGTTACAAGTAGCAATGATCTACTCACCCAGTTGATGAGCCAGGAACTGGACGGATGATGTTTTGCCTGTCCCCGTCTCACCAACAAGCAGCACCGGTTCATTCCGGCTGACACACACCGACACCTTCTCCAGCAGACACACAGACTGACGGGTGTATGCAAATGTCGGCAGGCACACTCTGAAATGGCAGGGAACACAGTAGTTGAGGGAACAGATCACTCAGAGATGTTCAATTTTACAGAAAATACAAATACACATCACCAACAAAACCACAGGATCACATCTCTGTCTTACAGTAGCCATCAAAACTTAACCAAACCTGAAGAGGTTTTCAATTCTTCGAAGAGAGTCGTCCTTGGGGTACATATTATGCATTTTCCAAGCTGAAAATGTCCTGTGACAGTTGTATCAATGTTTTTTGAATAAAAAGATTGTACAATAAATAAACTCTTTTATTTACTATACGGCCCCTACCTCACAGAGTTACCTCCCGTTGCGCATGCGCACCAACTGGGTAAGCTCCTAGACCCGTATCATCATTCCTTCTGCTGAATATATCAGTGAACAGAATTGTGGGGAGGCGGGAGGCCCTACCCCAAGGACGACTCTCTCGAAGAATTGAAAACCTCTTCAGGTTTGGTTAATTCTTCTTCATAGAGATCGTCCTTGGGGTACATATTATGCATAAACACAGACTCCCAAAGACCGGAGGTCAGGGAGGAGGGAATTCTGTCCAAGCACACACAAAATATAGCGATCGTATCATGGAAAAAAACTGAACAGACGCCATAACACTCACCTGTCACTTGTCCCAGTTGCGCTTCCGCAAGAGGCATTATGGGAAGGGAACTGACAGGGAGGATTTGTGCTCAAAGACGACCTCCATACGTTTAGCATAGGCAATCGCACATGTACGAATGTCAACAAAACCCCACCCACCCAGTGTCGATTAGTGAGCACCGTAGGGGGGAATGTCAATACCGCCACAATCGACTAATTACTCCTGAGAGAATCGAAAGGGGGTAGTTTAACTCACTGTAGCAGACATGTCAATAATACACAATTATTGTACAGCAGCGTCAATAAACAAACCAATAAACCAAGACTCACTCGGTCAGGGTGGCAGGACACTGTCCACTGGAGAGAACAGAACGGCCAAAGCTCGCACGATTACGGGAATGTGTATCGAGCTGGTAGTGCCAGATAAACGCGCTTTGGCCGGCTCCAAATAGCCGCAGAGCAGATCTCTTCAATGGGGAGTGCCGATGCAAAAGCTTTTGATGCGCTACGCCCTGACCGAAAGTGAGCCTTCAACCCCTCAGGGGAGGCTTGCCCTTAGCCTGATAAGCCGCACAAATACACGAAACTAGCCAGCCAGACAAAGTCTGCTTGCTCGCTGGCAGACCAGCCTTCCCGCCACCGAATAACAGAACAGCTGGGTACCCGTGACGGATTCCCCGCGCTCGCTTGATATAGACTTTGAGCCGCCTTACGGACATCCAACGGGTGAGTGCTCAGAGGAGTGGTCCCCGATGTGGAAGGCTGGGTAAGAGTGGGAAGTTCGATAGAGCTGTCACATGGAAAGCGCGGATCGACCTTCGGCTGTAAGGTATCTGGGAGGCTTAATGCTGACACGATCAGTGTGAAACACAGTCAGAGCCGGTCGGACGACATAGCATGTAAATCGCCGACCCTACGCCCAGATGTTACCGCCACCAGAAAACAGCCTTCCAAGTTAACAACTGAATGGAAATAGCCGATAGGTGTGAGAAAGTTGGATCGACAGCCAATCGAGCACGATTGACAAATCCTTAAGGTGGACTGGTTCGCCTGAGAGCAGGTCGAATCCGCTCCGCCAGCAAGAAAGCGCCAGACGAGGGTGCTGCCCCAGAAGAGCACCATCGACAGGTGTGAAAAGTGGAAATAGTGGTGGAGTAGCCACTTAATGGTCGGGCCGCCAGGCCTTCTTCCAAACGAGCTTGCAAAAACTCCAATACCGGACTAAATCCGCAGAAAAGGGATCTGCAATCCCCTATCTGAACACCAGCGCATAGCGGACCACCTATCCTCATACTGAACGCTTGTCGAATCCTCACCGGCCAGAATTGTGTCTGCAACTGCTGCAGGAATTCGCTGCGTCCTCGAGGTTAGAACTGACAGAGGCCAAGCCACCCACTGAATCCGCGGATTTGGGTGGGCCCGCTCTGAGTGAGAATGTCCGGTCAGAAAGGTAATAGAACAGGAGGCTGAGCCAGAAACCTGAGAATTACCGGAAACCAGCTCTGTGGATGGCCAAAGCGGTGCCAGTAGCACAAGCAGCCGAGCTGGCTGGGTGGACAGCTGTGAAAGGACACGGGAATGAGTGGTAACGGCGGAACGCTTCCAGAGCACTTTGCCCGCCCAATCCAGCAGGAAGGCGCCGCAGCCAACGCTCTGGGTCCGTATTCGAGCAGAACATCGGTGTCTGATGCGCCCCCGCCGGACGCAAAACAGATCCACCTGGAACGCAATCCGCATAACTGGGAGATTACTCTGAAAATCTGCCTGTCGAAAGCATCCACTGCGGCGGGCCAGGATCCGCGAGAGAGCGATCTGCTCGCGACGCTCTCCAGCCCCGGAGATAAACAGGGAGTACCTGACAGTCGCACTGGTCGCATTCAGAGGAGAAAGTCCCACGCCCCGGAGGAGCGCTTGGGGACACCGCGTCGCCTCTGCTTCAGGATGTACGACATGGCCGCCTGGTTGTCCAACTGAAGACGGACTACCTGGCCACGGACATGCTCTCTGAAGCCAAAACCAACCGCACAGCTCTCAGTTCCAACACCTTGATGTGAAGGTGGGCTTCGCTTCGACCAGAGTCCTGACGCCGACAGACTGCCCAGAACACCCCCAGCCCGTGAGGGACGATCGGGTCTGAACTGTGAGAGCTGGCGCGGGATTTCCAAGGGGATCCCCTGGTGAGATTCCCCGACATTTGTCCACCACTGAAGGTGAGGTGTCAACCACTGGGACTGTGAGACTGCGCCCAGATCCTCCTCCGTGAGCCCACAGCCGAGCCAAAGCTTGCTGTATAGGGCGATTCAACCGCTACCGCCACACGACAGAGATCGCCGCCGCCATATATGGCTCCAGTAGACGGAGCCAAGTCCGCTGGTGCCTGGGGCTGGGAGAGGAACGAAGATACCATCTCCTAACTCTGGTGATCCGTCGGGCGACAAGGAAACGAGATCCTTGTTTGTTTGAATCGCGCCCAAGAAAACCAAGTCCTGGGTGGGTACCAGGTCGGATTTCTTGAGGTTGATTATCCACCCCAGTCGAAGTTAGAATGTCTATCACTGTGTGAGTAGCATCTAGACTCGCTGGCTGTGTTAGTGCTCCGAGCAACCAGTCGCCGAGGTAAGGGTAACAACGCCTTCCCTTGGGAACGAAAGCGAGGGTAGCTGGGACTAACATGAGCTTGGTGAACACCCTTGGGGCAGTCGATATGCCAAGGGGAGCACCCTGAATTGGTAACACATCCCGCCGTAAGAGAACCGAAGGTACTGCTTGAACGATGGATGTATGGGCACATGCAGATACGCGATCCTTTAGGTCGCATTGACGACGGAGCCAATCGCCGGGCTGAACAGATGAGATCACCGAAGCGCAGTGTCTCCATCTTGAAGGATGGTACTTCTAGTACGCGGTTCAACCCCTTGAGGTTGAGAATGGACGGAACCCGCCGCCCTTCTTCGGGACGAGGAAGCACGTGGAGTAAAATCCCGCCTCGTTCCTCTCCCGTGGAATGCGCTCGATTGGCGGACTTGTCCAGCAGAGCCTGAACTTCGCCGCTAATATGTCCGCCCCTTGCCTGACATGACGGCACCGAGTGCGCGCGCGATGCCGTGAAGTCGGGCGGACTCGCCTTCCACAGTGGTAAATGGCCGATGCTGACGGGTGGCCAGCACCCAAGCATTGTTGGTAGCCTTCTCCCATTCCGCAGGAATAGAGAGAGGCGGCCTCCCACTGGGATATGGGGTAGGAGCGCGGCGCTGTCCCGAAAGCAGCGGAGCTGACTGGGCGCGGACACACGGCTTGAGCGACAGCCTGATGGGTTAACGGGAGGTCGGGCAGACCTCCCGCCGCCCGCTGCGAAAAGGCTGGGAGCTAGTCGAGGACTGCTCCTTGCCCCTACCCTTGGCGGACCTGTTCCTCCCGCCCTACCCCTACCAAGCGGGCCGGGCCAGCCGGCAGACTCGGGTGTAGGCTGCACCCCGGCGGAGGAAGGTGGAACGGAGCGCTGGGGCGACACCCGCTGGTGCTCCAACAAGGCCTTAGAGTCCTTGAAGGAGGTAGCTGCAGCGCAGCCTCCCCGAATGACCTGCTGTGCCCCTGGAAAGAGGGTCACTCCCAGACGGAAGGAGGGCCAGCAAGGTCTGCTGCGCCGCTGCCGAAAGCACCGAGACGCCGACAGCCACAGCTTGCGATCCCCATGACTGGGCGCGACATCACCGCCGACGCAGCAGACCGCAAAGAGTCGCGCGAGGTGGGCCTGTACTCCGATAGCTGACGGAGCAGCACGACACGCGGCGTAAACGTCACCAGCATGCCCTCCGCTTCCAGGGCCGACCTCTGAATCGAGGGGAGAGGTAGGCCTCATGGACCACCACCCTGACCTGCTGCATTGCGCTCCGTAGACCTCGTAGGTCCGCACGCATGTCACAGGGGCCTCGCCAGGGCAAACGGTGGAGTCACACGCCTTGCCGAAAGCAGCCGGAGCTGCTCCGAGGAAGCCGAGCCTCCCCAGGGCGACGGAAGTGAAAACACACTCGCCCACGATGGGTACCACGAACAGGGATTCCTCCCCAAGCTGGTATCTCCGCATAAGCCCGCAAGTCGAACCGACACGGAACCAGACAAGAGGGGATCAACCACGCCCTGTACCAACGAGGGCAGAATGCGGAGCTGCGCTCCGCGTAGGGCTGCCTAGGGGCAAACGCCGCCTGGCAAGCGGAACTCAGCCGAGTCCGAAGCTGCCAACAGGCACCGCTGCCTGGGTAGGCCCTTGGCAATCCTTTGCCGGACCTCCCGCAGAGCCGGCAAAACGAGCACCGGCCATGCTCCTCTACCTCCCCAAGCTCCATCGACTCGGGCCTCGAGCCCGAAGTCTGAGGCTGGGTCTCCTCTGAAAGAGGACCCTAACCCCCGACCCGTGGGTGGCCTAGCACTCAGGAACCACAGAGAGGGAAGAGCAGACAGAGTGCCCCGCCAGTGCCTGCAAGAGTGCACGGACCCCGTCCCGGAGACGCTGGAGGCAGACCAGGCAGAACTGGTGCCTCCGCCTCATGGGGCGGAGGGCTTAGGGATCGGAACCCCAGGAATACTCAACGTCCCTGCGCCAACTCCGAGAGGGGACTGGGAGCACCTTCCCCTCCGGGGCAGCCGAGGCGTCCGGACCCGAAGCCAGAGGTAACGGGTCTACAGACGCCTCAAGGTTGAGGGATCAAGACGCTGGAGGCAGACCAGGCAGAACTGGTGCCTCCGCTCTCATGGGGCGGGAGGGCGCAGGGATCGGAACCCCAGGAATACTCAACGGTCCCTGCGCCCAACTCTCGAGGGGGACTGGGAGCACCTCCCTCCGGGCAGCCAGGCATGCCCGACCCGGCCAGAGGCAACGGGTCTACAGACGCCCAAGGCTAAGGGATCGAGCCGAGCCCGGCGATCCCACCCCCTGACTCTCCGCCCCCCGTCCGGAGTGAGCGAGGAACTCCTGCCGGAGCCCTCCAACAGACTCACGGACGAGGGACTTCACGGAGTCCATATGTTGCTGAAACAATTTATCCATTAAAGACATGTCAAACCCACCAGTAGAAGCAGGAGAGGGGGCTTGGCTTTGGGATTTTTCCCTTTACGACCGCTTTTGGGCCTTAGACGGGGACCTGGGTCAGTTCCCCCCCCCTCGCAGATCTCTTTGTAAAAGAGAGTGTCAGCCGCCCTCCTCTTTTGGGCACGGGGGGAAAACCCAAGACATATTGGACACACTTTGGCGTCATGGCCGGTCTTTTCCAGACAGGCTACACATTGGTCATGCCTGTCGGCCCGTGGAATACTCTGTCCACAGACCGAACAGGACGAAAAGGCCTGAAAGCAAACACGCAAGCATGTAGCTAACGGGCGCATTCAGCAACATATATACACGTGAGAAAACATTGAAAAATACGTGAAGGCTACCACGGGAAGTAAGAGTGGGTTCAATACGCAATATTACGACCACATGGCACGCTAAACTTCCCGCCATGGCAGAGCAACATGTGCGTAAACCACGGGAAAGTGAGCATATTAGAATTAATACAAAGTCACAATTATGAAACAACCAACTGTAAAGCTTTACTGTTCCTTTCATAGGCAAATAAAGACCATACATACAGGTGGTATAGTATCAGACATAGTTTTCTTATTCAGAAAGTTCAGCTGTAATGCTCATGGACGTCTGTTCACGGCAGTGACAGCAGAAGGAATGATGATACGGGTCTAGGAGCTTACCCAGTTGGTGCGCATGCTCAACGGGAGGTAACTCTGTGAGGTAGGGGCCGTATAGTAAATAAAAGAGTTTATTTATTGTACAATCTTTTTATTCAAAAAACATTGATACAACTGTCACAGGACATTTTCAGCTTGGAAAATGCATAATATGTACCCCAAGGACGATCTCTATGAAGAAGAATAAAGGATCACTCTGATCTCCACGCTACAGGGAACCATACTGACTACCTGTCAAGTTTAACTTCTCAAGTCATATACAGAAAACCTAAACCTACAATATCAAACACCATATGGTGACATCTGAGAGGAAACTCACCTGTTCATTGTCATGATGTCTGCTGGTTTTCTGGGTAGGACAACGCGGCCAGCGGTGAAGGATGACTCACTCACTTCAATGTTGGGCTTGTACTTACAGATGTAGAACTCAGCCTGAAACAGGACCAGGAACATGTGAGAGGAGAAGATTGAAAATATTTGACTGTGGCCTGTAATACTGGCATAAAGTATGATGGCTACAGACTCTGTATCAATCAACAATACCGGGGAGCAACACTACAGTCATGATTCTCAGGCAAGTCAACCTCAATACTTCACTGGGTTCATGTATTCCTCTATTGCTTGTGAATACACTGTGGTCCATGAGAGGTCACATTACACGCCACAAATGCAACATGCACCAAGGCCGGGTTGACATCTGTTCTTCACATAACGTAAACAACAGGCACTGGTACAGTTTGCATTGATGAAGATTTATTTGAATCCTTGACTGACTGACTGAGTTTGGTTTTAAGCCGCTTTTAGCAATATTCCAGCAACATCACGGCGGGGGACACCAGAAAAGGGCTTCACACATTGTACCCATGTGGGGATTGGAACCCGGGTCTTCAGCGTGGCGTGACGCTTTAACCACTAGGCTACCCCACCGCCCCTTGAATCCCTTGAGTTATAAACAGCTACATATAAGTAACTGTTACCACACTCCACAACTACAACACATTGCATCCACTTATTTACACTAATAATGTTGCAGTGTATTAAATCTTCTGATTTTCTTTATGTCCAAGTCAAGTAGTTATCTATACCACAATTACAATGATCCGAAGGTTTTATCAACAACATCCTTATTCATAAAAGAAAACAGAACTGGAGCACCATCTTCTTCTTGTTCATGAATTTCTAGTAACACAATGTAATATTAACAAAACATTCTCTGTGATCACATGACCTTTTGGCCAATATTTCATATATCACACAATAACATTAACAATAATACCTTTATTTTTGATACATTGAGTTTGGCGCCAATGGCCTCTGCTAATGGCATCCTCTTGCTTGGTTTGGGGAGACAGGACACAAAACAGTCCAAGGCTTCCTGGAACACCTTGGTGCCAGCCTCGGTGGATGATATATCGAACTCGGAACTGACTCTGTTGATCCATGTCATGAGATCCCTGCAACATGACACAGACGGTGAAATCGAAAACAGGCAGTATTGTTGTTTTTTTCAACTAACATCAATAATTTGAAGATTATGCTCAGAGAATTGGATCTCTAACAAAACATGAGGCAGATATATTTTCAAAGCCAGGTATGAATTGTTTGAATTACAAATTTTTCACTGAAAGGTATAAATATATCAATAATGATAACAAAAAAAACCAAACAAACCCAATAACAATGACATGTATATTGCTCTATACTTCCATTTCATAAAGGGGCATTCTAGAATCCTACATGGATCAGCATGCATTCGATTTTACTCTTGGCTCTCTAGGGTGAACACAGCAGAATCTGCCTGTCAAGCACTAGAAGATCAACAGGCACATTACCATCTCATTGTACCAGGAACCTTGCACTGCTGAGTGAACCGAAGCATATTTCGGATAAAGTGATATGTCTAAGAGTCAAATCAAGAACCACGTATTCGGTGTAGGCATGTCAGTTGACTAACATAGAGACCCATGGAAGCTATCCACACAACTCAACTGACGCTCCAACAATCACCTCCTTGTTCACTGAGGGTAATGTTGAACTCACCTGGTAGACACTAGTCTCCCTGCTAAAGACAGGAACTTTCCTGTACTGTCGGTGTCTGATATAGACGTATCGGAGTCGTGTTTGCCGGCTGACAACATGAGGTATATGTCCAGTAGCTTCTCCACCACGGTGGCCAACTGGGGGAACTGGCTCACTATCACCTGCATGTACCACAATGTATATCACTGATGTATCGTATCACATACTTCAAGGTGAAGAAACTGGCTCACTATCACCTGCATGTACCACAATGTGTGTAACTAATGTATCATATCACATACTTCAAGGTGATATAATTGTGCATGTAAATTCATTGAGGTTATAGGTTATTTAATCTGATATTACGCAAAACTACCAGCAATATGACACTGTGGAACTGAGATACACTACACTTGATATTCGACTGACTGACCGAGTGTGGTTTTACGCCACTTTTAGCAATATTCCAGCAACATCACGGCGGGGGACACCAGAAATGGGCTTCACACATTGTACCTATGTGGGGATTCGAACCCGGGTATTCGGCGTGACAAGCCAACACTTTAACCACTAGGCTACTTGATATTCGAGGTGATTACAGTCAACAAACCTTTTCCAGCTCAGAGCGTGAGAGGGGTTCAACATTGATCCTGGTCCACATCTTCTCCAGGAGGAGAGCACTACCGCTGCGCTGACGATGCCACCCACTGCTGCTTCCTACAAGTCTACAGAAGAGGGAGAAGCATCAGAACCTGTTGTTGAGGTTCAGACCAGACTGACAACTGAATCTTTGCTTATTGACACATTTACTATTCACACATGGTTGTAAATCTCACCGTTGTGTGGCAAACAGTCTGAAGCCAGGGTTGGCCTTGACGTTGTCCCCATGACCTGGAATGGTCAATGTGTTGGTCTCCAACAGGGGGCAGGAGTATGGACACAACGTCCATCGGTGCAAAGTCAATGTCTTCCAAAAGTACCCAGAATCCTTCAGTTACGGCCCGCGTGAGGATGCCTGGCTGCCACACGAACTCCCCCGGGACCTCCGTGCATCTGTAGGTGCCAAGCAGTGCCTGCACACACGAACACAGGTGGGATCAACCAGACAAACATCGGTCCCTACATACAACTACGTTTAGATAACAGTGAGTTTTATCTCCTGACATCCCACTCCTGTTATCAAGTTTTACAATTACTAATGCAGGCAAAATATTTTTTCAAACTTATTTTTCTCAAATAATTATCAAATTTCACTAATTCCCATTTTGAAGGAGGCTTAGTAACAAATATGCATTATTCAAACATTGACATTTCATAATATCTCCACACAACCTTTACAGTTATCAACAGCTGTTACACCCCTGTGTTATCTGCCTACCTTGCTGTCAGTCTGGTCCCCTAGTTGTATCTTGATCAGGTGTGGTGTAGTGTGTCTCCCTGTCAGGCCAGCCAGGTGCTGGACAAGAGTTGTCTTCCCACTGCCGACTGGCCCCTGCAGCAGGACCGGGGCCCCCGACACGACCGCCAGTGCCAGGCTGCGGAGGTTGCTGAGCATGGAGGGCACGGGAACAAGCTCCACAGACGCTGTCTAGAAAGGGAATGAAATGAAACAGCTCAAGACTACGGAGGGAATAACCTCGTTAGGATGAGAAAGCCACAATAACTCGGTGCACCTAGTAGCAGCAAGAGTTGTATACTCCCCAGGGAGCTGAGATTGCTAATACGATGTGCAGTTGATATTGACATCCAATGATCGAGGGAAAAAATGCCAGTCTTGAGCATGCACTAGTGTGGATATGATATCCTAATAATATAATAATAATAATAATAATAACATAATGATCAGTCTATGGAGATGGATGGATGAATGAATTAAATTGAATTACAAGTCTCGGAGGGAATAAACTGAATAAATTATGCAGTATACAGGTAAATGAATTGAATGCATGATTCCGTCTATGGAGAAATGAATGAACAGCAAAAATGAATTGAGCAAATAATTCAGAATATGAAGGGAACTAACTGGTTTGAAAGATTATGTATTGGGAGAAACTTAATGATATAGTCAGGCATTCAGTTAACTGAATTAATTATTCAGCTATGTAAGGAATGTACTAATTTTAATGAACAATTCAGCTGACAGAGGGAATGACTTAAACCTATTTGGTACATTATGGGATGCTGAACCTTGAACACCTTAGTTTCTACTTTGACCACAGTACACCTCCAGCAATCCAGAAAAAATATGTTTTTTTTTTTCTCTTTCATGCTGTGATCCAGCTCCACACACTCAGCAATAGTCTATCTCAATGATGGCACATGATAGAGTCTGGACCAGACAAGCAAGTGATTGATATCAGCAACAATTCACTAGATGACATGCAATCAACTAAGTCACAGAGTCTATCACCTGATCAATTATGTCAAACCTTTTAACCATCCAAGTCTGTTCACCTCACAGGAAACAGCCCCAGTGCTAAAACATTTGAAGGGTGATACCCTGGGCTCTTAAGTTGCCATTTGTGAAATTTTACTCACCATGATTGTCTCCCCTTGTAGTCTTGGCAACAGGAGGCCAGCAACTTCCACAACACTGTCACTGAAGTCCATGCTGACCAGGCCCTGCATCGTGTGACTCAACTTCTTCACATCTGTTGTCACGACAACCAAAGACTCAGCCTTCCTTTTAGGACCATCTTCTAATAAATATCTGAAATGAAACAAAATATGCATTATTTTCATTTAACAAATTGAGTCAAAATGAGTGAGAGAGTTTGGTTCACCCAAAATTTGAACAGTATTCCAGTTATGTCAGTGTGCGTGAGCTTAATGTGCGATGGGTGCAATGTGGGAAGCCCATTTCTGGTGTCCCCCGCTGTAACATTGCTGGAATATTGCTAAGAACGGCGTAAAACCCGACTCACTCACTTAATGTGTGAGGAAATCCCAAAGTGAAGCAAGTCAGACATTTACCAGTACCACAAGTCTGGAGGCATGATACACGATCAGGGCGAACCAGACATCCAACATCTGAGAGTAACAATCCAAACCTTCAAGGTATGATGACACACTATCTGCCGAGTCACTAATTCCATTAGGTGACCTCAAACGACCAGCACATATTTCTGGGGATATGTTTGGCCTGTAAACAGGCAAGTCTGGACCAGCCAAACCAGTGATGAAATGAACAAGAAACAACCCATATCATCATGCAGCTAATGATATATGAAAGTTAATGGGGAGATGAAGGATGGTCCAACAATACACAAAGCTTTGGACAGGGTATCAATACAGCTAATGTCAAGTTACCTGTTGAAGGAATTGCATGATAGGCAAGTATTGTTGCATTACCTAACAGAAAGTTCTCTGATCTCTTCTTCAGTGAAGTATTTCCGCAGGAACATCTCCCTCTGACTCTCTGACATCCGGACCAGTTGGGACACAGCCTCCGCAGCAAACCTGGAACACATCTCACATCTCTTACTCTGTCTTATTGCAGAGTGGAACATATAGCCATATAACAGCATTGGTTATGTCAACACAAACATTTAGGTGCAGCTACCATGGGGACTAGCTCAAATTTCAACTAGTTTAAATGTTTAAAGTAGTTAGTTTCCATGTGACAGTGTATCCTTTCCTACATCTCCTCTAGAACGTCAACCAGACATCCGCAGTCACCTATAGGCTGGGAAGCAGACTCACCACCTGACTTGAGGTTTATGGTGAGACAGATACAACACTCACCACTAGACTTGAGGTTCATGGTGAGACAGATACAACAGACTCACCACCTGACTTGAGGTTCATGGTGAGACAGATACAATAGACTCACCACCTGACTTGAGGTTTATGGTGAGACAGATACAACAGACTCACCATATGACTTGAGGTTCATGGTGAGACAGATATAACAGACTCACCACCTGACTTGAGGGTCATGGTGAGACAGATATAACACTCACCACCAGACTTGAGGTTCATGGTGAGACAGATACAACAGACTCACCACCTGACTTGAGGTTTATGGTGAGACAGACACAACAGACTCACAACCTGACGCGAGGTTCATGGTGAGACAGATACAACACTCACCACCTGATGTGAGGCTCATGGTGAGACAGATACAACAGACTCACAACCTGACTTGAGGTTCATGGTGAGACAGATACAACACTCACCACCTGATGTGAGGCTCATGGTGAGACAGATACAACAGACTCACCACCTGATGTGAGGTTCATGGTGAGACAGATACAACAGACTCACAACCTGACTTGAGGGTTCATGGTGAGACAGATACAACAGACTCACCCATATGACAGGTTCATGGTGAGATGGTGAGACAGATACACTCTCACCAGACTCACAACACACCTCACCCCCTGTGAGGTTCATGGTGAGACAGATACAACAGACTCACCACCAGACTCATCATATGATGCAGGTTCATGGTGACAGATATAACAGAGACAGATACAACAGACTCACCACCATGGTGACAGGCAGACACACCACCTCACGGAGTTTATGGTGAGACAGACACTTGAGGCTCAGACTCACACCTGACCCATGGTGAGACAGATACAACACTCACCACCTGACTTGAGGTTCATGGTGAGACAGATACAACAGACTCACCACCTGACTTGAGGTTCATGGTGAGACAGATACAACAGACTCACCACCTGATGTGAGGTTCATGGTGAGACTGATACAACAGACTCACCACCAGACTTGAGGTTCATGGTGAGACAGATACAACAGACTCACCATCTGATGTGAGGTTTATGGTGAGACAGACACAACAGACTCACAACCTGACGCGAGGTTCATGGTGAGACAGATACAACAGACTCACCACCTGACGTGAGGCTCATGGTGAGACAGATACAACAGACTCACAACCTGATGTGAGGTTCATGGAGAGACGGATACAACAGACTCACCACCAGACTTGAGGTTCATGGTGAGACAGATACAACAGACTCACCATCTGATGTGAGGTTTATGGTGAGACAGACACAACAGACTCACAACCTGACGCTGAGGTTCATGGTGAGACAGATACAACAGACTCACCACCAGACGTGAGGCTCATGGTGAGACAGATACAACAGACTCACAACCTGATGTGAGGTTCATGGAGAGACGGATACAACAGATCTCATCGGAGGTCTCGGCGGGTGAGACTCACAACCTGACTTGAGGTTCATGGTGAGACAGATATAACAGACTCACCATATGACTTGAGGCTCATGGTGAGACAGATACAACAGACTCACCACCTGACTTGAGGTTCATGGTGAGACAGATATAACAGACTCACCATATGATGCGAGGTTCATGGTGAGACAGATACAACAGACACACCACCAGACTTGAGGCTCATGGTGAGACAGATACAACAGACTCACCACCTGACTTGAGGTTCATGGTGAGACAGATATAACAGACACCAACTGACTTGAGGCTCATGGTGAGACAGATACAACACACTCACCACCTGACTTGAGGTTTATGGTGCGGCAGACATGACAGACTCACCATCTGACTTGGGATTCATGGTGAGACAGATAGGCCACCAGGAGGTCCAGTGTGATGCAGCCCTCCACACTTTCTCCCAGGACGTCTACAAAGGTCCACATTGCCCGACACAACTCAAGATCGCTCAACTGAAATAATAATATATGAAGCTACTGATAGTGATACTCAACATGCTCAAGTAGGCAATGAACTCTGTTACATATTTCACTTTCACAAAAACACACTGCCATTGAGCCACGAACTGTTGCAATGCATATGCCATACCACTAAGTCTTCCAAACCTATTCCTGGCATGCTTACCAATGAACATGCCCAGTTCTTTATAATGGTTGCAGTGAATAACAGAATTATCTTATTCAACGAGCCCTACTCTAATAAGGACTCTCTCACCAATGTGTAAATAATCTATTACCCTTAGATGTGCACTGTGCCTTTCACAGAAAACACACCCAAATAGAGTGAGGTGAGGTGAAATTGGGTTTAACGTCGTGCTTGAGAATATTTAGCTCATATGACGACATGCATGCATGTGTATGTGCAGCTGCTTGTACTAGCCCAGACTTAAGCTGGTTTTATAGTGCTAGCCCACTGAGATACCATGCCGCAGTGAAGCATGAATACCCCACTCAGACACATTATACTGACACCGAGCCGACCAGTCCTTGTTGTACCCATTAATGCCGAGCGCCAGGCAGGGACCAACAAGTACCATATTTTAATGTCTTTTGGTATGACGCAGTTGGGGATCAAACCCGCAACCTTCCGCTCTCCGCGGGCGGACGCTCTAACCACTACACCACGGAGGCGGTTCACGATTATATGGACTTTGCTGGGTATGGTTCTAGTAAATTAAGCGGCCATTTAGAAAGTGGTCAAATGTAACATATGTTATGGGATTACACTTTCTCAGTATAGTACAGCTTCTAGTATGCCACTTTTGTTGGGTACTCACCGCTCTCCGGGCGGACGCTACTAACCACTACACCACGGAGGCGGTCCCCAAATAGAGTAAGTGAGTTAAAATTGAATGTCACATCAGCAATATTTCAGCCATATCATGATGAGAATTTGAATACAAATACTAAACACCTGAAAAGAAGGGGTACATATTTGCTGAGATACTATTACTGCAAAAGTTTTAGTTTCACTAATGTTTCAACAACGTTTTATCTCTACTACTTGATCTCCGACAGCAAATTTAATTTGTTGAACATGATTTTGATAAAAGTCCCCATCTGCCAACTTCTAATGTCCTGGGTGCTTATTAGGATGAATGTTATATGTTCAAAATATTCCAACTTGTGTGAAACCAGGAGTACTCATGCACTCTGTGAACATGATTCATGAATTGTTTAAAATATAAAGACAACAGTCTAAAAAAAATCAGCTATCTGCAAAAGTGACGCAAATAGCATCATGTAAGCTTTCAGAGCAATTTTATGAAATCTTTATCATGTTTATGACAATCTAAAATTAAATGGTTCTCTTCATAAGCACAAGCATCACTGCAGATGCCTAAACAGTTCATATCCATATCAAAATCAAATATACAATCTGTGCTGTGCTCTGCATATAGTGTCTGCCTACAGAACACTTCCTTTAGTACACTGTCAATAATGTCTGCCAAAAGTGCTACCATTACCTTTTCTTTTTTCTTCTTTTTCTTCCTTGGCTCTCCATCAGAATTAGGTGACTGACAAAATGGCTTGTATGTATTCAAAAATTCAACAGAAAAGTTCCTGAGATCTGGTGTACTGCCTATACCTAAACTTAAAGCAACTGCAAATTTGGTAATATAAATATTGTTTTCATGTCCATGTAGAAGCACTGAAGTCTTGGATCTCTCAATTATATCGAGGATGAGAGGTCGGACACTGGTGCATATGTCAGCGGAACATTGGAAGTCAAGGAACAGCTGTGACAGACCCTCCAACAAGGCTGTCCGATCAGAGGGGGGCCAAATCTGTCAGGTAGGAATACAAAAAGACAATTAAATGAATTCTTATTTGTTTTATATGTCAACTTGCTTATAATTAACTTCTATAAATATACTGGAAGCTGAGTGATTAACTTTTGGATACAATATTATCAAAATATTACCACTGATGCCATAACATGCTTACTCATGGTGTAAGTCTGTCAGTCTATGTAATCAGAGACCATGTAATATAATCTCTACATGGTCTCTGATGTAGTATGCATAACTGTTATCTATATACTTCAGTTTTGCCATGAGCATTGACAACAGATGAGGTAAAATGACACATCTCAGATTACTGCACTGTGGGGGTACTTGTATGTCTTCTTACATACTTGTCAATTTCTGTAATACTAGCTCAGACACATACAGACATCCAACCAGCCAGTATTTGCTTTATGTCTCAATGCAAAAGCACACCTAGCGTAACAGTATGTACCATCAATGATGAGGTGACACATTTATACACTGACTCTCCGTATTAGGATGCTCTTTCCACTGGACCAGTGGAGGCGGTCAGTTATGTATTGAACCAAATTCTAAACCTTGTCATTTGTGTTAAGTGTGAACCTTAGGCACTGTCTCTGTGCAGTTAGGGTTATCATTAACTCATCCGGCTCACTGATTGCAATATGCGCGTGTATATATATATTAATATAAAACAAAACCAAGACGTAAATTACTATCGTATTTGATAAAGCTGATATCAGTATGCATTCAATGTGGTGTAAGATCGATTTGGTTTTCTCGCATTACCAAATGACCCCAAAGTCCCCCTCTCTAATGGCATGAAAACATATCAACATGTCAGATCAAAATATTCCCTGACTTTAACAGCTAGTGCTCACCTGTTTTGACAGTAGCCATTTCAACTTGGAATTGCATTTTGCGTTCTTTTGACATAATGAATGAACAGCATTGATCATTGAATACTCTGAGCAATTGCTGTCTTCCATCGTCACGTTTGACACATTCAGCAGAATCGTCAGTTTATGTATAACGGTATCACAGTGTAACGGTACCGTCTTCTCTCACTCATTTCAGTCCCACATGTGTTTTCCTTAACCACGTGGGTAGAGATCAGCAGTAAATGTATATTTAAAAAAACATAACTAACCAAAAAGAGACATGAGTTATTTAGACGTGACATTAAAGATTTAATATCATTTCTAGTATCTTGTAATGAATTTATCTGCAACAATGATTTTGTTTTCACATGCAAAGACTACGTATGAGATCAGTGGTTGGACAACGTGAGGAAAAGGGGAGGCTACTCCGTACTGGCAATCAAGTTCTAAATGCGCACATAAAATACCAACACGACCATCAGCTTCAAAACGGACTTGATCCGATGGGATTGTTTGTTTGTTGTTAATAACCACACTCGGCAATACTCTGTGTATATGACGACTGTTTGGATTTGACAGTCCAGTGACTTTCATCATGAGCATCAATCACAATGACATGCTTCCACTAAATCCGCGATAGGCTACGGAATACAATTGTCCATGCTTGTCATTAAGAGGCCACTAACGGGATTGGGGTGTCAGGCCAGTGGGCTTGGCTGTGCTAAAAGTAGAATGGGTATGAAGAAAATCCCTAACCAACTTTAAACGTCTAAACCGAAAAAAAAGTAATTCAAGTGAAACTGGATGGAAGATATTTTAGCGAATCATATATTGGGTGCCAGAGACAGTGTATGAAATAAGCCAAAAATCCAGCCAGACGTCAGGGCTGGTAACTTCAAATTGTTACCAGCCAAAAATGGATTTAAGCAGACCAAACACCAAGAAATGGTGAATTTACTCAAATTTACGAAAAAAATTTATCAGACCATCGGGCTGGCTAGCTGTAAATTTAGACTGTCCTCAGAAATCTAGCCCGTCTCGGGCGGTCGGACGGGCCTTATTTCATACACTGCCAGAGATCATAAAACACAGTTTGGATCTGCACTAAATGCGTAAAGCGAGGGATATGTAGTGGAGAAAGAGCCTAACTGGTTTCCAAAACTTATATATTCTCAGTTCTATGTTCCAACAAATATACTCTCCCAAAAAAGAAACGCATATAGGAAAAGCATAACTGTATTTTTATGTTTATTTTGAAACATCTTGTAGGCTTTATGAGTCAATGAAATATAGCGAAATTGCACCCTGGGAATGCAGACTTATCCGTCTTTGGCACCAACTCGAGGAAAGTCAGTTTGAGTGTCACATGGAGACGTGTGGTGGCGCTGAAGTCAATACCTCGTGTGACCACCGTGGGCATCCAGAACTGCACGGCATCGCCTCGGCATCGAACGAATAAGTCTCAGAATCTCGTGTTGCCCAATCGCAGCCCACTCTGCCTGTAGTGCCTGTGCGAGTTGCTGAAGTGTCTGGGGCTGAGGGCTACGGCGTCGCACCCGTCTGTCCAGGGCATCCCACAGATGTTCGATCGGGTTTAAGTCCGGTGATCTTGAGGGCCAGGGGAGCACATTGATGTTGTGGTTCTGGAGGAAGTCTCTAGTGTGACGTGCTGTGTGGGGCCTGGCATTGTCCTGTTGAAACAACTCCCTCTGGCGATCAATGATTGGAAGGAGGAGTGGGCGTAGGATTTCGTCACAGTGCCGTTGAGCTGTCAGGTTGCCCTGGATCATCACCAAATCACTTCTCCTACGGCAGGTGATCGTCCCCCACATCATAACACTGTCCCGGCCGAATCTGTCCACCTGGGGAATGCAAGCGTCGGCGAAACGTTCACGCGTCGACGTCTGTACACCCGCATTCTTCCATCGCGTCGTTCCAATAGAAATCGTGATTCATCACTGAACCAGATTCTACCCCAATTCGGTAGGTTCCAGGCCTGAACGTTTCAGGCCATTGAACTCGATGTTGACGATGTTGTTGTCGAAGCACAGGGCCAAAATAAGGTCTTCTGGCACGTAAACCAGCCTCTCTCTCAACCTGTTCCTGACGGTCTGTGCAGAATGCCTCCTCAATCCGGGTATTTGTCGAGCGGTACTGGTCGCAGTAGCTGTTCGATGACGCAGATGATGTACCCGGATGTAGCGATCCTGCGCCGCATTGGTCGCTCGAGGTCGCCCACTACGAGGGGCATCTGCTACCGCATTCTGCCGGCGATATCTCTCCCAGAACCGGGAAATGGTGCTTTGACGAACATTCATGCGTCGGGCAACTGCACGTTGGCCAGCTTCAAGCAAACCAATGGCGATATGACGGTTGGCTTCACTTAGACGTGGCATTTTGCGTTCGTCAACAATATTCCAAATGCAGTGAATAATCCACAGACAGCGATCAACCTTTTATACACATCATTGAGACTATCTGATCCCAACTATCACGTGCATTGCATGTGAATTGTGTATTCTGTGTCACTACACGCCGAAATTGCAAATCATGCTGTAAAATACGGGTATTTTACGGATGGTGCGTTTTGTTGTGATGTTTCAAAATATAAACACCATAGGACTCATAAACAGACCAAAACCTTTTGTAAAATGAATCACGTTTTAATTCATTGCTACATGAAATCGCTATTTTCATGATGCGTTACTTTTTTGGGAGAGTATATTTACAAAGATCGGGAAGCACATTCAATAGAATGTTGACACTGGTCAACTTGATCTTGATGATGCTCTTGCTGTACCCACATGATTATATGGTGAGGTGAAATTGGGTTTAACGTCGTGCTGGAGAATATTTCGCTCATATGACGACCAGACTTAAGCTGGTTTTATAGTGCTAGCCCACTGAGATACCATGCCGCAGTGAAGCATGAATACCCCACTCAGACACATTATACTGACACCGAGCCGACCAGTCCTTGTTGTACCCATTAATGCCGAGCGCCAGGCAGGGACCAACAAGTACCATATTTAACGTCATTTAGTATGACGCGGTCGGGGATCGAACCCGCGACCTTCCGCTCTCCGGGCGGACGCTCTAACCACTACACCACGGAGGCGGTTCACGATTATATGGACTTTGCTGGGTATGGTTCTAGTTATGAATGCACACTAAATTAAGCGGCCATTTAGAAAGTGGTCAAATGTAACATATGTTATGGGATGACACTTTCTCAGTATAGTACAGCTTCTAGTAGGCTACTTGTGTTGGGTACTCCCTAATATAACATGTCACATGGTTCTAGTTGTCGATGATTTTGTGACGATGACTGGTTATTAGCTGTTGTCTATTATCACACACGATCCACCGTGTAATTATCTTACTGTAACTTTCCTAATAATCAACAACGTTCATACCAGTCATACGTACCAGTCTGTCACCTTAATCGTACCGTATTTACCCAAATAACATTTTGTCATTTTGCTTATGTTATATCTACTTGTTAAGTTTATTTACTCTATCTACTTGTTTAGATATTCTGGTGTGAAATATCTCTGTCTGTATGTATTTCTACTCTGCCACGAATACAGACTCAAACGGACTTCGCAGCATTCTGTCTGTTTTAAAGAAATAGCAGAGAAATCCGCGCCGGAACCAGTTAGATCCCCTCACATTCTTGGTTACTGGGACGTAGTGAACGGAACCACGCCGAAACTAACCTACACGGACCCATACCAAACTACGTCGACATTAACCACAGAGCAAAGAAATATCCACCAATGAAACAAAAACAAAGCGTATTAATCTATTATCTACATTTGTGACTGAATAATAAGAAAACTAAGAGTGAGAATGTTATATTTTCTTCAGAAATAGACAATGCACTTCTGAGTGAGTGAGTGAGTGAGTTTAGTTTTACGCCGCACTCAGAAATATTCCAGCTATATGGCGGCGGTCTGTAAATAATCGAGTCTGGACCAGGCAATCCAGTGATCAACAGCATGAGCATTGACCTGTGCAATTGGGAACCGATGACATGAGTCAACCATGCCATCGAGCCTTACGGCAAACATGGGTTACTGAAGGTTCATTCTAACCCGGACCTTCACGGGTACAATGTACTTCTGAGAGTTTGAAAATAATATATATATAGTTTTATTGGCATTGTGTAATTCGATACCGCTTTGAACAATATTCGGTTGTATGAAAGCGTGCCAGCTTGATGTGATGGTTCAGGCGGAGGAGATTCGAGAGCACGGGCATGGTACCGACAGTCCAGGAAAGGTGATCAGCGGATTCTAGGATTCGAACTCACAATTAGAGGTTTGTGACACGCTGAGAGGACGTTACCATCCATATCGGACTGTGGACCTCAGATCCCAAGGTCGTCTGTGCAAATGATGTGGTTATGTAGGGAATGTCATTTCATTTGAACAGATTGGTCTCACAAGCAACAATGATTGTATCCCGTCTCAGACAGCTAACTGGCATTAAGTTGACCTTTCTTATTATTTTGCACCTGCAACGACTGACCAGCTTTGCAATATGGGTCTGAGAAGCACAGGTGAGAATTAAATAGATGGAAGAATCTACAGTAAATCATTTCTGTGTAATCACGAGTGTTTATAGACGTGTTGATGCCCATTAAATCACTTATAGGTTGAAGAGGTTACACATTTCAATGTTGATTGTTGTTGAACACATTGAGCCAAGTGAACATATGCGTTACAACCAGCAGTTGGAGGATAGATAAGAACATACTTATCTGTATATTATAACATGATGTTATTGTTCCATACCATACATGGATGATTAAACTTTCTTGCCCTGAACCCTGCACTCCATTAACCAAGGCCAGCAAATTCTGCCTTATCATCTTCTGGCGTTACGTACAGGATGGAGCATAGGCTTGTTAAGTGACACTGGCATTGAACATTGAAGGCTAAAGTTTGGGGCTGATCAAGAGCGAAGGCTCGGAACCTACCCGTGAGGACACGAAACCTAAGTGAAACACTAGGCTAGGGAGTACATATGGGCAATGTACACGTGTGTTATCAGGGTGGATGTAACAATAGTCCACGAATCTTTGTTTTAGTGGATCTGACGACGTGGGCAACGTCAGGAGGGTCGACTGACCTTATATAAGTCTGAGTATACACTTGAGACTGTGGGGAGTGAAGAAGGGCACACGTTAACTCACTTCCCATGACGTTTAATGATGCATTTTGCTATGATGGCGATCAAACTATATTCCATTTTTTGTAATTGTAATGGATTGCATTGTATTCAGGACAAAAGAGGTCTTCTACTCCCGGCCGAACATTCTGACTGAGCGTTGAGCTTCACTTCATAGCTTATATATGAATATATTTGATGGTGATTGATAAAGTCATCCTCATAATCGGGACTGAATTGTTATATTGACTGTCACTCTTCTACCGTCAAAGATAAGGGTTTGTCGTTGTTATTACGACGCATCATGACAATGTATTATAATATTATAAGCATCCAAATTTTGTCATCATGGGTTGACAGTAATGAGAAAACAAGTGGAGAAAACAACAGCAGAAATGACGTCATAACAACGATCCTGGCCAGACAGTTTCATGGGGTTAGGGAGACAGAAATCAACCCAATCTGGTGAAGAGGAAGGGTGTTCAAGTCTTTTAGTTTGTTGTTAACGCCGCATTCAGTAACAGCAGTGTGTAAGTATTTGAGTCTGTACCAGACAATCCAGTGATCGACAGCATGAGAGGGTTCTCAAGGTGTTCAAAGGCAAAATAATCCTTTGCAACAGCATAGCAACAAGACTTTGCATGGATGTATTCTCCTGGTGGAAAAACACATCATAAGGGACGTTTCCATTACTTAAAGCCTGATATTGTCAAGCTGATTAGCATAATTTTGGCCATTAACAGTCTAAGTAAACTTAGTCTCAGTACTATTCGTTACACTCCTCTACTCAGTACAGTAGGGTAACGAATAATACTGAGACTAAGTTTACTTAGACTGGGCCATTAACGGCCTGGATGCCGTTGTACAAAATGACCATAACTACCATGCATGGGTAAGATTATTTGCTGTTTTGTTTGAACAATTACATTTAAGAGGTCTTGATGACATTCAAGAAATACAGGTCTGAGTAGACTCAAAGGTGGGCAGCATGTAGCCAAGAAAAGCATGATGTTGGGATGTCAAATTCTTTATTGTGAATAACACATTTCAGGGTGTATTCTTGTTCATTCATCTTGTTTTTCCTCCGACGTTTGTGTTATTCACAATAAAGAATTTGACATGCATAAATCTTGCTTTTCTTATGCATTCCACTTCTAAATGCCCTTCAAAGATTTGAGCACATACCTCTGATCGGCAATCGTATCAGCTTTTAGCAGCCATGCTTTTTAACTAAGATAGCTGAAGGTTCATGCCATGACACATTGAAGATTCGTGTGTGCGATAATGGTGTCTTGCTTTTGCTATCAAGTGGCAGTGTTATTTATTTATTATGTAAGAAAATCCAAAGTGTAATACATTGTATATGTGGTTGTTTTCCCACCAAGTTCTATTACTGATTTCCGGTTAACGTTTAGATTCAACTTCGGAATCAAGACGTTAACAACATATAAAGTTAATCAGCGTCCTAGGTCAGACCCAGAGAAACGTCATCACATCTAACTTGGAGCTAATTACAGTAAAACCAGTGCAAGTAGGGCTCAGGTGTGGAAATTCGTGAATGTCTCTCACACAAGAACCAGGCTGTACTGACAAACAAACACTGCACATGGTTTAAATCTTAGTAAAACAGTTTCATGTTATGAAAAAATACCTTTTAACAGAATTCAAAAGTGGTTTCAATGTGACATGGTGTTTTGTTCTGTTGGCCTGATCAGACACAGTGCCACAGCTTGTGCAGAAGCCAATGACATTACCCTTCCAGACACATACTGCAAAGCTGGTGCTAAATAATAAGATACAAAGCTCAGCATAATGCCAGTCTGGAACGGGATACAATCATTGTTGCTTGTGAGACCAATAGTTCCCTGTGTGTTTGGCAAAATAGCTGTTCCTCCAAAGGATACAACTGTATGGACAGGTCAGCCCCAAGGTGAAGCAGTGAATTATTTAACAATCTGTTCACCAAGTTCCAGGGAACCTTCAGTGTGACATACAGGGCAAACAACTACTGTGCCTTCCAGTGGTATTTAGAAGAGCTTCAGTGAAGACAGATAAGGTATGGATTTCTGGGGGTTTTTTTTAATGGACATTCAGTACTGGTTGCAGTACATTTATCTTGTTAGAGCAAAGTAGTTGAAATGCACTTGTCAACAGCACATCAAATCAAAAGCGTTTTAAGTAATTCTGTTTATTTATTGTATTGATCCAGTACTGTTCAAGAAGAGTAGGTGAGTGAGTGTCGGGTTTTAACAAAACTGTTTGTACGCCAGATATATAATACCCATGAAGATCAGGGTTTGAATGACCTTCAGTAACCCATACTTCTTGTAAAAGGCGACTGACGGGATCGGGTGATCAGGCTTGCTGACTTGGTTGACACACGTCACTGTATCTCAATTGCGTAGATTGATGCTGATGCTGTTGATCACGGGATTGTTTGGTCCAGACTTTATTATTTACAAACTGCCACCATATAGCTGGAATATTGATGAGTGCGGCGTAAAACAAAACTCACTCACCCAGATATATAATTCCGTATCAGTATTATGTGTGAGGAAGCCCGAAGTGATACATATCTCAGCTGTTGACGACTTTGGTTAAACGCACAAGGACTGGTATGAAGCTGACAAACCAAGACACATGACCAGGAGTCAAACCAATGAACACAGGTTTCTGGCAAGCCCAAGGGGAAGCAACTCTGCACTGTGATGCCTTGGACAACTCAGCCTTCTGAACCAGTTTTCAGAAAGAATTCAGAGTAAAATTGTTGTCTATTTATTTGTATAAGATGTTTAGGATGTTGTCTGATTGACAATGTACAAATGTCAGTAATCAACTTTATAAATACACATATATTAATCACAATGACATAAATGTTTCTAATATATCTGAACTTCAAGCTAATGACATATTTAAATTATGTAAATCATTAGCGAATACGTTTTTTTCATGTTGCCAATAAATGTAAGACTTACATAGTGTCACAGAAATAAATCCATACTCTCCAGTATCTATTATATTATTTTTATATGAATTTATTTTTCCGTATTGATGATTTGGGCCAAATAAGAGCACTTTATGCCAGCACACCCTACATGATGTGACCTGAGTTTTTGCTTGTGTTTCTGTCTGTCAACCATACATCCATCATTGGTACTGAGTTGAAAACTCTTCTTCTTTAACTCTGCCTGCATGAATATCCCATTTTCATAACATGTGTTATGTTTCCTCAACTTGACAACACCCACGTCATGTCATGTGTTTCTGCAGGTGTCTAACCATGATGTCAGAACTGTCTATGGTGTAGGTGTCATAGTATCAGTCAGGTGTTCCAGCAGGTGTCTCAAGATGCAGCTGTCTAACTCTGATGATAGAACTGTCCCTGGTATAGGTGTCAGTCACAGTCAGGTGTTCACATAGGTGTCTCAAGATACAGGTGTCTAACCCTGATGATAGAACTGTCCCTGGTATAGGCGTCAGTCACAGTCAGGTGTCTCAAGATACAGGTGTCTAACCCTGATGTCAGAATTGTCTATGGTGTAAGTGTCATAGTCTCAGTCAGGTGTCTCAAGATGCAGGTGTCTAACCCTGATAGAACTGTCCATGGTATAGGTGTCAGTCACAGTCAGGTGTTCACATAGGTGTCTCAAGATGCAGGTGTCTAACCCTGATGACAACTGTCCATGGTGTCAGTGTCAGTCTCAGTCAGATGTTCCAGCAGGTGTCTCAAGCTGCAGGTGTCTAACCCTGATGACAACTGTCCATGGTGTAGGTGTCAGTCTCAGTCAGATGTTCCAGCAGGTGTCTCAAGCTGCAGGTGTCTAACTCTGATGACAGAACTGTCCATGGTGTGTCAGGTCAGGTGTCTCAAGATGCAGGTGTCTCAGTCTTTGGTGTAGGTGTTCTCATTCAGGTGTCTCAAGATGCAGGTGTCTAACTCTGATGACAGAACTGTCCATGGTGTAGGTGTGTCTCAGTTCCAGCAGGTGTCTCAAGATCAGGTGTCTCTGATGAGAACTGTCAGGTGTCCAGCAGGTGTCTCAGTCAGATGCAGGTGTCTAACCCTGATGACAGAACTGTCCATGGTGTAGGTGTCACAGTCTCCAGTCAGATGTTCCAGCAGGTGTCTAACCAAGATGCAGGTGTCTAACCCTCATGACAACTGTCCATGGTGTAGGTGTGTCAGTCTCAGTCAGATGTTCCAGCAGGTGTCTCAAGTTGCAGGTGTCTAACCCTGATGACAGAACTGTCCATGGTGTATGGTGGTGTCAGGTCTCAGTCAGGTGTCCAGATGCAGGTGTCTCAAGTTGCAGGTGTCTCATAGTCTCCCTGATGACAGAACTGTCTCCATGGTGTAGGTGTCAGTCTCTATGGTGTAGGTGTCATAGTCTCAGTCAGGTGTCTCAAGTTGCAGGTGTCTAACCCTGATGACAGAACTGTCCATGGTGTAGGTGTCACAGTCTCAGTCAGATGTTCCAGCAGGTGTCTCAAGCTGCAGGTGTCTAACTCTGATGACAGAACTGTCCATGGTGTAGGTGTGTCAGTCTCAGTCAGATGTTCCAGCAGGTGTCTCAAGTTCCAGGTGTCTAACTCTGATGACAGAACTGTCCATGGTGTAGGTGTCACAGTCTCAGTCAGATGTTCCAGCAGGTGTCTCAAGTTGCAGGTGTCTAACCCTGATGACAGAACTGTCCATGGTGTAGGTGTCACAGTCTCAGTCAGATGTTCCAGCAGGTGTCTCAAGCTGCAGGTGTCTAACCCTGATGACAGAACTGTCCATGGTGTAGGTGTCACAGTCTCAGTCAGATGTTCCAGCAGGTGTCTCAAGCTGCAGGTGTCTAACCCTGATGACAGAACTGTCCATGGTGTAGGTGTCACAGTCTCAGTCAGATGTTCCAGCAGGTGTCTCAAGCTGCAGGTGTCTAACTCTGATGACAGAACTGTCCATGGTGTAGGTGTCACAGTCTCAGTCAGATGTTCCAGCAGGTGTCTCAAGCTGCAGGTGTCTAGCCCTGATGACAGAACTGTCCATGGTGTAGGTGTCACAGTCTCAGTCAGATGTTCCAGCAGGTGTCTCAAGCTGCAGGTGTCTAACTGTGATGACAGAACTGTCCATGGTGTAGGTGTCACAGTCTCAGTCAGATGTTCCAGCA